>NC_087255.1:6037200-6379700 GCF_037042905.1 Lytechinus pictus | reverse complement strand
TATTGTGATTTTTTTGTGTTACTTTTGACAATCGGAAGAAGAGTTAGACAGACAAGCTCTCTTGAATACTTACTTTTCATATGTAGGTGTATATTTGGCGGTGTGACATGGTGACAGTCATTTAAACAAATTTTAAAACATGGCTAGAAAGTTTTGTAAATGTACATGTATGTTATCAGTTACGTATTACTTCACCATCTGATTTATTATTGGTCGGTGCTTTATAGTAATGAGAAAAAGAAAGGGGAATGAAAGGTCAGACAACACAACCACCCTTTAAAATAGTAAATTATCATTCTGATTTTTTAGGGTACTCTGGATTTTAATCAATTTTTGTTTTTAATACAGATTTGTGTGTAGATGCTTGATGCAATCATCAGTTGATCCAGGGGATTCGGGAGATCCCCTTAATACTTTTTTGCCAGAATTTTGGTTCTATTGAGGAGTGATTTTTTTAAAATTCTTTTGCGGCGATTGTGTCATGCATGCTGGGTGAACAAAATTGTGTTCCCTTGTGAGAAAATTTGAAGGATTTTTCTTGTTTTACTTGCCCCCTTTTTATTGAATATTGAATCCACCCCTGCTTGTACTTGCAGACAGTGATCTTGCTGCGTTCATTTGCCTGGGGGGGGGGGGGGGCTGTGGTGAAGCTGAGGGTCAAGCCATGGTGTTGGATCATTTAATAGACTTACAATAGAATTGTTGCATTCATGATTTTAATTTTTCTGCCGTTTATAAACACCAATGTCAACTACTGGCAATGGAAGCGCACAAGGCACTGCCGACCTCCCAGGCAGGTCCTTCGGAAACCTTCCAGCACTGCCCCATAAAATGTTTACAACCCTTTAGCTGTTTGCCCTTGGAAGGTATACACACAAAACTTGGAGTTGTATCATTCAGCAAGCTAAGCGCAAGCTCATGGTCTGCCTGACTACTACAGATCCAGGAGAGAACAAATAATTACACTTTGGACGATGCCACAGGTAGTTCAGCACCTGTTGGGTTTGACCTGGAAGTTTGCTTCTTGTAAAGTGCATTGTTTCGCCGATCTTCTTTTTGTTCTAGATCTTCATACATGTAATCATCTGTTTGTTTTATCGTGGGTGCTAGCCTAGAATTTGGAGACTCCTTGGTCACCAATTAAAGTGTTTATCTAGTAGCAGGCTTGCTCTTGGACGTGGTATTCTTGTGGAAAAACCTGTGGAATCTTTATTTTCCAAAACTTGCTTGTAAGTGTTGGCATTTGCCATCGTGGAGCGTTGCAGCAGAGATCCTTGATGGGTAGCGATGGCGTGAATTAGTGTTAATTGGATTACTGTTCTGAGGATTCATCGCATATGGTTTCATTGGCTGGCTAATATTCTACAAATGTTCTTTGTATTCAACCGTTGGTCATGGTGTGTGTGTGTGTAAGAAGATGCAGTGTGTGTTTGTTTTTGCTGCATTTTGAGATAAGGTGTTATTTAAACTATTTCTTGTGATTGAACAAGCTGTTGTGGTGTTTTTCAGTTGTTTCAAAATTGTAATACTGTACCCATGAAGGCACAGGCCTTTATGAATCTACATGTATATCTAGCTTTGAAATTTAATCTCTGTTATGGCAGTTTTTGTATTGTACATGTAGTATTGAAAAGAAACATGGTGTTTTGGACTTGTTGTTTACCAAGTTTTATGATTTTATGATAGGTTTTCATTCTTTGAAGTTACACCTGTAACATAAATGTAACAAAACAATAACATTTTAAATGGTGGTCCAGTTAATCATACATGGCACTTTATTTTATTAGGGCAAAGGCCTGATTCTTTTATTTCTGCTGGCATATTATTGAGGCAAAAAGATTAAAGCGGATAAGGCATTTATACAGTGCTCTGTTTTTGGAAAATTTGTAAGGAAAGGGAAAGAGCCCCATCTCCAAAATGGATAATTTTTTGATTAATTATATTGAAATGAATTTGAGATGCAGAAAGTCACATCAGCCAAATATGTAAAAGAAATTAAAAGTCATAATGTTAAGATTATACAGTATAATACAAAAATTAGATAAAGATACCACTATGGGGAGGGGAGGGCTGCACCCATACCCCTTCCCTATGGCAACCCCCCCCCCCCACTTATGCCAGTGTACATAGGCTGATACAGTAATATCTTCTTTCAGAACCACAGTAAAATTATATGCTCCATTTGGCATTCTCAGCGACGGCGATGGTTCTAGACATATTAGTAGGTCCATGTCCTAGATAAGAAGTTCTTGATGCATGATTGTCAATTGATGGTGACAGGAGAAGATGCACTCCCACGAGATGCTTATAGAATGGAGAGGAATATTTGAGCACCTGTGTTTTGCATATCCCCTCTCCTCTTAGCTTTGGAGCTGCTCTATTCATGCAAAAATATACCGGTACTTGAAATGTGTGGATTTCATATCTCGATACATTTTCCTCTTTAACTTTATCAGCTTTTAGCCGTTTGAAATAATGTGGAGGTGAATTTATTCCATAGGTTTTAAGTTTATCAATCACCAGATTGTTTCTTTTCTTAAATCTGTTGAAAACTTGAAACCTTCTCAAGTTCTCATAGGTGACATTGTTTTGTTTATAGCAAAGCTACAGTCAAATGAGTATTTTCTGCAACTAAATTTATACGCTTAATCCATCAATACTTTGCATTAGAGATTTTCTTCCTTTTTTTTAGAAATGGTTACGTAGTCTCTTTGTGAACTTTCCCTTTACCTGTCGACCCTACAATGGTGAATCAGGAATGAGACTGAGCATTTCGAGATTTTCTCCGATGTTTGATCGTGAACTGAAATCAAATGTTGATCTGCAGCATAGCAACATGTATTAAATACCCTCACCCAATCAATAAAAAAAAAACATTTACCATTTTGTGTCTGATGAAGATGCTGAGCTGGTACCATTAATAAAGGTAGCCCTTTTTTTTTTAGTTTATGTACTGGTAGGCAAATGTAAAATAGACTAAAAATGGCCAAAGATTGAAACTGGTAGGTACAAGTAATATGTGTGACACTGGTTCAAGTGTATGTTTTCAATTGAGAATATGCAATGGTGGATCCAGGATTTCAAAAGGGGGGGGGGGGGCAAAGAGTGAATTTGAAAAGAGGATCACTGGTACAGAGGACCATTTTCTTTGATTTCAAATCCATGCTCAATGGGAAATTCTCAAAATAAAGAGTGGGCGTGCGACCCTGGCATCCCTACGTAGGTCCGCTAGAAGATTATGTAAAACTGACTGAAACTCCTTTCTTGTTCATGTACATGTCGCATGCACTTTTAATTTTTACATATAATAAAAGTGCACCGTCCATCCTAAGGCCTTATGCCATGTATTCTAATCAAAAGAAACATCGTCGGTGACATATCTCATATTCCAATCTCCCTTTATTACTCCAGTATTAGATTTTTCTTCTCATCGTTGGGGAGGATAATACGCATTATGGGGACTTTTGTAGTGCGGTGAGGTTCGAGGGGCTTCGGGGCAAGAAAGCATCTGGTTGCGGGTCGTTATTTGACGCTGAAAAACTGTCACATGAGTTTTAAGGTCATTGGAAAATACTGATCTAGGATTGAGTAACAGAAGATCTACGGCATGCACATAAAAAAAGTAAAAGGGTACTAAGTTAGTCCGACAGAATGAGATCATTGATTATGAGGATGTTGGTACACACAAGGTATCTGGTTCTGATATTTTATTATAGGTCATTCTACAGCCTTTTGTCTTAGGGCCTATATGTATGTTTTTTGTATTTTTTTTGGTTAGCTCACCAGCTCGCCCTCTGGATTGCACATTCCCCTATTGCTGAAAGCATGTGAAAAACCAGAATATTTGTGAAAAATACTGGTGAAAGTGTAATGAAAAAATGATAAAATCCGTCAAAAATATGAGAATCTTAATCTTTTAAAAAGTTGTTATGTTGGGACGCCCTATGCGAGCAATTCCCCATGTACAGTACATGTATCATGTAATACAAATTCAATAAATTAAATCCTTTAACCCTTTGTGCGCTGATGTTGCAATCTTGCACATTCGTACAATTAAATTCAACAATCATAATAATTAGTTTTCTCCCCTACCTTCAAATTAGATAAAAGGCAATAGTTCTTGGATAACATCTACAGTATATAATAATAATAATAGGTATCAATGGTGCATTATTGAAATCTTGAAATAAAGAAGATTACATGGAAACAATTGTCATTATTATCCCCCAAAAATATATTCATGATTTTGCCTCAGACGAAGATTCTGCTAGGATCGAAAGCTTAGGCCCCTTTTGACTCTCTAAAAATATATTCAGTATGCAAAGAGTTAATTGAAAGTGATAAATAAAAAAAATCTTATATATAGAAGGGGTGTAAAATGATATGTCTGATGATATAAATGCATGCCCTGCACAAATTAATTACTTTAAATTTTTTGAGGAAATTAAATTTCAATTAATTCATACATATATTATGGAGGAACTACCGGTACTCACCTGTAATGTCGCAATTATCAAAAGTTAAAAAACTAATTTTTCTGTTAACATTTGACAGATTTGTATAGAACCTTCACTAATATTTTTCACCATTTCCCTCCTATTGAAGCTAACTTATCCCCAGGGTGAACTTTCCCTTTAAGGACATTTTATGCAATAGATGTGCTAAGGGCGTGTCTCCACTTTTGCAAGACAACGTACATGTAAATTGTATAGACTAATTATATCATTAAACCATGAAGCTACCACCATGATTAAACAAACCACATGATGCATAGTAATGATGCTATTATTTCAGTGAGAATTCATGTTTTCTGTTGACTGTACTTTCTGTTTGGGTTGTAGTCTTATTCTACAAAAACAAACCTTAATTGGCTCTTGATTAGCAAATTGGTCTCGAGGGAATTCTCGCACAATTCATAAAGTTGCTTTGTTTGGAGAAGCTGCAGTACACACATTCCCAATAAGTTCAGTAGTATGGAGCACATTTTGACAAACCAGGGAGTTGGGAGTTCTGCACACTCTGGAAAACCTGTCTCTGACCAGTTTGGTGTTTACTCTGTGTTAAGAAAAACATCAAATTAAGCCTCAAATTGCTTGTAATGTGCCACTGGTATTTACCCAGTGCAATTAATCACGGAAGCATCGAACCGTTCACTGTCTGGATGATTGAAAAATGTGGGTGTTCCCGTCCGTCCCATTGCACTCCACGATAATGCCCTCTTAGATGCAGGTCACACGTAGGTGGAGGTGGGTCGCTAGGCAGGCGAGGCGGGACAACCATCCTAGCTAGGATATGTGCGTTAAATGTATGCCGACAGGCGATGAGCTTTAGACTGGAAATGATGTCCAATTGATTAAATATCATGCCCAACCTCCAGCCCGATCATGCAGAAATTGTATGCATTGGCCCCATCAGGGTATCCCATGTTGTGTGGGAATGTCCTCAGACCTCCAATTTGGTTGGTAACAAAGTTGGCCTTGTTCTCTTACATCACCGTCATTATTGGGTTGTAAGTAGGGTCTAATTACTTACAGGAGGGCGTTAGTAAGAACTATTCACTCTTACATTTAGTACCTTTCGCACAGCATTCAAACCCCTCTTGAAAGATAATTGTCAAGTGTGAATGGACTGTTAAGAATGTAGGCCTACTATTAGGTGTGGGTTATGATACTAGTCCTCAATTCAAACTCATGTGCATTATTTGTTTTATAAAATATTGGTGTTAATCCATTACAATCATTTTCATCCTCATCCTAATGTCATGACCAGTGTTGATAGATACTTTGCTTATTAATGGTCAAAGTTGCGTGTAAGGCGCAGTAAAATAGAACACCACTCAATTTGTAATTTTTTGTACTAATAAGTAATAATCACTTTTGTTTAATGAAAGTGAAAGATTAAGTTTTAAATGTGAACAGTGCTTGTCTGATGATGAACATGATCATCAATATTATATGAACAGATGGAGTAGAAGTCTTCAGGGTCTAGATGGGTTGATTTATCAGAGAAAGTGATCGCCTTTATTGATATGATCATGGTTGAAATGGAAAGGCTTAATTGTCAACACTCGACTCTCTTCCCATGACGATGGATCCTACTAGATATTGATACCATGACTGGGCTGGAAAGATAATGCTTTTAGTACCCACATTGGTCAAACCAACTACTTTGTAAATTTGGTCTAGTCCTGCTTGTATATATCATTTAGAGCAATATATATCTCTTTCGTCAATTAAACTTGGGAATCATTTCATCTGGGAATGAATTTCATTGGAGTCATAGTCTCCCCCACTCCTAATCTTTATATTTCACCCCTCCTTCTTTTCTATCTCTCTTTCCCTCTTTGTTTCTAATCCTGCCCATCAGTTCTGTATATCTCCCTCGTTCTCTCTATCGCATCTCGCCAGGCCTTCACATCTAATCCTCCTGATACATTGTTATTGATATTAGGTGTCGGGACAGCACTTCTTGTGATTGCTGTCTTCAGGGACTGTTTTCACACCCATCAGATCAAAAAGATATCTGCAAATTGTAAAAGTTTATTCAGGCCCCAAAATACCCGGCGATGTGTTCACACCTCCCAGATAGGAAAATATCTTTAAATTACATGAATTTGTTACAGCCAAAAAATGCCTGATGATATATTTTGCGCATTTACTTCTACCAGATAGGGAAAATATCCATAAATTATAAAAAAATTGTTCAGGCCATGAAGTGCCTGCTAATGTATTTTGTGCATTTGCAATAGCCTAAACCAGATGAAGTTATACCCTTAGTCCGAGTACAAGTAAGCCTTGTACGGTAGTTATTGCCTGCAAGAAGACTTTGCATGTCTGTATTAAACACAATGGATGCATTCTTGTAATCGGCAGGCACAGACCTTTGGTTTCTGTAAAGTGCATAATGCAGTGTCTGAAGAAGTGAGACTAGATTACAGGGTTTGGGGTCTAGTCTCCACGCAAGACATAGTGTTTGTTTATTGTCAATTTTGAGTCTGTATTTGAAGATTATTCTTGCCTGATATCACAAGTTATCGTACTGTACTTTCACTCTGCGAAATAAACATGAGTCAGTGTCCTTTTAGATGTGTTGCAAATGTTCTTAGACTTTTGAAAAGTATCTGTTCAAAACACAATGGTTACCTCTTTTTAGGGGGTGGGGGGAACATTCAAGGATGGATTATTGTTACATTCACACTTTTTAAAGACAAATTGCTGAGGAGATTATCTTGCACCCTTCAAGAACTAAGATGAAACATCCAATCTAGTCTTTATTCAAGATTAGCCCCATTCTAGATTAAAGTAATCATTTGGAAAGTGAAATTTTGTATAAAAAAAGAGGAAAAGCTTCATTGCTTTCTGTTCAGAGCATGAAACAATCATTATTCATTTCATAACAAGCAATTCCTGACACTGCTCTGTGTAAAAAATGGATGAAATCCATTTCCACCTTTTTTTTTGGGGGGGGGGGGTAGTTATGAGTTAAAATTGCCAGAGAAACCGGGAAGAGACATTGCGACTCCATAGAAGGATACGTGGTGTCATCCATTGGCATCGGATATCAATTAAAAAGGCAGCAATATGGATGATTTCAAAGGCTGTTTTTCAGGCCCTATCCGTCAATACCTTTGCATTAGTATCAGTATCTCTCTGCAGACTATCTCTGGTTTGAATGAGTAATTTTTTAAAGGGGAATTTCACCCTGACAAAATGTTTGTTGGAAAAATAGCAGATAAAAATAGTGTTTAAGGTTTGAGAAAAATCCTTTAAGAAATAAGAGTTATTAGAATTTTAATTATTTGATTTGTGACGTCATATGCAAGCAGCTTTCCTACATATGGTAAAAAATCAATGATAGGTCATTTTCTCCAAAAAATTGAAAATGGTTTTTAGTGTACCTTCAGTATATCTATATACAAATCATTTCACATCCGTTCCTAAAAAAACAACAAAAATAAGTCATTGTGAACCATTAGAAAAAATTAATTTATATGTTCAAAATTTTATATAACATATGGGGTGGCTGCTTGTTTATGATGTCACAAATCCAAAACTTAAAATTCTGGTAACTTCCTTAATCTTTAATGGATTTTCCACAAACCTTCACCATTTTTTGTCTCACCTGCATAGCAGAGTGAGACTATAGGCGCCGCTTTTCCGACGGCGACGGCGGCGGCGGCGGCGTCAACACCAAATCTTAACCTGAGGTTAAGTTTTTGAAATGACAGCATAACTTAGAAAGTATATGGACCTAGTTGATGAAACTTGGCCATAAGGTTAATCAAGTATTACTGAACATCCTGCCTGAGTTTCATGTCACATGACCAAGGTCAAAGGTCATTTAGGGTCAATGAACTTAGACCATGTTGGGGGAATCAACATCAAAATCTTAACCTAAGGTTAAGTTTTTGAAATGTCATCATAAATTAGAAAATATATGGACCTAGTTCATGAAACTTATACATAAGGTTAATCAAGTATCACTGAACATCCTGCATGAGTTTCACGACACATGACCAAGGTCAAAGGTCATTTAGGGTCAATGAACTTTGGCCGAATTGGGGGTATCTGTTGAATTACCATCATAACTTTGAAAGTTTATGGATCTGATTCATGAAACTTGGACATAATAGTAATCAAGTATTACTGAACATCCTGTGCAAGTTTCAGGTCACATGATCAAGGTCAAAGGTCATTTAGGGTCAATGAACTTTGGCCAAATTGGGGTATTTGTTGAATTACAGCCATAAATTTGAAAGTGTGTTGGTCTAGTTCATAAAACTTGTACATAAGAGTAATCAAGTATCACTGAACATCCTGTGCGAGTTTCAGGTCACATGATCAAGGTCAAAGGTCATGTAAGGTCAAAGAACTTTGGCCACGTTGGGGGTATTTGTTGAATTGCCATCATATCTCTATAAGTGTATTGGTCTAATTTATAAAACGTGGAAATACGAGTAACCAAGTATCACTGAACATCTTGTGCGAGTTATAGTAGTTTTCAAAATCAGCACTGCTGCTATATTGAATCGCGTGATGCAGGTGAGACGGCCAGAGGCATTCCACTTGTTAATTTTTTTTTCTACAAAAACTTTTCTTCAGGGTGAACTCCTCCTTTAGGAAAGGAATAGTGAACTAACATTGACTCGATAAACAGGTAGTCTTAAAATACACCTTTTGAGATAACTATAATAATGATAACAAGGAGAATAAATTAGCATACACTTTTATTTGTAAAGAGAAACAAATAGGTTTTGAGATAAAAATGACTTGTTTTGCTACTTGGTAAACAGACACACCTAGTCGTATTTACTGCTTTATGCTCATCTTCTTGGTGCAAGGACTGAGGATTTTCAGGAATGGTGTAACTCTCTGGCACATTTTGAAAATGCAGAGCTACACCAGGGTTCAATAATCTCTATTTACCTTTCAAATCGAGAATGTATCCGCAGACCACGTCACATATGTGGCCTCCCTCTTAAACGTGCCTCCCATAATGGAGTATCAATTTGGAGAACGCTCCTTGAAAAATCTGTTCTGATGGCAAATGCCACTGGAAATTCTTGCACAGAAAAAAAAAGATTCATTCTGTCTGTGTGCAGAGTAATTTAGAGCTTGCATTGGTTGTGGGAATATTTATAATACCATGTCACTATGATATTTGTAGCAGTTAGAGTCATTTATCTTTTGTACCCCTTCGAAATATCTCTACTTACAGTTTACTTAATAATATGTGAAAAATATCAAACCTGTATTGAAATTAGTTTGGGAGATCATTTTGTTCTGATATGTACTGCATATTTAAATGAAAAATAAGCTTTTGAGGTTTAAGATATTTGTTTTCAATAAACAATTAGATACTTTTCATTATCTTGGTTTAAACATTAATGATGGACATTCAGTACTTATTGAAAAAACACTTTGGACCATCCTGTAAACATTTTGTCTCTTGGCAAAAATTGCGGCATTGAAATTGGAGAAAGAAGTGAAAAGTCATTTTTTATTCTAAATTTTTAATGGCCATGTTTTATAAGACTGCATTATCAGAATGTTGCATCATGGGTAAGGAAAGATCCAGACACTGTATTTAGTTGGTGCTACTCAAAGTGTCTGTTGCATATTTTGGCTTCTAAATGACAATTGTGTTATTGTTAAAATTGATTCAGTGAGACTAGAATATAATTTTGCTCTCTTTCATCAGTTTCCTGGATACAGCACACCCTCATCATAAATTAATGAGGATTCATTCCAGCCATATGTTCATGTATTAGGTTAGAAATATGATGTAAGATTTGAATAAAATGTTGAAAAAATATGCAAACATAAAACACTGTTACAATGTACATGGTACAATGATCACAACTTTGACATACAAGTGTGCGAATTTAGATATATTATCATACATGTAAATTTAAGAAACGGTTAAAAACTTACTTGTATCCAGTATAGATGCCAGTATAGATCTACAGTGTAAACACTTTGATGTAGTGTACTATGTATAGCGTTCCTATTCCTAAATGCCTTATTTATTATTATTATTAGTAGTAGTAGTATTAGTAGTAGTAGTAGTAGTAGTAGTAGTAGTAGTAGTATTGATTGCCATAGTAGTTCAATGATTGCAAAACAAATCCAGATTTGGCTGTGAATAGTGATCAACTGAGTATCAGATTTAGATTTAAACCTTTTGGATTTAAGTAGAAAGCTAAAAGATTTGAATTTCAATTGTTTGAGCTTTGAAACTTATTCTTCAAGATTAGAAATAAATCCAATTTTTGGCTGGTCTCAATTCACAGGCTATCTGGATTCATTTGAAATCATTGAAATTTAAAGTGTAGCCTAGGTTAAACCAAGCGGGTTTTTTTAATGATTCTAAAATGATTAATGGTAGTTTGCTAAAGAGTTTGAATAAATCTAGAGCGATGGCAAGTAGTGACAAGTAGGACATTAGATTAAGAATTCAACCATGTGGATTTGAATTTAGAGCTAAAATATATTTATATTTAAATCCATTTGGGATTAAAATATAATACTTTTAAGTATTAGAAATTAACCTAATGTTCTGCTCATCATCCATCAACAGCTATTCTCAATTATTTTTTGTTTAATCTTTGGAATTTCAATAGTGTGTACTTATTGCCCCAGAAAGTACCACACCTGTTAAAAAAGGCTTACCAAACTGGGCCCCCGTCTTACAAAGAGTTATGATTGATCCAATCAATTACAACTGTATGGAAATCCATCCATACCACAATTTTTTTTATACAGGAAATTTGCACCATCTCCTTAATAAACAAAGAGAATCACACTGAGTCTTCAAGAGAACAATGAATGTATGAATATACATCATATCTAGATATTATTTTGAACGAATTTGCATTTTAGATGTTGGCGTTGTTGGCCGTCCATAGTTGTGGTTGATCGGATCAATCGCAACTCTTTGTAAGACGGCCCTGTACTTTCAGCAGGGAGTATAGTTTACAAATGACCTAAATGGCAAATGAGCTGTGTATGTCATTATAATAATGTCTTAAAGTTGATCACCCCCTAGGGTTGGGCAGAACCGCATCATCAGTGTTGCATTCAATCAGGTAGTGTACACAAAACTCTATAATTGATCATACAGTTTATATTTATGATCGATCACGTATGATGGTCAGTGCAATCATTCATAAGAATGTGCCCTACGACCAGAAGCTTCGCACTGTGATACCGGGTCCCCATGCTGTGTAATCTTGGTTAGATGTTAACATACTCTGCAATTGGCTTTACAAAGAGCTAGCAAAATATCTTTATCAGGGCCCTGGGAACGATTTTTTTTCACTGGGGGTGCTGATGTAAAATTGAAAAGCAAAAAAAGAAAAGAAAAAAGGTTTTCACTACAAAATTGAGGTCAAATTGGTTCTGATTAATTTGAAAAGCAAAAAAAATGGGGGGGGGGGGTTTCATTACAAAATGAAGGTCGTTTTTGTTACATTTTTCAATTTTTAGACATCTTCCAGAATACCTTAGGGTGCTGCCTATGGAGAATAATACACGCAGCATCCCCAATGAAAATTTTGGGGGTTCTTTAGCACCCCGCTTCCCGGGGCCATGATCTGTATAAAGTTATCTACATGGGGGAAAAAAAGAGGAAAAACCCAACACTATATTAAATGCCTGAGTTTGGGGTTTGGGTTACCTACCACTACAGTTATCTCTACAAAGTGATGTGAATGTGTTGACATCTTGGTGAGATTAAATAATATACAAATGATGCATGTGTGCAGGGTGAGGCTGTGTTTACACTATTCTACAAATCTGTAAAGCTTTAAGTGCTCTAGCTTGAGAAAAGCCTCAACAAGAGCAGGATAGATGACATGAATGACTATAAAAGACACCATCTGATTTATTCAAGCACTCATCTAGATGACATTGAAATCATGAGGTGTTCCAAAAATATTTTTCTCTGTTTCTAACACTAGAAATATATTGCTTTTTTTCTTGTACACATGTGTAGTTGTTAGTTGGGATTTCTGTCTTTCTGGCATGCATTCATAAAGGGTAACAGCTTTGTTAAAATTGCCATTACAGCAACTACCATGGTAACAGGGCTCGGCAGGGAATCACGATCGAGGTTACGAGTTTCAGTAATGGTAAAGATATGTAAGTTTTTATGAAACGGGTTCCAGAAGTCACCTTTCGCCGCCCGAAGACAGACCAACTTCTGTGATGATGTTCATAAACAACTTCAGCTTGACAGAGCAGCAAAGGAAATCGCTGAATGATACCATGGTTGGGTTCCAAATATATTTATGTAGCTTTTTTACATTTGTCGAATTGTTTGCACTATTACGGGCACATTCTTGACTGAGCATTCCATATGCTATTGTAATTGTTTACTTCGAGTATGGTTCAGCCTCTTCTTGAATAAAACATGATTCGGCCTTACTTTGTTTGATATTGCTTATTGGTGTTTAAACTTGTTAAAAACAATGCAATGTACATGTACTTTTTTGCTTTAAATATATTATTCGTATTCTGTCTCCCTGATGCCTTATCTCTAAACACCCCCTCACTGCCCTCGGAAAAAAGGTTTTTGCATTGGAATTTGGATTTAAAGATGTAGCTGCTCTCTATCTGTTAAGACTTACAATTTTGGCAGGGTTTAACTTTTTAAAAGACTTGTTGAGTTTTTATGAAACAGCACCTCCATTGATTGGATAAAGGAGAGAAGGGGTGGCTAAAGAATTTAAAGGGAAGTTTACCCTGGCAAGAAGTTCATTAAAAAAAGCAGAAAAATGATAATAGAATATTGCCGAAGTTTTGAGAAAATCCATCAAAGAATATAAAAAGTTATTAGAATTTTAATTATTTGATTTGTGACATCGTATGCAAGCAGCTTTCCTACATTATTGTATGGTAAAATCAATGAAATGTCAATAACTGGGATACATGTATGCTTAATGCTTTGCATTTGCATTTGAATCCATGTTTGTGATTCCACACTCTAAAACAAGTCGTAATGACTCGATTAATAGTCAGATAGGTGCAACAGTGGTCTGTCTGGTCATATACCGATGACTGTGCTTTACTCACAATTGACTAGAAATATTATATAATGACTAACAACAGCTGTGTCCAGCTGACCCTTTCATCTAGTCATTTCTATCTGGTTCGTTCCTAGAGTGCAGCTTAGAAAAGTAGTATGAACACATCCCTCGTCAGTTCATAGTAACATACATGTACTGTTGATTGAGTCAATGGAATATTTCCCATTCTTGAGGAATCTCCTCTAGACTTCCTAGACTTGTGATACTAACTGGATTGATTGACTAGGAGTTGTAGCTGGCGTGAGGTCAGTCATCCAAGGAACTTTGAAAATGTTGTTGGTATTCTTGATGTCTCAATTAAATGCTCCAAAATTTATCCTGCAGTAGCACAGCTCATTGTCCGATACCCCTTCTTTGAGTGAGCTTTTTTCCATCTGACTTAACTCGTTGACTTCTGAATTCTGTAATGCCTATCGGCTTTACTTTGGGACTACCTGGTTCCAGTAGGCAAGGGACTAACCTACTGACTACATCTTGTGCATTCCCACATTCGGTGAAAACAGCTGTGCCCTATCAATTCATACTGAAGGTTGCTCTCCCCTCCCAATATTGTCTGCACTCATCCTGTTTAAGAGATGAGAGAGTTCTTAATCGTTGTCCTGTCATTTGGAGGAGAACTCTCAGAGTTTGGGGCGAAGTCTCACACCATGTTCTCTTTCGCAGAATTTAGAATTATTTTTTTATATATATATAGCATTTATGAGGCGCCGATTATCTAGTTTCCTATTCAATGGCGCACTATACATTAACCCGGCTGTAGCTCCAGCTGCTAAAGGCGCTTGGTGCATTCGAGGAATTAATCCTGCCGGGTACCCATTCACCTCACCTGGGTTGAGCACAGCACAATGTGGATAAATTTCTTGCTGAAGAGAAAACATGCCATGGCTGAGATTCGAACCCATGTACCTCTGATTGAAAGACGAGAGTGGTAACCACTAGACCGTGATGCCCCCAAATTGATGCTTTTATTAAATAAATCAAAACGAGTGATTTAGGTTGTTATGTAGAACTGAGGAATGTTTTTTTTCCAAAATTAGAAAAACGTATTTGTGGAGATTTATTGTAGTCATTTTTAGATGTTCTTGATCATGATGGATCCCTTTGAGATAATATCTTTATGTAAAAAAAAAGTCAAGGTTAGTCAGTATATGAAGATTTGGGGACACTCCCAAGCTTTTTGTCAAATTTGAATCCAAATATATTGTGGGGATTTGGTTGAAAGGAGTTTTTTTGTGATATTCTCGATCATGCATGATCCCTATATTGGGGGAGAAATATCGGTGCCCTTTGCTTCTCACAAAGTCGTGAGCGTCTTATTGAAAGTACACTTACACGACATCTAAAGCAGTCTATTGCCAATACCATTAAATGCGATAGTACTTGACCTTTATTTTGGGGACTTTCCGGATATATGCCGACCTTTCTCGCAAGTGCGCCCCTGGAGACCGTAAAGAAGGCATATCCAAGACAGATCAAATATTATGCATTACACCACCGTCTTCATGGTAGTAGATCCCACTTTTCTTGTTAAAGTGATTGGTTAACATTGGTTTGACTTTTAAAAAATCTGAGCTAGAAGGTCACACTTGTCACCTGTGTCTGTGATATGTTACAAAAATGAAGCCCAGAAAAAATTGCGTTCGAAAATAATTATTTAGTGCTTCAAAAATTGAAATATAAAGTGACCGAATTAAAACACATCTTAATTTCATCCCATACACTTATGTGTACTATTTACTAAATCGGGGTTTGCCTTGTAGTTTTGGCTTTTCATTCTCAATAATGGTTGTTTTCAGGGTTTATTAGTTCTAATACATGCACTTGTACACATTTTTCATCTTGGTTTGAGAATTTTTAAATCGGCTGCTCACAAAGTTAAACAATACCTTTAACTGTATTTTTTTATTTGTCGAGGCGAGGATGTAGGACAAGATTCATTTATGGCTAGCATGATATGTGTGACATTTCCAGTATTGGAAATGGAATTACTACATAATGGATTTAGGGAATGATATGATACTTTCCCTGACCCGATCTACATTTCTCCTAATTCTTTGCATGTCCCACACAGCAAAAACTGCGGTGTTAACCGGTGTACATAGAGGACCACACCAGTTATTTTACACCGGTGTTGAATTGGTGGTGTTAGTTTTACACCTATAGGTGTCATTACAACACCTTTGGTTGTTACATTTACACGCTTTGGTGTTTTTTTTTAATCTCTAGGGTGTAATTTTAACACCTCACGGTGTGGTCCTCTATTAACACCAACTGGTGTCAGTTTTAACACCGCAGTTTTTACAGTGCAATATTGGCCCATTCTCCTTTCTGTCTTTTTATTCTCGCTGTCAAGAACGTACATGTAAGCTGATTGCCACGTCCCATTTACATATTCTATTCGCAACCAATCCGAGAGATGATTAGGCCATATGGCTTATTTCATTCATCGTGATACTCCCTACCCTTTAATGTAATTTTGATAAAGGCATTATGTTGTTAGATTTGTTTAATTTTCTATTTCAATAGGCCAGTTCACCATTGAGGCATTCATGTTTCCCTCATTACAATGTAGTACACTCTTTGACATGTTTTGTTAGGGAGGTATTATGCATTTGTGATAACTATTTTGTACTTTTATTGAATACCGCTGTTTAAATTATACTGTAGATGCACATAAGTATATATTGCAGAATTGGAAAAGAAATAAGCGACCACAACAGCCATGTTAGTTCAAACAGTTATTTATTTGCCTTACATGTGTTTTATATTTGTTTTATCATTATAGCACAAAAGAAATTAAATGATACAGTGACCAGAAATGATTTCCTGTATTTTTCAAGAAAACAGAAAAATCATATAGAAGAGGTTATGTCTTGACACAGATCTCAAATAGCTGAAATTCATTGAGCATACATTCAGCTGGTATTGAAGTACATGTATCACTTAAACACTAGGCATTGATGATATATTTTTTGACATTCTGTGACATATAATAATTAATCCCTGTCTATTAGTTTTTGTTGTAATTCCTTTGGATTTACATACAAGTGTGTTGCTTGGTACTCCTACTTTCGGTGAATGAAGAGATCAAAAGGACAATCAGAAAAAAATACCCTCTGGAATCATTTCCGTATGGAACAACTATCCATTTTGGCCCCCCCCCCCCCCTCCCTCATGGAAGAGTGGGAATGATCAGCATCAGATGCTGGCTTGCGTGCATGAGTGTGTGTGGCTGTGTGCTTGTAATAAAACTCAGTTGAGGAGTTTTCTCCACCGAGTCGACAGCATCATCGGAACACTTTGTGATAAATGACGTGATTGTGTCGCTGGAAGCTGGAGTGACATTCCACCGTTTGTAGCTGCAGACGTGCCAGGGTCTCGCTTGGGAGCTCGATTGTTACCATAGCACACGCAATCACTACTTTTCAGCATTTATTCAACAAGGATATGTTGGAATTGTGTTTTTCCTGCCAACATTCCCGATTCGATGTGCAGTTCAATATAAACATGCAGAGAGACCGGCTGCATTCTGCACTGATCTAATTGGTGCCTTTTATTGTACCACCAAAGGATATGTTCTGACATATCATTGGTCAAATACTTGATGGATGTTTTATTTTATTGCATATCATTTTGACATCACTGAAGAGCATAAATGAAATGCGATGGATATTTTATTCAGCTTCTTAAACTACCTTTGGCTAGTTTTCACATCCTGAACTCCATCTACATGTGTTTAAGTGCTTCAGTTTATGTGAGTTTTTCTGATTGTGGTTGAATTATTATTCCATCTTATCTTCTCTGTGATTGCATTTTTTCTGATTTTTCTTTGATCGCCTTTGCAAATTCAATCGATGGCCGCAAAGATATATCCAGAAATCCCTGGGGATCAACGAACCTCGGAGTCATCAACTTGCTAAAGCCTCACCATCTTGTCAACAAAACATCTCTGTTCTGCGTTACTGATACCCTTTTCCAACGCCAATCTTTGATAATATCTGGGGGAAAAATACGGAGAGCTCGATTATCATATCGATTTGTTTTACTCTTTAGAGCAAAAGTACAAACCCAAGGGGAACAGAACTCGATTGTCCGTTGTAACTTCATCAAGCGGAATAACGTTGGCTTTTCGAAAGCAGTTGTTCACGGAGGCATGGTTATCTGTTGATTCCAGACAAGTGGAAATGATGGAAGGCAGTAGTTGCAATTAAGGAACAACTTAAATTGTACATTTCTTTATTACTATATTATGGAATATTGCTTCATCTATTGCTCTTCATGTCATGGCCGAAGTAATTACTCTCTATAAGGGCAGCAATTGCAATTAAGGAAACAACTTATTGTAATAAGTTATTGTTGCTCAAGACTGTAATTACAATGTATTATCTTGCATATCAAATGAGAGAATCACAAACTACTCTTTGAGAGAAGGCAGCATTGGCAATCAAGAAGACAATTTCTCATACCAGTCGTGGAATACTGCACCAGCTATTATCCTGCAAAGTGAGCATTTATTGGAAATTTATTTGAAAGAAACGAGCCATTTTGAAGGATATTTCATCAAGATCGTCATCAGGAGGATATATTCGGAGCCAAGATGAATCCCCATTACATACCTGGGAACCTGATCCCGATAAGACACAGGCAACGCCTCAATCGCCCTCGCCGGGTGACACTGGCCAACGTCGATTTTGGGTAAATATGAAAGCTTCTATCACTTTGAAGAAAAAATGCACAGTGTAATAATTAATGAAGTTAATCAACCCTTGTTCGAACACGATGCTACATCGCTGGAGCCTTGGATGTATCTCCATGGCTCAGCGATGCTTCAACCAGGAAAGTGGGAGGTTAGAAACTGTTCAGACATAGTGTTAAAAGTGAATTGTTTCTGGGCTTGTACATATATAAGAGTGTAATTTACATCAATAACAGGGATACATCTAGCTTTATCATGCAATGGCTGTTCCAGGGTGAAGGGGCACAGCCAGCCCGTGCCCCCCCCCCCCTTGTGAGGTACCTATTTTGGGGGGACGTAATGACCTTAAATTTTTGGTGAAAACTTGTTTTTTTGTGCTTGTTGAATTTTCCTCAGGAAAATGTGACCCCCCCCCCTTTGGAAAATCTTGGATCCTGGAAAACCCTATATTTATGTAAATACGTTCAAGGTTCTAAAAAGTTTATTCAAGTTAGCTGTGCATTTTTTCTCTCCTTCAGTGTGTAAAAATCAGAATCAATGAAATTTGTGTTCTTTCAAAGAGAGCACTTTGGAAAGTTGCACAAACCAAAGTTGCTCATCATATTTAAGGCTACACTTGTGACGTCATGTTAAAAAAAGGCCATATTCTTAGAGTCTTCATAGCAATTTATGCATATTATTATTATGGGTTTTTCCAATTATCTTCTATGAATTTTGCATGTTCACAATAAATAGCACTCTGGTTTCTTTGATTGTACAACAGGGAGTACTGAGCCAAAAAAATACATGTAGGAGTTATAAATTGTAGGATGTTTGTACATCGATCTATTACCTAAGCACTGTCGACAGTTGATAATATATACAAAACGTATTTTCCTTTGCCATTATATTATCGGCCTTCGGTGTTCTCTCCACTTCTTTCATGGAATGACAAATTACCTGCAATTTCGTAAGATTACCCCATAATTTAGTTTTTTTTGTTCAATTGTCTGTGTAATTGAAATCAATGCTTTGATCATGTAACGAAGTGGGGGTCTTTTCAGTATTTTGCTTGCCACGGTCTTCGAAAGCACATGCTTTTGCTCTTCCAAAGGTATATTCTGGTCGATGTTCACAACTTTGACCAAAATGTTTACCAGATGTTGTTAATAGCTACTATATTTTATTCCATTTTCAAGTTGTTTGAACTATATTTACTTTAATTTGAACAAGAGGCTATAAAACAAAGTGTGATCTCCTTTCATAACCACTGACTGATCACAATCGCTCGGCAAACAGGTATTTCATGTTACCCAAAATAGTTTTGTATTTTCCGCTGCATCATAACTCAGCTGTAGACACGTGCGTTTCCTTGACATTAGGTCACCAAACAATATAAAATTAGGTAATAAAATGTCGCCCTTTGCCCGTTCTTACACCAAATGTTTGCAATGTTTTAGGCTAAGGCAGGATGTTTTTTATTTGTCTGGAAAGTTTTGGAAATGGATATTGCAATATATTTTTTGTAATGAAGCCAGAGTTACATGTACCTACATGTATGCATTTGTTTTATAGTTATTAGATCTATAAAGTTTTGGGGGTTTGTTCCTGACATTTTGCATTTTGACACATTTATTCATTAAGGGTTGTTTTGTTTTGCTGAATGAAATTTTGTCTGCCAAAGAAATTTAGACGATTAAACCCCTTGCTATCTCATTGTTTGAATTCTGAGGACTTCACCTAAGTTGGGCACTGCCTTCTTGAACATTAGAAGTTGTTTATGGGGTATGGTTGCAGATTTTTGACATATTGGCATGCTAGGAACCGGTTTTAGTAAAATTTGTATTTTATGTGGCGATATTTAGACCAAATGGTGATAAAATGAACTGGGGCATGGATCATAAATGAAGCATAGCACTTAAATTGTATGACTGATTTTTGTGATCATTGCCGGTATGTGCATTCAGTCATACAAATTAATTGTATGATCATTGGCAAATTGTTGTGTTCGGGCCTCTGACTAAAAAGAAAATTAATGAATATATAATTCACTACTGAAGAGACTTTCACTTGCTGTTGAATGAGTTTCACCATTCGAAAGTGGAATTTGTGTAAAAACTGTGCATTTTAAGTCTAAAGTTCACTCCCAATTGAATGATCCTTGACATCAATGACAAGGGGAGTGAAAATCCAATAAAAATTCACTCTTTGTAAGAGTAGATGAAAGGGGATCGCAGCAGGCGAAAAATTATTTTTTTTTTAATTTCGGGGGCTACATTTCACAACTTACTGTGTAAATTTGCAACATTGGATAAGTTTAACATTGAGATGAATGGGGATTTCAAGGGCTCTTTTTTTGTTAGTATCTAGGGCTGTTTTGAACATTTTGGGGGCTAGATAGCCCCCCCCCCCCTCCCCTCCGTGTAATTCTTCCCTTGGATCACAGCACGTGAGCAGACACCAAAAGAACTTAGAGAAACAGGCAATGTTGTGAACCGTGTTTCTCCACTCTGTCGTCTTGGATTTACAACTCCAAACAAACATTTTCCTTCCAGTTTACAAACGTAACGCATCCCCTGACATTATGTGTATTCCCCCGCTGTGTAAAATGACCTACGTGTAGTTTGCAGTCACCTCCATCTAGGCTCAAACCGATGCCAAGATCTATTAGTTGGAACAATTACCCAAACGTTTGGGGTTCGTTTCGAGTAATCATGCACCGGTTTGTAGAGTAATTTCAGTCCGGAGTCCTGATAGGATTGGCTCTAAATTGTTGTGGAGGCTGTATGTGTTTCTAATTCAAGGAATTAAAATGTTTATCTGTTTAGAACTGATTGTTTGCAATATATAGAGATATATTTCAACTTAAGAATCATTTTGTCAATGACGGGGGGGGGGGGGCAAGATGGTGATGGTCATTTCCAATTTTGCTTGAATACTTTCTTAAATTTTTTATATTTGGTATTTAAACTTGAAACGGAAGAAATATAATTAACTATATACACTGAATATAAGACTAGCCTGCAGTCAGTGACCTCATGCATGGAATGATTTGTTGGTATGTTGCTTGGCAACCGTAAGTAGAGCAATATTGGAGTTTCAGAGGTCCTGGCATATATCCCCTCACAGAAACACAACACCTGTGAACATCCAGAGAGGACTTGATGCCCCATTTATTTATGTTGCTATAAAAGCAGGGTATCATACCATGTAAACCTGTATTTAAAGGTCAAGTTGAAACAACAAGTTGCTTTTATTGGAATTCATTTAAAAAAATATATAGACCTACATCCTGTAACCCCGAAATTTCATAAAAAGCAAAAAATATGGAATTTCGCACACATCTTTTTATGCATGCAGATGAATGTGAGAGCATATTACTAGGATTTATTTGCCATGACCACATCTGATCTAGCCCTTTAAGTTTCAGTTATAGTTTCACAAATGATTTCGGGGAAACAGGTGATATTCCAATAAGAAGGCTACTGATATCACTCAGACCATGGACCATGCTCAGACACACATCCACTATTTCTTATGTATTGTATCATAGTTTTATGATACATTTTTAGACCCATTTCCAGGTAATGCTTACAATTAATCCTATTGAAACCGGTATGTACATTGATATCCTCTGCTGCTACAATAATTCCAGAAAATTCGCAATGAAAATTGAAGCCCCTGCAGACGTATTCCAACCATGAAGCTACTGTTCCTTGCGGTATATGCAGTGCCTGACTTGTATCGATCAATCCTCTTCATGGCTTCGCATTTTTAAGTTGTAACAATCTGGTTCTTCCCCCTCTCTTCTCCTTAACCTCGTTCACACGGTTCCATGACATTTGCTCCGGTGACAATTGCTCCGAAAGGAAAATCTGCACGTTAAGCCAAATGTAAAACATAACCTCCAAAACTAAATAAACCCTAATCCCCATTTTTACATTATTCTGAACCAAAAACTCTATGACAATCCCAACTCTAACCCTAAGCATTCTGAGATGTTAAGACCGGAGAAAATGTTGCAGGAGTAAATGTCGTGTCCCCGTTCACTCACATAAAGTGTACAAGAAAGGTGCACAGCACGTCAGCACCAACCATCGTGTTAACCCGATGTAAGACCGCACAACTTATTTTCCTCTGGTGTTTAATTTACAGTGTTAGCGCAACACCCATGAGTGTTATTTCAACACCTTTGAGTGTTACTTTAACACTCTAGTGTTAAGTGTTCAAACTCCACTGAAGTGAGGAAAGCATGCTCAACGGGTAACAGTGAGAACTCGTTGTGAAAGGGGAATCGGTACTTCTTATGTCTTACCGAAAAGGCCACATTTGCCACGGTAGTTTGATGGTACATGTCCACGAATAATTTAGAGATTGAGTGTGAGTGCTCTTGCATGAATCGTGGGACCCTGTTCACATTGGATTGTTGCGATTGAGTAAAAATGGTTTGAGATGAATGTATTGGGCTAAAACAGTCACTTCATCTCATCAGGATCGTATGATTATCTTTCATTTCAAGTCCATAATTGTTTAGAAATGATACAATGATAATAACAGCAACAATAATAATGATGATAATATGCAACATTTATAGTGCCTAATACTAGTACAATGCTTTTCAGCACTGCATAATATTACCCCGTCTTAGTGAGGTGATTCTATATATGTGTATTTACCCCTTTTGAGCTGTGTATTCTTCAAAATTCTGCCAAATTCTGAGAATATGTTTGGATCAAGGTTGCAGAAGAATGTCACCAAAATCTTATCATCTTTCCATTGATGTATTGCACTTAGTACCCTAACAATGGATTATGTAGGCATGCACATACACATTTTTGTGCGAGTTACTTAGAAACAAAAGTTGACGTTATTTACTCTTCAAGTTCATATCTGTGAGGTTAGAAGTATAAGGTTTATTTTCTTTGGAACCCCTTGGCAGTTGAGGTCTTGTATTATTTGCCCCGATTCTTGGCTTGTTTCTTGGTATTGCATTACCATGGCGATATTGAATGGCACTGACTGGTTAAAGTGTGAATGACCATGGACCTTCATGGAATGACCTACCTTTGACCCCATCGACAGTTCTCCAACTTTCGTGGATCCTCCAAACACACATGGATATCTTCAGATTTCAATCTCATTGAATTTCATCCTTAGACTCCCTGACCCATCTTATCTTTTTTTTTTCATTTCCCATATGAATTTGTTACCCCCTATTTTGTTCACCTAATAAGAAGGTTTTATTCAGCTTGGGTCGGCTGTATTTGGCAGTTAATGATACGCGTACCGCCTTGACCAAACTGTGCGAAGTCTGTGTGGTCTGTGTGGTAGAGATAGGCCGGGCCGTAAACACTACTTCTTGGGGGTGCATAAATTGCCCTAATTAAGTTGATTAATTGTGACAAAATAGAATCACTGTAATTTGTTTATGATATTGACTGTGGTACGACATACGGATAACGGAGCAGCTTCTGTGTATGTTATGACATAGACGTATAAGGAAATGTTTTCTTCTGACCAAAAAGTGAGAATAATTTTCTCTGATTCTGTACTCCTTCCCTCGATGTACTCCCGAGTTCAGGTTCAGTTGTCTTAGCGACGCGTTGTTTACTACTGCGCGCATTGTGTGTGTACGTGATTATTGCATGCATAGAAAGGTATTCGGCGTATTGTGTGGTGTATACACCGTTCATGCGCTGCACGTATACGTATATGCACCGGTATGCACGCGCACACATTATTCATCCCTGGATTTGGCTTCTTAAAATGAGACAAGCATGATTTAACGTGAAAATTGACGGAGCTAAATATTAATCAATCAATATGAATTTTATATGTATGAAAAGCTTACATGTTACATATCCCTGTCTGGGAACGAGGATTTCCAAATCTAACGCAAAACGCGCTGCTGCCAGGTTGAACATCGTATACCAAAATCCAATCGAGCACAGTGCGACCAATTAATGGATATTGTGCATGATAAGAACAAAAAAGTTAATTGCATTGTAAAGTTTAACCTAGAAGTGACGAATGTTTTTTTTTTCAAGAATGGGCATGATTTTACATGTAATGAAAAGGAAATGTTCTCTTCTTCTTCTTATATCTAGGACGAGGATATTGTACCCCCTTTCAATTTTTGATAGGAGAGGAAAGAGTATAAAGAGTTGATAGGCATTCTAAAATAGACAATCGTGCGCAGTGCGACTAATCAATTAACGTAGATTATGCGTGATAAATACAAAAAAAGTTCATTGGATTGTAAAGTTTGACCTAAAAAACACGGCGGTTTTTTTCAACCAATTAGGTTGAACCTTATATCACAAGAAAGAGTTACAATCTGTCTATCTGATAGTCTTTGAACTGAGACAATTTGATACGAAAGTCAGATGCTGTAAGAGAAGATCGAGCCCAAAACAGTGCAAAAAGAGCTTCTCTCACACGAAAACACGAGAAACTGTGTATTTTCAGTCAAAAAAACACGGTTATTTTTTAATCAGAATATAAAATGACAGATATCATGAGATGTAGAACAAGTTTAAGATTAAGAAACCGTTTGAACCCGTGAAAAATCTCGTGCAGTTTTTGAGATATGAGTTAAAAGAGCCGAAAATGGGTCTATTTTGTCAAGTTTTTGACGCCGGAATAGGGGATTTGCCACGGTGCGCGTTAAGTGAACACAACAAATTCATATGATCAGTCATGGAGGGGTGACAATATTGCAAGTTGAACTTGAGGCTCTTCGTCCCCAAGAGAAATTACAAAGTTACCCTTCTAAATTTATATTGACTTTGACACCAAAGTTGAAATGTGACAGATATCTACAGGGCAGAAAGTGTTATTTTTGCAAGAAAAAAGAATTATGATTTTGTGTGACTCCAAGTGGTTTCTTATCAGATAAGCTTGATTCATACCAAAAGTAATGATACACAAAATTTTAAGTCTTTAAAAAAAAATGTTATCAAACCACTGAAAAAGGATGACCCCATTTAATAATAAATGAATGAAATCAAATGAAAATACAAGTATAAATGAAAATGCAGATTAATGAATAGAACAAGATTGTTCTTGAATAATTCAAATAAATGTGATTGGTTTTTTTTTATAAATATTTTCCCAAAGTCCACTGTTTGGAAGCAACAAGCAACCTACTTGCTTAATGTGATCACTTGCAAAACATTTACAAGTCACTTGGCACATAGATAGCAAGTACGGCATTAATTGACTGACCTCTGTCATGGGTTCTTGAAATAGTAATAGCCCGATATATCATCCTTTCTATGTTATTGTTCAGGTGGTGTGAACCGGGCGTCAATGGAGTGAGAGAGTCAAGTCTCTCTCCCGAGGGGGTTTCTAGGCATATTTTCTGTCACAGTCAGGAGACGGGATTAATATCTTAATCTATATTTAGCAAGTTATGATTTATATGTGTTATTCTTTCTCTCTGATGTCGTCATTGGTATATAATAGCTGCCACATGTCAGTTCAGTGATATTTACCTATATGATTTTTAAAAATGTAGTTCAATAAATCTATTTTTTTATATTTAGACCACCTTGAAAATAAATGCTGAACCACCTTAACTCTTTGAGTGCTTCTATCTGTCAATTAAGTGGGTGTTTCTATCTGTCAATTAAGTGGGTGTATAATATTATCTGGTACTTTCAATTAAAATGTAAAGAATTATTGGTAAAAGCCTTGTTCTTATTAGATATTGGGGCAAAGGTTTTAACTGTAGGCCCTAAAGGTTGTCAAAATGACCGTACAACATTTGATCAACATTTATGTGTGTGAATGTATTCTGCTTTTTACACAATTACCATTACAATACATGAAGAGTTGTATTCGAACTGGTCAAGCTTAATATAGACATCATGAAGTGAGTTGTAAGTCAGTCAGTCAACTGGACAAAAACTTCAAAAAGTGATGAGGCTGTTATAAAGAATCTAAACTATTTAACAAATATGAAAAATGAAAATATTGCTGGCTTCAGGCTAAATATTATTTTCTCCAAATATACATAGTATGTCTTTTCTTCTGTGTGAAATTTCATTATTTTCCTGCCAAAAGTACACTTCTTCCGGCTACAAAATTGGCCTACATGTATGTTTTAACTGTGATATAAAGTTGGTTTCCCTAGCTGTAGCCTACTTAATTTATTAATACCAAGAATATCAGAGTAACTCTCGATATCAAAGATGCATATACCGCATCTTCATGACACACTTAAAGATGGAATGAAATGAAACCCATTAAAACAGCTTGATGCGTACTCGAACATGTCCTTGCCTACTGCGAAAATTTAATAACAGAGATGATATTCCTTTGGTTGATATTATCATAGGCTTGGGATATAAATGGCACAGCTTTCCAAATATTGACAAACTTTGATACTGTAAGTGTGAGTACAAGGTCCACATAGATCGATCAGGATATACGGTGATGGGGTGAAGTGTAGTACTATTGAGATAAGTGAACATTTCTTTTCTTATGATAAGATCCAAGCAAGATTAATGACACACGCTAAAAAACTGTGTTTTAAAATGGATATTAGTATGCTTGAAGAAAATAGACTGTAGGCCTATCATGATTTTAAGGTTTGTATTTAGAGTTTAAGTATACGCTTTCTTTGTGTCTATATATTTGTCCATTTATGTCTATAAAGAGTCCTTGCCAAATGCTGCCAATTGTCGTCATAATCGTGAAATTGAGTTGAATAATCATAATGATTTTTTAATCGCCATTGCACTAGAGAGATTGAAAGTAATGCTTGAGTAGTGTGCTTATAAAAAATGATTAAGAAATATGAATTATGATCATGATAATTGCTAGCATCCTGATCTCCGTTTCATAAAGCTGTCTGTAAGTAAAGAGAGACTTTAAGAACAACTAGTGATCCTTTCTTTCACACTTAACCATCGCAAATGAACATTTTGGTGTGTACCATTTACTACAAGAAAGGATCACCAGTCGTTCTTAAAGTCGCTCTTAACTTACCATCACCAATGAATATACCATTTTCCACAAGAAAGGATCACCAGTCGTTCTTAAAGTCGCTCTTAACTTACCATCACCAATGAATATACCATTTTCCACAAGAAAGGATCACCAGTCGTTCTTAAAGTCGCTCTTAACTTACTGTACCATCACCAATGAATATACCATTTTCCACAAGAAAGGATCACCAGTCGTTCTTAAAGTCGCTCTTAACTTACCATCACCAATGAATATACCATTTTCCACAAGAAAGGATCACCAGTCGTTCTTAAAGTCGCTCTTAACTTACCATCACCAATGAATATACCATTTTCCACAAGAAAGGATCACCAGTCGTTCTTAAAGTCGCTCTAGTTTTAACTTACGGACAGCTTTATAAAACACCCACCAGGACCCATTGGAAAAGATCCATGCCAGCATCATCACCACACCATTATGTAAACCTCAATGTAATTCAAGGGGTTCTCTTACCGTCAGTCAGGTTTTATTTGATTGAAAATACTGAAAGTCGAACAGCTCTTTAGAAAAATGAAAGGTTAAATCTTTAACACTTGAAAGGTTGGAGGAATGACAACCTTTCCTAATGTTATATCAAACCATGCATTAAGCTGAATCTAACAATTTAAAAGCCCCCTCACACCTGACCGAATGTAAAGGCAGATGAAGGGTGACGAATGGGAAAAATGCATGCGAATTCAACAAATTCAAATAAAATTTCCGTCAAATCATGCGATCAGCAACTATTGTCAATTTTCATCAACAAACGGTAAGCGAAGGATAAATATGACATGCGAAGGATATCAATTTTTCGGTTCACCTCTTTGAGTAAATTGCAGCCAAAGGCGAGCGAAGGGTTGATATAATCCAATAAGACGAACGAACTGTGAGCAATGGTTTGATATGGCGTGCGATTAGAAACGAAGACGAGGGAATATAGATCGGGCGTTCTTGTATGTTTGTGTCATCGTGTTGCTTCGTTAAGGGTTCTTTCGAGATCGGTCCACTTGGGCAAGAGCGCGATGATGGACTATGCGCGACAGTAGCACACGAACGATTACCGCAGACTAAATAAGAGATGCGAATTCAAACAGATGACCAACGATTTTTCAATCCGTCGGGAAATTTTAAACATGTTCCAAATTTCTGCGCGAATTTGAATAATCGCAGCTGTTATTTCAGAAGGTGTACGAACCCAAACACGAAGGGTAAATATGATTTACTATCGGTTACCATGTAAAACGATTTTTAAACAGATGCCTTTTGCCAGCCATCGCAAGGCATATTTCAGGCAATTCGGTTAGGTGTGAGGGGGCCTTTGGTATTGAGTCGAACCATTTAAAGTGGTAGATGCAACATTTAGAACAGGTTGTCACTCATCTGCCCTTATTGGTGATTCAATATTCCATTTTATGTAAAGTGAGTGAAAATGTCATCAGAATCGTACGAAAGCATTTTGCAGCATTTCATTGTTTCCCAACATATCGGAGAACAAGACTGTGTGTGAATAAGTGGAATGATGATGATGTCGCTCTCAAGCTTATTTTTACTTAAGTATACAAGATATGAAATTACACATAAAAATATTTTAAAAAACACTGAAGAAAACTGATGTTTTTTTTTATCAGGGCCCCGTCTTACAAAGAGTTACGATTGATCCAATCAACCACAATTATGGAAAGCCAGCAACGTCAACATTCAAAATGCATGTTTGTTCAAAATATTTTCTAGATATGATGTATATTCATACATGTACATTCACTTTTTTCTTGACATATCAGTGTGCTTCTTATTGTTTCAAAGGCCATTGTGCAAATTTCCTGAAGAAAAATTACGTCATTGATGGATTTCCATACACTTGAGGTTGATCGGATCAATCGTAACTCTTTGCATGACGGGGCCCAGAGTAGTGTAAAAGAAAATAAGTTTCTTCAAGCAATCTGAAACAGTATACTTTAGTCACATCAACAAAGATGACTCCAGACCAGCAAAAGTTATTACGTTATTACCGATTACAGACCCTCAGTCGTTTTGGAGTCATTTTCGTTGCAGCGTGACTGTGGCAGTTATCATTGGTGAATATTGCAACGTACAATCGGTTCCCAATATAATCCGAAAGCCAATCTACACTGAATCTATATGTCAAGAACAAGTTGGCAGCTTGTACCCGGTATTGTGTACACATCTCCTTTTAACACCGTACAATTCAAGCGAAAAGAACCGTATTTGCAAGAATATCTCCTTACTCCACGACCAACACCAATAAAGCCAGAAAATCGAGACTGATCGGAAAAGGACGAACAATACAGTTTATTGCAAAGATCAAGAAGCATTTGTTTTCTCTCTCTTTTTTGACGTTGAAACATGAAATTTAGAACATGTCTCTCGCCCATACAAATTTACACATTCACCTTTGCCCATGTTTGCTTATGGTAATACTAGAGCATGTTGTAACCCTTTGGATTGCATGAACATATTATATCCCACCAAGTTCATTATTATCACAGCATGCTTTTGGTGAAAGCAATACTCGTTCATTATTAACTGAACACCAGGTTGCCATTTTGTTCTTGGACTTGATATTGAAAAAGAAAAAAAATATCTTTTTAATATCATGTTACAAAAGTATCATGATCGGTCGGCTATTTTTCTTCTCCCATTGCCCCATATACCAGCACACTGTAAAAAAATGTTAAAAATCTGAAGCATATTGTTTTAGTCCATCACTCTTACATATTACTAGTATTTAAACTTTGAGACAGTTATTTAAACTTTTCAACATTTTTTTTTAACTTTTAAAAATAGTTCAAACTTTTGATGAAACAACTTTTTGAAAACTGTAAAAAAAAAATAGTGCGGGCTTAACCAACATGCTAAATATTGTACATGTAATATAGCGTCTCATATTCACAAGATTAAAGATTTATTAGTAAGCATTAAAGGTAAATTCCAGTTTTGGTAACGATCTCAGAATGACTTTTTACAGAATCCAATATAATGACCACCCAAGTGTCTGTTTGTATGAATAAAAAATATGTGCCAAAGGATTCTGGAAGAAATTGTGTAATTGCTGAGAAATAAGCAAAATAAGCGCGGATTCGGGCACTTCCGTTGGGTCTTTATTCCAGCAATAATAATATACTGTCCCACGTGTGCCTATCTGTGTTGGCGATCTTCAGTGTGATTGTTTTTCAGCTTAGATTTTATGATTTCTCAGAGTTCAGTTTATGTAACTGTACCAGATCTAGATCCACGATGATATAGTAATATTTAAACTTGGTTTTACAGACTTTCTCACGAAATCAGTGTTTACTGCAACTACTCTCATTTAGCTTTAATCCAAATACATTAGGAAGGGCAGTTTTGGTTTGCATAGTCAACTTCACACAATACTTTTTTTTTTTTTACATTGTAAAACCAATATCAAGGGGAAAAATATTCATTTGGTGTCTTGATGCCGGTATAGTTGGATACTTTCTTTAATTCGGCTAAAATGTTTGCCTGGCTATGCATGTCAGCACATATCCTATCCGGATCATCTACCATGGAAAGCAGTCTGTTTAGAAGAGGAGGGAAGCTGTTTGAAGGGACATTTCGAAGAGAAATGGTGGCACTCGAAGACAGTGCTAGCACTTGATCTTTCTTTAATGTAGTTTATTTTCTTCAAACCTGTTGTCAAGGACAACATTGTTACCGCACTGAGGGGTGGTCAGTTTTTATTTGTATAATAAGGAGGTAGCTTAAAAGCCTTTTCCATCTTCAGCATTATATGGTATTTACAGTGGGGGTGTCGTGGTCTAGTGGTTACGACTCTCGTCTGTCAATCTAAAGGACGTGGGTTTGATTCCCTGCCATGGCGCAATTTCATCCAGCAATGATTCTCCCCGTATTGTGCTGCACTCAACCCAGGTGAGGTGAATGGGTCCCCAGTAGGAAGAAATTCCTTGAATGCTTGAGTGCCTAAATGGCCGCTCGGCTACAGCCAGGGTGATAATGTGAACCAAGTATCAAGCACAGTAGAGTATATTGATATAGTAGCTGCGCTATATAAATTGTCCATATTATTATTATTATTACATTCCTAATAAGGTATTGTTGCCTTTCTGGTTACCTACAGGGGATCATTTAATGAAGAGTTACAACTGTTGTAACTTTGCCATGATGGCAGTTACCATGGTAACAGGGCTCAGCAGCTAATCACAATCAAGGGTTCCATGGTAGTTACAATAATGGCAAAGTTACAATAGTTGCAAGTCTTAATGAAACAGGCCTCAGATCTCTGTAATATTGATAGTTACCATAATTGCAAGTTTTTATAGTAAGCAATTCATCATACATGTATTTGTACTTTATTTTAGTCAATTTAGTGTGAGGTTTTTAATGCACAATTAAAAAATGAATATTTCTTGCGATCCATAGTAACATTATCTTTGTACCTTATAATTAAACTTGAACAAGCAAGACGATGCATGTTGAATACTCCTCTTCCCCTTCTTTCCGTATTGACATGTACTTGCTTTTTAAAGTGCTTTTTAGGTAGCAAAAGTGACATTCGGACTGGCAAAGCGGTTGTCATGTTTATTGAGTATGTGGACATAACACCCTCTACTATAGTTGAAAAAGAGTTCATTTTGACGGTTTGGATAGAGTGGTTTCTGGTTTGGGGATAGTAAACAAATAATCACCTCTGGTGAAGGTGATGGGCAAACTATTACTTACGAGGCAAGCCGGATGTAGCTATCTTTCCAAAGCAAAGCTGAGGAAAGATAGCATGTACATCCATCTTGCCGAGGAATTGATAGTTTTCCTCATCACCTGAAATCAAGGGGGGATTGTATGCTTTATTGTATGCTTAGAAACCACTTTTTGAATTCTGATTTTTTTTTAAATCAAGGTTTCATTTGAAATAATAGAAATCTGTTGAGAAGATTATGCGTGTTACGTGTATGTAGATTCAAAGTCCATGGTACATGTATATTCGTTGTGGTCCTCTATTACTACTGATAGTGTTGTTTGTAACACCATAGTTTATAACAGTCACCTTCTGCCACTTTGTGCTGAAAGGTTACAGCATGGATTGGAACAGATTAAGTTTCTTCCAAGAGTTCAAATCCTAGATTTGTACAGAGTGGCTTGCATCTGATGTGTCAAAATTTGCATTGTGTGTGTGTGGAGCCGAAGAGAGTCTTCATTGCGCACCATGTAAAATTTAATAATAATAATAATAATATAGGGTATTTATATTGCGCACATATCCACCTTGTTAGGTGCTCAAGGCGCTCCTATATTACCCGGCTAAGCTAGGCGTTCATAGCGCACACAGCTTTTTAAGGAATTACTTCCTACCGGTACCCATTTACCTCACCTGGGTTGAGTGCAGCACATTGTGGATCAGTTTCTTGCTGAAGGAAATTATGCCATGGCTGGGATTCGAACCCACAACCCTCTGTTTCAAAGTCCGGAGACTGATCCACTGGGCCACAACGCTCCACAATATTTTTTTAAATCAAGGTTTCATTTGAAATAATAGAAATCTGTTGAGAAGATTATATTTATGATGTTTAAAAAAAAAATTTGCTTGTCGGATTTTTCAGGAGACGAAATATCCTTCATTTCGGACTGATGACCTTTTTAATAGGTTTTTATGGATGTGGATCTAAATCCTACCATGAACACAGTAGAGTTCATATCCTGGATTTGGACATCATGATTGTTGACATACAAAGTAATTTCTAATTTTTCTGTGTATGTGGACTTGTATTCCTTATACAACTAACCTATTACAGAACAGTGCATGGATGGACTTGAGGAGAGTGCTTTCTTGTTTAGATATGCACACATATCGCCTTCTGCCTCTGAACTGCTGTGGGTGTTGAGCTGGTTGTGATAGGTGGTAATTGTTTATGCGGTCTATTACCTCTCTGTTTTAACTCGAACGGGTATATGTCATGCTTGAATGAAGCGCGTGAAGGGAATGTACTTTCTTCGGGATGCGATCACACAGTCAACAGTTTCGTAGGGTTGATTTCAGCGCATCTTAACCCGAACATGAACTCTAGTTGGAATATCGCTTTTTTATCGCTGACCATAGACAAACCCAAAGCCATGTAACAACTAAAAACGAAAAGCTTATATACACGCGGTTTTGTTATGAAATGACAAATTGCTTTTTATACGAGTTGACCTACAGTAGTTTAATAGCCAATTCTGATATTATCGAGGTAACACGACATTTACTCCTGCGACAATTGCTCTGGGCTTAGTTTCGTCTAAGATGTAGGGTTGCAATAGGGGTGTAGTGTTGAATCTAGGGTTGAAGTTAGTCATTCCATTAATGTGTGGAATTTACAGCTCAGAGCAATTGTCTCCAGAGCAAATGTCATGGAACCATTATCCAACTTTGATTAATACATGTACGTACAACTTCCTTTGTGTGTGATAATAATCTTAGGTAGATGTGAACGTAATGTGTGCAAGAAAGTAGTAAGTGGTCTGTCACCCAAATAATCCTCCCTCATCAAATGTTTAACATAAAGTGCACTCTTGTTTTACTTTCCATGCCTTGACCTTGAGGGTTGGCCCTTGACTACAATGCTGGTTTTCACAATATAAAAAAAATCTTCCTTGAAAGAAAATGAGTGTTCCGGGAAATGATGTGGATGAGAGTGATTGCATTGACCCACAAAACACCTGAAATGGCAAATTTACGTTTTTTATTTCCAAACTTGAAATGGCAGGGGCATCTAATTGCGTGATGACAGGTAATAGATCAAGATATCTTTGTATCAATCAACTGAACTAGTTGAGAGTCTTGCACCTAACCCAGGAGTCACTTTACACACTCGATTCAATTTGCACTTCATTAATGGCGCCCATTAGACATCGATAGCTAGGAAGACCGGGGAGCTCTTAAGTAACACCGGGAACCTTCACACTGGTGTGATCGCTTCAGTATTGAGTGATTGTGAGAAATGATGGACACAATGAATTTGTGTGTATTACGTATGTGTAAATCCTTGTCGGAACATGATATGGACTGAAGTTTTGGTAATGGGAACTGGCCTCTCTTGAAAGAAATCATTGTCCAGTCACTAGTGCAAATATACTTTATATTGATGGTCATGAATAGTTGAAGAACATTTTAATTTGGTTTATAAGTTCAGTTTAGGAACAATTTGCTTTAGCGTAATTTGAGATCACCCTTACTCTCATTGATATTAAACAGTTATGTTGATACATTTATTAATAATTGATTTTTCCTTTCTTTCTTTTTTCTTTTGCATATTGTCATCTGATGGCCACCTTACTTCCTAATTGATACATCAATAGGTAAGCACTGTCTTTTCAAAGTTAACATTGTTTGGATATTGGTTAATGTTATAAAGCATATACCTGACAACTCAGATTCTCAATACAAACATCTGCATGGTCTATCATTTCGAACATAACACAACTGAAAATATCATCTGAAATTTTTTTTTCTTCTAAAGTTGAATCATTGCCATTAAAAGAAGTTTAGAAATAATTGTTACACTATTCAATAGTTACTTTCAAAATCTGCTCTGTTCGTATATTGAATTGCATAATGCATTGGGATTAAGTACAATTATTGGCCAAATGTGTGTTGGTAATGGGCCAGTGGATAAAAACAAAAAAACTTCTTTATTAAAGCACAAATGGGAAAAATTAGAATAATGGCACATGATATCACCAAGGCCAATGAGGAGCCATCAAGGCCAGTCGTCATAGGATCCAGGCAATGTCATGGCTTTGATGGTCTCGGGTTAATCTAAACTGTGTAGGACGATGTGGGGGAGCAATAGGATTGGAATGACTTCACATCTACTTCTGATTTCAATACAGTATCAGTCCTTAATCCCTGTAGATTAGATCAGAGATGAAGATTGCAACACTTCTTTTTTTTTTGGGGGGGGGTATTCTAAAAACATGGGCTTGTATATCATCTCATATTCTATAGTATTAATAACACACATCAACGAGGGTATTAATTAGTAAGAATAACACGCATAAGGTACCTTTGAAATATTTCTAACCGTCCCTCGGCATAGCCACGGGTGTTTCATCGGTAACGGGTAAAGTGTATGATTATTCTAATGCCCAAGCAAATTGATTTTTTTTTAATGGTGATGTGGATCATTGCTTTTTGAAGAAACACCCATATCTCAAAAGTGTGACCATTCTGTAGAACTAGTCATTAATATGAATCATTAGCAATTTTTTTCTGTTAGCTAAAATAAACGACTGGTCATGTGATTGATTTTAGCCAATCATGTTATTAGAATCCATATCACCATTTTAAAATGTAGTTCAGCCCGACTCATCAGAATACTCCAACCTCCCTATAAGTCTGTGAGTTTTATCAAAATCAAGAACATGGAGGCAATGTCCATCTGCATTTCCTGAACACGTACCCTTTGAAGGCAGTGACATTTGGTTGCAATGTCTTGGATATTAAGCAGGCTTTCTAAATGTCTGATTTTCATGTTGCCTTCAGTTGATGTGAAGTAACTCTGTCATCTGTACTGCAAGGCATGTCGTGCATTAGAGATTAATCCCTGATGCACTGTTTGGAGTTCACTCAGTGGGAATTGGTGGGTGGGTGGGGTGAGGTGGTGGTGGTGGTGGTGGCGAAAGGGGGGGGGGGGCACCATAGAAATTTGTATAGGTTGTCTGCATTTACGTTTTCTCCCTAATAATCCATAACATGACTGAACCATTCTTGAATGTTCAGCTAGATAAAGGCATTTATTCATGCAAATTTTGAATTCTGTCTTTGACGTTTTATGGACACTTTCCTCACTAATCAAAGCTTTGCGTTTTGCAGAATTTAATTCAACGTCACCAATTGAAACACTAAAATTGCATTAAAGTGGTGCAATGTGATATAGGCCTAATTGTTAAAACATCACATCTCATTCACTTACATGTATATCTGGTAATTGTAATACTGGCATCATCTTATGGGAAAGTGTATGTTTCATAGTTTTTAATGTTTGCTTCTTTATCATAATGGCAGTCCCCATGCACACAATTAGATTTAAAATAAAGAAAACATGATTCGGCTGGAGGGGAGGGGATATGTTTGCTTGAACACAAATCTCTTAAGACAGAAGTCATGTTCAGTCTGCTTGGCCTATGGGATATTGTCGTTTGAACACAACCCAAGTCTCTTAAGACAGAAGTCATGTTTTGTATTCTTGGCCTATGGGATATTGTTGCTTGAACACAACCCAAGTCTCTTAAGACAGAAGTCATGTTTTGTATTCTTGGCCTATGGGATATTGTCGCTTGAACACATCCTGAGTCTCTTATGACAGAAGTCATGTTCTGAATACTTGGCCTATGGGATATTGTCTCTTGAACACATCCTCAGTCTCTTACGACAGAAGTTGTGTTCTGAATACTTGGCCTATGGGATATTGTCGCTTGAACACATCCTAAGTCTCTTACGACAGAAGTCATCTCCTGTATGCTTGGCCTATTTCGGGGGATAATCCGTCGCCAAAGAGATTTTTGTCTTATTGCCCTTGGTGTCTGGACATCCTTCCTTTCTCTAGAACATGAAGTCAATGAAGCAGAAGAGTGCTTCAAATGGACCAGACAGTTTGAATGACTTGTACTATGACTATTCCTTACACCCTGTTCACACACAAGACTGAAACGTAGAGAAACTGTTTATATTTTGGTTATATAACGTAATTAAGGAGCAGCGTAGGAGATACATGAAGGTGACAAGCGATTTTGCCCTCATGACAGCCCAAATTTCCGTTAAGTATCCCCAATAGAGTACCGAAGTGTGACGTCACTGTCATGACAACGAACTGGCTGGTTCTAAACAGTTGCAGCTGACGATCGTCTATACACATTTCTATTTGCAAAAATTACCATCATTCTGAGGTTGCAAGCGATGAAATTCTGTTAGCAGCCGTTTTCTCCTACGAGTAACACGCTCAGGGTTCATTTGTTTAGAACCAGGCCGCCATGACATCATGGTAACTGACGTCATCGCTTCGGTACTCATTTGCATGCTTTGGGGCGACCATCTTTTCAAGAGCCGGCCCAAGTTCTTCCACGAACAACATTCAAGAACATGCAGAAAATCAATTTTTTACGTATCAAAGAATCTATGATATTTGCATTTACTACTGAATTGCTCACTGGCTCAAAGAAATAGCCCCCAATATCCAGCAATCACCCCAATATGAAGAAATTATTCAGAAAAGCCCCTAAAAATAAAAAAAAATAATTACTACCCTGCTAAGGAGTATTTAGACACAATCTGGGCCCGTAACATAAAGCTTAGGGATTGATTCTTGGGGCTGGTTTTGCAGTTGATGTTACACAATTATCAATGCAAATATGCAATCTGTCAAGAGCCCTATGATTGATTTTTTCCAAGCATTATGTGATAGGGCAACACAATAGTTAATTCTACCTGACTTTAGCTAAGTGGAGGTCATTGTGTTTTGCCAATATATTTATTTAAAAAATGAACAATCTTTCCATATATCAATAGGAAAATATCAATTTTTAGGAAAATATCAATTTTGGTCGAACATTTAGAGCTATACATGACTTATTTATATAATATTGACTGGTCTTGAGGGGAACATCAAATATGTTGCCAGCAAAAGAATCATATTGGCCCGAGTCTTTAGACGAGGGCAATATATTTGATGTTCCCCGAAAGAAGGGCAGTCAATAATTTTATTATCATCCAAATCAGATATCTAGAGCAAAAATCATGATAACAGTGATATCTTTTAAGAATAGAGTTCTGTTGTGTCATGATAATATCAGTGTCTAGGCTCTGCACTTTACCATTATGACGTACTTGCAAGCGCCCAGATCCAGCGTTGTCTTTATTATGACGTAGATCGTTGGTGCGTGGAACATTATGAAGCGTATCTCTTCATTCGCATCCTCAAAGGCCCGGATGTGAGACCAGGGAAAATACAAAGGTATATTTTGCGTCGTCTCTGCATGCAAAGTCAATACGCGCATTGAGACCGAGGAAAATACAAACAATATACCTATCACTTCCTTATAGTAATAAAATACAGGGAAATACGGTTTTGTAAATGACCAGCTCAGATGTCTGATACGGGTGATAATCATTTATATGGTTCTATGTATTTAATTCAGTTAATTCTGTGTCAATAATAATTTCATCCCTTTGTTATGTCCCCCTCCCTCCCCAAACTCCAGATTATCTTATAAGAGGAAAATAATACACATTTTAAAAATTTCATTCCGATTTCAATTCATGATATTCAGAAAAGCACAGTAAAATGCAATTTGACATGTTTCTCTCGAAAATACCAGAAACTCACCTCTTTCATTAATTCATCATGATAAAGTGAATTTGAACATATTTCCATATACAATCATTGAAGTGCAGAATCAAGTCCGCAGAGTAATATAGTAATATCAAATATATTGAATCCTATCTTCTTTTTAAAATTCAACTCGCATCATGCATGGAATCTGGGTTAATTATGGTATACGATGTCAGATATCCCGCCAAAATATGGATGTGAAAAACGAAACGGGGTCATCCAAATAAGTGGAGTATTTTTCTTTGTGCGATTGTATATAGCATCAATTTCCTTTGATGATATTGGAGTTGCATCGTGGGATACAATGTCTTAGTTCGTATTATGTTATATTTAGAACATATAAATTGGTTTATATGTGCTTCAAAGTAAGAAATAAAGCAAAAAAAGTGAGAAAGAAAGAGGAACTCTCATTCTTCTTCTTTTTTGTCTTTGCCTCCTCTCTTTCTATATAACGCTTTCTCGTCACATGTTCATCTTTCTTTCTTTCTTTCTTTCACATCTAATTGTTTGCTTCCTTTGTAGTCAGGCTTCTTTCTCTCCACATCTCTTCATCCCTTCCCTCTTTCTTTTTCGCTCTCTCTCTCTTACTTCATCTCTTTCCCCTTCTCCCCTCTCCTCTCCCTTCTTAACCTCTAAATTTTAACTGCATTTGAATTGTTTTTAGTGTAAAAGCAGGGGTGCTAAAATCGACACCATTCACCCTGTTTTAAATTTACCTTACTTATTGTATATGACACTTAAAGTGTAAGAATAGTAACTAAATGTGTTGAACTTACACCAAAAATTAACACCAGAGTAAAAATGACTGGTGTAGTCCCAATCAGCACCACATGCAGTTTTGCAGTGTTGAATTCTTTGTATCCAGCTGTCCGCAAAAGTGGCTTTCGAGAAAGTATCTCTTTAGTATAATGATGTGTCCTACGAAATGGGAATACCTTCTTGAATTGTGAATCACCCATTCCCCTGCTCTTTTCATCTTATCTTTGCCTCTCCCATGAAACATCATCCCTTATCTATTTTAAAAGTAAATTAGAACATTCTACTTGAGGAGAAGCCCACTCCTCTTATTTTCCATCAGATCGCCATGCATTCTCCGGTGGGCCCTTGCCCCCCTTTTAGCTGATCTAGTTCCTCTCAATCTGTTCCATCGACGTCCAATCACGAATACCACTTCAATAACCACTTTTTTTAGAAAGAAATCACCGGACTCGGGGTATGACTTCTGGCTTTAAGCCCACGGCAAGGGCTCTTTGAAAAGATCTTATCTGACAAATCAGGTTAGAAAGATTTCACCGCCAAAATACCATTCCAGGACAAGACTTGGGTAGTGATCCCCAGAAGAAAAAACACCGAAATAGACAGGAAGAAGCTTTAATTCATGTGAACAACATATCATGTCCGATAAGAGAAAGTGGGACAGAAGTTTGAACTTTGATTAATTGCATAGTCTGGGGGAGATATGAGAGATAGAGCGACAGACTGACAGACAGACGGATACACACATACAGAGAGAGATTGCGAGAGGCGGAGGGAGATTCTGTATTTCGTCCATTTTTTGGACCAATCTTTTTTAAATATTTTCTTTAAGGATAAAGTATGAGATGAATTTTGAGAGAAAAAAATATGAGAATGAAGGGTATAATATGAAATCACCTAACTGAAGAAAAATAAGTATGAAGATTTAAGAAGTTACAAAAGATTTCATTATAAATCAAGAAATGTCGTGATATCAAAGCTTTTATTGGGGAGGTATTACAGGAACAACAAAAGCAAGAAAAACATTTGAGGAACAAAATTGTAAAAAAAAGAGAAGAGAAATAGATAGAGAGAAAGAAATACTGTATGTATGGCACTTGGATAAGCAACTGAAAAAAAAGAAAATCCAGAGACGTAAACATGAGGATTTTTGTCATAAGGGTAGAAATTGTAACGCTATCGATGATGGGATAAAGTGGTAGTCCCCTGACAAATAAATGGACCCCAATTATACTAGACATCCAAGCAAACACGCTCAGCTCTTGATCACTGACTATCAGACATGCACTTACCTGTAAAAAAAATAACTTCACTCGAGAATCTCTTCCACTGGATTATGCTCTGGTAACAGCTCCCTTGGTGATTTCGCAGGTTTTGATCATCAAACCGTCCTGAATTCCCCCCTGAATGGGTTGTGTTTCCTTGCGTTTCTTAACAGCACTTGTAGAGTTCGTTTTCGCGGGCACGTCGGCTCGTTAAGCGGCTGTTTTTGTAGCGGGAGTAATGCGGGGAAAGCGAGAATGAGATTAATGTCCCCGTGGAGATGGAGGTAAACCAGCCCCAGAAGCAGGTGGGATGAATTGCCATTTATCCCGAGACTTCAGATCAACACGTGCTTGATGTATATCCAGCAAGATTGGAGAGCGGTTCGGTTTACAATCGATGGCTCTAGTTCTGCTGATCCCCAAAATAAAGAAAACTTTGGAGCCAAGATTTTGTACAAATTGGTCAAATTTATCTTCATTCCTTCACTCCAGTTCCATGGGTATCTGCAGATTTTGAATGAAAGAGATAATTTGTAAGATAGGTATAATTTGCCAGAAATATATTTGATAAAATGAATTGTTTTTTTTATTCTGCTCCATTGCTTCAATATCTGAAGGTAAAGTAACAATAGTGTTTTTTTTTTAATCAACTGTAGCCTCTTAATGATTCTTTTCTCTTTTATTGCAAGAACAGGACTGAAACTTCAAAATATTTAGGGCAAGGCCACTTATCCATGGGGGCACATTTTTTTTTATATTACAGAAGAAAAATTGGAAAATATCACACCAAATCTACTAGCCCAATATTAGAGGCATGCTTGCCAGCTAGGGACAGCTTTCAAAGCAGTGGTCATTAATGGCAATTAGAAATTGTTGTCAGTTTTTCATTATTAGAGTCTCATTGTAGACATTTCTGTCATGTTTAGTTACCCACAGTTAAATCACAGGTTTTAGCTAAAAAATTGGTCTTTTCAAACTCAGTTCTAGGCGAAGGAGTCGGTGTTGGAAGCACTATTCAGTGTGCCTTCTCCAGTTACCAATAATAATATGAGTTTACAAAATCACATTTTGATAGCTCAGTACCTCTTCAGATTTGTCACAGGACTAGCTTTGTTTTCAATTTGGTGTTATTAAGCTGATACAGGGCTGGGCAACAAATTAAGAAATTACCAACACCAGAATAGTAACTAAAGGTGTTGAACTTACACCAAAAATTTAACACCAGAATAAAATGACTGGTGTAGTCCCAATCAGCACCACAGTTTTGCAGTGTTGAATTCTTTGTATCCAAGACCAGCTGTTTTCAATTTGGTGTTAAGCTGATGCAGGGGCAACAAATTAAGAAATCACCAACACCAGCACCAGACGATCAACACCAACATAAATTTGCCCAAGCCCCAATGTACAAGTATTGCTATAGTTCAGAAAAAAATGCTGTATACAAGAGGCAAAAGCACCTGCTTTTTTTTCATTGGACTATATCTGTGATTTAACTGGCTTCTCTACCTGTGTCTAATCTTGTATCAGTATCTTCCCATTACTCTACTATCTGTAATGCAACCAAAGTGAATTACTCAACATTACTAATGACATTTCTTTAACCCACATTTTATTTCATCGTCCGATGCCAGATTGGATCCAATCCCCGAAAAATAGCTACAGGGTCCGTAATTAGAGTCGGCCGGTTCGCTAGACTTGACAGGATTACGAAGCTGAAGTAGCGTTAATTCTATTTGGACTTCTCCGATAATTTGGCCTGGGGCATGATGGGTAATGCTACCTTGTTCTTCTGTTTCTTGTCTGGACTATGCTTCATTGGGTTAAAGAATACTCACCTGGAGGGATGGGAAGTGTAGAAGGGGTAGGAGAATGCATTTCTATTTCTTCCAAATACAATGAAGTTGCCGGCTGCCTGGGAAGGGGGGGGGGGGCAAGGAGACAAGAATTTGCTTTTTCAAGTGTTGTCAAACTTTTGATGTAACCATATTCGGGATCAGTTGCCAGAATCGCATTTATAAAGAGGAACAATGTGGGTTTTTTCGAGTCGTAATTCAGTTTGCATTTGGCGAAGAAAAACCCCTGAATCTTCTGCAGTCTCCATCCTATGAGGCATCTGAACATAGTCAGAGCCTCGTCTTTCTTTCGGTAGGAATCCTGAGTGTCTTTTCCTCACTAATCTTCCCATTTCCACATAAAGCAATGGGAAATGCAGGAAAGCTGCCATGAAAGGTACTGAGTGGGCCTACTCAGCACCTCTTCCTGTCTAATTCTTCTGTTTCAACATAGACAAAGTGATAGGAAATGCAGGAAAGTTTGTGTAAAAGATGCAGGATTCACACTCAGCACCTTTTCATTTCTTATTCTCCCATTTCAACATAGACAAAACAATGGGAAATGCAGAAAAGTCACTGTAAAAGATACAGAGTTGGCTTCCTTCTCTGCATCTTTTTATGTCTAATTCTTCTTTTTCAACATAGACAAAGCAATTGGAAAAGCAGGAAAATCAGGGTAAAAGATAAAGGTTTCATACTCAGCATCTTTTCCTCTCTAATCTTCCCATTTCAACAAAGACAAAGCAATGGGAAATGCAGGAAAGCCATAGTGAAAGATACTGAGTGGGATTGCTGCTTCGCATCTTTTCTCACTAATCCTATTTCATTATAGACAGAGCAATGGGAAAATGCAGGAAAGTCACCGTAAAAGAGGCTGAGTGGGATTGATACACTACATCTTTTTCTCCCTAATCTTCCCATTTCAACATAGACAAAGCAGGAAGGAATGTGACAGGAAAGCTACTCTGAGTGATACTAGCTGGGATTCTTGCTTGGCTTTTTTTCATTACTAATACACCATTTCAACACAAAGCAATGGGAAATATGGAAAACCTATATGCAAAAGACGTTGAAGATTCCTTCTCGAAGATACTTTAAAGATTTTTGTTTAATGCAGGGCAAAGGTTTTTCATATCCCATTGCGCTGCCACACTGATTTCCTTTGGCAAGGCATATGCCACAATCAGTCTAGAACCTTGGTACCTGTTAGGGTTCATTTCACTGAACATTGCTAAAACTACTCATCTGAAAGCCTTGGAAGATATACCTGTATCACCTACCCTTCTTGTTAAGAATCACCTGGTCTTATGAAATCACACTGGTCTCCTGGGCATAGTTTCAACAGGACACCCAAGATAAAGATGGAAATGGTAATTTCCTCCAGTTCAAATGACCGGTCAGTCAGTCGAGAGGATTGTGCTATTGATGGGAGTAACCAGGCAGGAGGGGTTGCTAGGCAACAGACGAGAGAGAAAGGGGGTTGTTAAATCCTCCTTGAGAGTCTGTAGGGGGACAGGTGATAACTTGTAGAGGAGGAAATGAAAAAGAGTTCTTTGGATATTGATGGGGTCAGTGAATATCTTTTACTATACCACAGTTACTATATCATGGTTCTTATTGAGCTTTCCACTCCCTTGTGGCATATGGTCTCTCGATAATAATTGGGTTCGTGATGATCTTTTGCTATATCATGGTTAAATTTTGGAGATCATCTCCCTGTGGCATCTGTTGTATGGATATTGATGGGGGCAGTGATTAGCTTTTAGTGTATCATGGTTACTATTTCATGGTTTTTAATCAGCTTTTTTATGCATGCATTGTACCTAGTTATAATTATGTGCCCTGAAGTTATGTAAAACGAACCATGTAATGATGTCCTAAAAAAGCAATAAAAATGTGTGCGAGAGACAAGTGAGAGGAATTTAGAGAGGGGGAGAAAGGGAGCAGAAAAGTCGACCATTACAGAAAATTGTATTTTTAATGAAAATCCTAAGGGAATACAATAATCAAAAAGTACCTTGAAGACAGAAATTGAGATGGAATGATGAGCTCACAAAGTTGCATCAGCACAAGACAGGCGCCTTTGGCTCCAACTTGGAGAGGCTTTTGCTTTTTAGTGGGCTGAACATGGCTGACGATGGCCATGAAGTACAAATTAATGGCTTTAAGACTAAGAGCCATTGTGTAGTGGTTCTGACTCTCGCCTTGTAAACAGAGGGTCGTGTGTTCGGATCCCACCGCGGTCTGGCGTCCTTTGGCAAGGCGTTAATCCACACTTTGCCACTTTCAGCCCAGGGGCTACATGGGTACCCGGTAAGATGTGAAAGTCATTGAAGCTTGTCCTGTACTGTGTGTGCTTCATTGGCGACTGACTGGAATACTCCCCAGGGAGTGGAGGATCTGCATACATTGTGTGCGGGAATGACTGATTGAATCCGACGACCAGGATAATAATATATCTGTAAAGCGCTTAGACACGTTGTTTCGATGTATTAAGCGCTATATTAAAGTGGAATATTTAAGAGTTAACCCCCTCCCATCCATGTATTAGCAGAAACAGAAGGGACAGAGAGTCAATGTGTGAAGAGAGAGAGAGAGAGTGCAGCATGTAATATGTGTTGACTTGATTTGAAGTACTAGTATTGTATTTTATCAAATATGCCTGATCAAAATCAAACTGTTTGAAAAGCTAATCTGGTCTAGTCTCCTAAAATGGAGTAGTCTAATTTCTACAAGAGCACAAAATTGAATTGGCAACTGTGCTTGCCATGCTAGAATCTGTAATTATGAACATTTTTTCATCACATGCTTCTGAGCTCAAAGACCATGTAGACTCCGTCATTCCTTTCTCACCAATAATGCTAAGGGTCGCAGCCGACTATGCACATGACCTAACATTTCAACCGGAGGGGAAGTCTGAACCTGATACTTGGTGGGCGGCTGCTCCGGGATGTTTGTGGATCATTAGACGAAGGATCACAATCGGAGGCTGTTTGATGGAAGCAGAGATGGGAGCTGCCATCATAGCTTTTCGGCTTTTGTCGTGATGTGAATTCCCATGGTTCATGGTTGTGTTTTGCGCACGAGGAGGGTTGTGCAACGCACGAAATGTTGGAGGATGTGATAAAGGACAATAATCACATGTTTTGTTTTTTTACAAATTTAACTGATAACGTAAACCATTGTGATTTCTTAATCTCATTTTTTAATCACCCATGATTTTAGTTTTCATAAAAATGTTGAAATTATAATCGTCTAAAGAAAATGATGGTGTACTCTCAAATGAAAGGATGGGCAATGAAGAACATTAAGACAAAATACCATTAAAAGGGAAATTCATATGATTTTTCAAATTGTTTAATCGTACTCCGAAAGAACAGTTTTCGCACTCAGTTGTACAGAATTGACAGGTTGTTTGATGCATGAAGTGGCTAACTGTGCATAGATGAAGTAATGTTTAAAAGGTTGAAAAGAAAAGCTGTTGTGCTGAGAATGAAGGACCTTCAATTCTGTATCCCCAAAAATGATTTTTTTTAATATTAAGAATTGTGAGTTACACATTTGAATGATCATTAATAATATTTTTAGGTCAAAGGTTGTGCTTTTCCCGTTACATTTACATTGTAAAAGTGTTTTTTTTAATCTTAAGCATGTTGTTTAAGCCTGTCAATCTAACAGCTATTGTTTAAACTTTTTAAACAACTGTTTTAACTTTTTAAACAAGTTGTTTAAACTTTTAAAACAAGTTGTTTAAAAAAAATTAAACAAGTTGTTTAATTTTTTAAACAATTACACAAAAGTTTGAACAACTTGTTGTTAGAGTTACAGGCTTGAACAACATGTTTTTTTTTTACTGTGTATGATACATGTAGTTTACTGCATCCTTAAACAATAGTATTTCCATATCTACTGCAGATTTCAATACTTTCTTTTTCAATACCTTTTTTTTTAAACATGCCTTTGGCTTGTTTTTCCTGTCTAGTTTGTTAGTACAAATACAGACCAGCAACAATGTGTAGCACCACCTCAAGCCCTCATCTTCTCTTATCTGACCAGGTCCCGAACCCATAATGCAACGTTCTTAGCAGTGTAGTCTTGTAATACAGACCCACTTGAATGATTATCACACTTATTCACAACTGAATGCATTCATAGTGGACTAATTCTTCTCTCCCTCTATCCTTCTTTCTTTCTTTCTTTCTTTCTTTCTATCTATCTATCTATCTATCTATCCCTTCCCATTTTATTTAGTGGTGGATCCAGACAAAATTACCTTCAATTCTAGGGGAAACCTTTTAATTTTTTTTTTGCTTGTCTAATTTTCATCGGGGAAAAGGTGCCCCCTTTTAGAAAATCCTGGATCTGCCCTTGTTCCCATCCCCTCTCTCTCTTCCCACCACTCTTTTGCTGTGTTGATCTCTACCTCTCTTCTTCACTGTCCTTTTCTTTCTCCTTTCTCCATCCTCTCTCTTTATCTATTTCTCTTTCTGTCTCTCCCTTCTCTCTCTCTTTCTTCTATTTCTGTTTTTTTTCCTTACTATTTATCTCCACCCCCTCTCTCTTCACTCTCTTCCATAGTCCATTTGAAGCCCATGCTCTCAAACATGTTTAACCCCCACAATATGATTACTACAAATATCTTCGCATCCCTTACAAAAAATATAGAATCATTTTGCAATTGATGTTTATGTGATACTAACCTGACCCGACTGTGATATTAATAACAGGCATTCAGTTGTGATAAGCATCGTGTGTCTATTTTCAATACCAGCGGGGCGGGTTGTTTTTCTCCTGATCATAGATTTGAGGTCTAGATTAATGTGCTAATGAGTGCTTCATGGTAGCTAATTTGAGAGTTTATTTTTCCTCCAATAGTCCTAGACTCTCTAAAACCCTTGCCCATAAACATGATATAGGGTATATATATTATATGTATTTCAAAGTGGAGGATTTTTTTCATTTATTCATTGTTTTGAGGAGCAGGGTATTTTTCTTTTATTTTGTGTGCCACATGCAAGTTTTGAATATTATGCTCATTTTTTTAATATATAATACATGACCATGTACATTTTACAGTTTCCATTTTTAAATCTTACTTTCATCTTTCTAACTGGGGTGTCAAAAGTATGCACTAGACCATTAAAATAAAACAACACACAGTCAATTCAGTAATTACAGGTAATTGCATTTTTATTGTAATAATGATCTGCAAATGTTAAGAAGATTTTGTCCCAGTACACCAAGATTGCCATATTAGATTAATAATTGAACATATTAAAATTCAAGAATTGGAGTGGTCAGTCCCTAAATACACATTTATTAATTTGCATATATGACCAGCCACCGCAAAACCACCAATAAATCGCCAGGGAAGGTTCTCTGTAATAGCCAAAATAGTAAATTGGTCTTCAAGAAGTAAAAAAAATAAAATAAAAATGAGCTTATCTGAAAGAGTATTTCCTCTCCTTTATACGGATTAGAGCACTAGGTACAAGAGTTTCTTTGACACAAGCTTTTGTGGACTGTTTGGAAGTTTCATTGAAATTGCACAGTGCGCACATCTCATTGTTGAATGTACCCTGGGCCCCGTCTTACAAAGAGTTATGATTGATCCAATCAATCGTAACTCTATGGAAATCCATCAGTGTCATAATTTTGTATACAGGAAATTTGCAAAATGTCCTTTGTAAACAAAGGAGAACACACCAAATTGTCAAGAAACCAATTAATTTATGGATATATATTCACATCTAGAATTTTTTTTTAACAAACATGCATTTTATATGTAGACTTTGCTGGCTTTCTATAGTTACGATTGATCGGATCAATCACAACTTCAAACGTTTTCTCTTATTTCCTTTAGCCCTTGCTCTGTGTGTTTAGCATTCAGTCAAGTATTTGAGTGGGTTATTGTTGATCAATTTTGACAAATAATATATCATTTTAAAGCTAAGGTTGCGCTTTTTCAAGCTAAATAAGAATCTCAAAATTTATTTGGGGCAACTTATTGTCGGTTTTGGGGGTGGCTGGCCACATATTGATTTTGGTGAATGTTCTGATATAAACAAAGACAAAGGAGCAATATTGAATTCACTTTTTCTCCAAGAACCATGACCAAAATAGCAAATATTCAATCACTCTTTCAGACTTTTCTCACGTAGGCCTGAGGTTACTTGCTATACACGCTCACCACATACTTTTTCAATTTCAAAGGATTTCGTCTTGTCGATTAGATTTCAAACGAGTTGGCGTCTGGAATGAAGAAATGAAATAAACTGGGGTTCTGGTCATGTGATTATGACATCACTTCTATTTTTCTGGTACACCTTGGAGAAGAATATTTCCAGATAGATGGTGCCATATAAATGCCTCTTGTTAATAATATTAAGTGGACAGAACATATCTAGAGCAATGAGAGAAGTTAGATAGTATTTTGAAAAAATATTATGATGACTTAACTGACTCCCATAAGAAACTGAGACAAGTAAGACAGGCACCCCCTTCCCACACCCCACCTGTAAAAAAAACATTAAAATAATCATAGCAACCCCCATTTCCACACCCTACCTTGAAACAAAACAAGCAACAAAAACAAAGCTCCCTTGATTTTAACCCAAAAGCGTGTACGAGAGATTCAAATGTCTATTTTGCTTTCTCTGTTTCTTTCTTCCCAATCTGCACAATGCCTTATAGAATGTGCACAGGGTTAAGTTCATGAAAGCTAAGACTTCATGCACCGAAAAATAAGCAGACCTAGAGAGTGAAGTCTAATAATGAATGCTATATACTTCACTTTTGGACTTGGAAATCATGACCTTTTTGGCTCACTTTATCCTCCTCGTTTCCACCCCTGAATGTCAAACTAGTAATAGAGCTTTCTACAGTGTACTTATGAGCACTATTCTCTTCTTAAATTCTATCTCTTTTACGTGGATGTGAAATAGTAGACATCGCCAATCGTTGGCTCAATCCCACTAACTTGAAAGTCTCATTTGCAGCAAGATAAATGATGGTGTAGCCTTGGAAAGAGTCTGAAAGTCAAGAAGGGCTTCACTAAAATCCCCAAGGGATGGGGGATTGGATTGCTACTGAAGACTTGATTGTTCAAATTATTGAATTTGGATATCCGTTTTGAAATTAAATCACAGGAGAGTTGAAGTGAAGGTCATTTATACCACTTTTATACTGACAGCCGAAGTGGAGTTACTCCGGAGTCCAGAAGGAGTTACTCCACTTTGGAGGGCAGTATGAAAATTCTGGGATTATTTTGATCCGGATTCAAAGCGGAGTACTCAACCCACTTCGAGAAGAGGGTTAAAACGGAGTTAGTCTGCACCGGAAGTGCGGTATCGCCTATCCCGCGCGTAACTTCATTAATTACTTCGGAGTAACTCCACTTCGCCTTCAGTGTGAAAACAGCCTTGGTGATTCACTATCAAATATAGGTTTTATTAGATTTCATTAACAATTTCTTTTATCGTTCAGTTGTTTTTTTCAACCTATGACAGATTTATTAACCTTCGACTTATGACAGATTTATTCACTGGAAAAGCTTCAAATTAAGGCTGAGGCTGCAGCTGTCGTCTTTGCTTTTACAAGTCTGATGCCATCACGCAAAAGATATGCAATACAGCTGATTAGTCTGCAGGCACAGACCCTGATTGAAACTTTGATCAACAAGTGTGTCTCCACGCAAAGACTAGCACATACACATCTTGCTGTTTCAATTCAGGAGCAAGAGGGCCTTTTCAGTACACAAGGCAAGAGTAGGCTGCACATTCAGACCCTTAACTCAAGTGAAGGGTTTGCACAGCAGACTAACGTCTGATACAGAAGCAGCAGTCCCCTACACACTCCCCTCTTGCTTTACTTGTTTTCTTTTTATCTACAAATTTCCGTTGCCAGATTTTGGTACCACAAACCCGCACTGAAAACTGGTTGACAAAAAGAAAACAATGTAAATTTCCCAACTTCTTCACCCAAACAACAACCTGTGGGCTGCAGGATGATTCTTTTACCAATAAAAAAATAAATGATTTGTTTTCCTTTATAATGACAGATTAAATGCATTTTTATTGAAAAATCCTGTCTGTAATAATGATAATAATAATAAGCATTTATATAGTGCCATCTATCTAGAAATATTCTATTCCGAGGCGTGTTGTTATTATTATTATTACCCCAGCTTTAGCTCGAGCTGCCTTTCAGCGCTCATGCATTCAAGGAATTAATCCTGCCGGGTACCCATTCACCTCACCTGGGTTGAGGGCAGCACAATGTGGATAAATTTCTTGCTGAAGGAAATTACGCCATGGCTGGGATTCGAACCCACGACCCTCTGTTTCAAAGTCAGAAGACTAATCCACTGGGCCACACAGCTCCATGATGCAATATAAGAAAGGATAAAAAATGCACATCTGTGTCCATCACATCTCTTTTCCCATTCATCTTATGCATCAAGTACACGTCCTCCATCCATCCTTGGGTAGGTAGGAGTACAAGGGCATTTCTTTCATGCCTTTGTCCGAACCTTTCTGTATATGCACTAATCCTCAATCATCCTCTAGTGCTTTGTTGGGGAAATAAACTCATGCTGATGGATCATGGATGCAAATATGGCGGTGTTCAAGCCACAGATTTAGCTCACAGAAGCACAGTTTAGAATGGGTTTATTTGAAACATGATGAAGTTCACTAAAGTTGTCAGGCGGGTGTTTCATTAAGCTTTGCATGAGTTATGAATCACTTTACGTTGCGACTAGTGACCCTTTCTTGTGCTAAATACGATATACTTAGTCGGCTACGCACCTGAGAATATGTTCCAGTCATGCGCAAAGTTGCTCGTAACTTTGCGAACAGCTTTTTGAAGCACCTACCTGTTCACAAAATAATGTAAAGATATAAAGGTACAAAGATGTCAGAATTATAATTTTCGTTGAGTTAAATGAAATACAGTTAACAGAAAATTCACCGAAAGTGAAGTAAATTAGCAATAAAAATGCAAGGACTTTAATTCATGAAATTTCTAAATTGAAAACTCTTTTGACCACCAATCAGTGAATCACGGTGGTTTGATTATCCCGAGATGTTTAGCTCCTGGCATTTTTTGTCATTTTTCTGTATCATTCATTTGTATTATCTTTTTTGAAATACCTTTTTAAATGTGTCTCAAAGTATTGTAGATGATTGGATCTTTATCTAGTATTCAACAAAAGCTGTTATTCTCTATAATTTTTTTTCAGTTCAAAGTTGTTTCCACCTCTGATTTAAAATAACCAGTACAAAGAAAACATTAAAATCAAACATTAAACTTAAATAACACCAGTAGGATGATTTTCATGTTTTGAAAATGTGATTTTGCAATTTTCATGCTTTAAGGTTCCATCGTATTTGAATATTACTATGATGTATTACATAATCTCAATATCCTTTTCAAGGAGATTAGTGCTATGTAATTTGATGCTGTATTTTGTGGATTCTTGCAGCCTCTGATTTGCTCTATATAAGATGATCGGGGTTTTCCGATCTTTTGATAGTTTTACCCTTTCACTAAATTAGGAAAGGTGTTATTGACTATTTCTTTCAAAGCGTCTGAGGCAGAAGCGGTTTCGCAACTGTTGATGTGCGAACATCATGATTTACCGATATGCAAAGCTGCGTTACAGACAGTTAAAGATAGGTTTGAATTTGCTTGCATATATGGATAATTATGGATCACTTGTCAGTTTCATTTTAGAGCTAAATCGGACCAATCTGACATAGCAGCACATTTTTGAGTTTAGACACATCATGCATGATGATTTTGCTATATACCAGTGAATAAATTTTCACTTTACTTTGCTGCTTCTCTAATATTAGAGCCAATAAATGTTATTTTTAATTCCGTAACATAAGAAATCATATTAAATTACAAATTGAAAAGTATAAAAAAAATAACGGAAAATTACAGCTGGTAACCCATTTTGAGCAACATTCATAAGATGCTGGTGGTCTTCCTTGTGACCAGTACAATGTAAATGAAATTGATTCCGTTTTATTTTAAATGTACAATTATTTTTCTTCTTAAAATTCCACAAAACAATCATCAAGCAATTAAGAGATATTTTGCTGATCAAAATAGGGCATTGAACATAGTGACACTCAGGCCCGTATTCTGAAGTCATGCAGGTTTAACTTAGACCATGGTCTAACTCTGCTAAAATTATGGGGAGCCAAAATCTAAAAAATCTGCTTACAGTGTATATCGTATATTTAGTATATTAACTATTTTGTTTCCCTTTGCTTTCATAATGAAGAAAATATTTCAGTTTATCATTCTGAGAGAGCTATAAATTATTTGAGTGTCATAAGAGTCGATAAATTGAACATGTACTAATAGAGGTTTGTGCCCCAGTTGCCACTCTCCATAGTCACAACTTTATAAAAACAGGGTTTAATTTTTCAGAATATGGCCCTAGGTCTGTACAGTATAAGTTACTAGTCCATGTTCAAGTCAAATTTGTCAAGAAACCTGCGATTCTGTGATCATTTCTACAGATTCTACATTTACATAATGCTATGTTCATTTAAAGGACAAGTCCACCCCAACAAAAAGTTGATTTGAATAAAAAGAGAAAAATCCAACAAGCATAACACTGAAAATTTCATCAAAATCGGATGTAAAATAAGAAAGTTATGACATTTTAAAGTTTCACTTAATTTCACAAAACAGTTATATGCATATCCTGGCTGTTATGCAAATGAGGAGACTATGACGTCCACCCACTCACTCTTTCTTTTGTATTTTATTATATGAAATATTCTAATTTTCTCCTCATTGTCAAGTGATACAACGATTAATTCCTCCCTGAACATGTGGAATTAGCATTGTTTAATACTATATGGTTCAGTCAAGTTGGTCCTTATTTTCAAATCTATGAAAAATGTAATATTGTATAATTCAAACAATGAAAAACAAAAGAAATAGTGAGTGATGGACATCATCGACTGACTCACCGAGTTGTGCATATCACTGTTTTGTGAAAAATAAGCGAAACTTTAAAATGTCCTAACTTTCTTATTTTACATCTGATTTTGATGAAATTTTCAGGACTATGCTAGTTTGATTTTTCTCTATTTATTCAAGTCAGAATTTTCCTGGGGTGGACTTGACCTTTAATATCAAATACGTGTGCGAATAATGGGGGGGGGGTGGTAATGTGCAAGTCACTGTCGCCAGGCATGCTGATGTTTTTGTCAGCTGCGAGCATAGTTGCTAGGGGTGACTGCAGGGTTCCAGGCTGCATTATATATGAACATCAGCATACTCTTAATCAACGAATGTTTAGCACGTGCAGTTTTCAAAGGTACTTGCATTTGGTATCCTTTTATGATTCTTGTTTTGCTTTAAAGTAACATGTCATGGCTTTTTTATCTAATTTTCATTTGCTGTGCACCACTTCATGCATTTTTCATTGTGGGTTTACTTTATCATGTTAAAATTTGGTGGGTTTTCAGCTTTTGAAAGTTTCAGTTCACATCAGCATTAGATCAAATGAAATCAAACGTTTATCCAGTTTTCATTTGCCGAGCACCGCTTTATGCTTTTTTTTTTCATTCTGGGTTTATCATGTTAAAATTTGGTGGGTTTTCAGCTTTTGAAAGTCTAAGTTCACATCAGCATTAGATCAAATGTTTATCCAATTTTCATTTGCTGAGCACCGCTTTATGCATTTTTCATTGTGGGTTTATCTTGTTAATATTTGGTGGGTTTTCAGCTTTTGAAAGTCTTAGTTCACATTAGCATTAGATTAAATGAAATCAAATGTTTATCCAATTTTCATTTGCTGAGCACCGTTTTATGCTTTTTTTCATTTGGGTTTATCATGTTAAAATTTGGTGTGTTTTCAGCTTTTGAAAGTTTCAGTTCGCATCAGCATTAGATCAAATAAAATCAAATGTTTATCCAATTTTCATTTGCTGAGCACTGCTTTATGCTTTTTTTTCATTGTGGGTTTATCATGTTAATATTCGGTGGGTTTTCAGCTTTTGAAAGTCTAAGTTCACATCAGCATTAGATCAAATGAAATCAAGTGTTTATCCAATTTTCATTTGCTGAGCACCGCTTTATGCTTTTTTTTCATTGTGGGTTTATCATGTTAATATTCGGTGGGTTTTCAGCTTTTGAAAGTCTAAGTTCACATCAGCATTAGATCAAATGAAATCAAGTGTTTATCCAATTTTCATTTGCTGAGCACCACTTTATGCATTTTTCATTATGGGTTTACTTTATCATGTTAATATTTGGTGGGTTTTCAGCTTTTGAAAGTCTAAGTTCACATCAGCATTAGATCAAATGAAATCAAATGTTTATCCAGCTTTCATTTGCTGAGCACTGCTTTATGCTTTTTTTTTCATTGTGGGTTTATCATGTTAATATTCGGTGGGTTTTCAGCTTTTGAAAGTCTAAGTTCACATCAGCATTAGATCAAATGCCCCCTTCTCTCTCCTATTTATATCTTCTGGGGTCTAGAACCATTCTCTCCCCCCCCCCCCCTCTTCTCTCTCATCTGAATTTCCCGCTATTAAACATATTATTTTGGAGTTATGGATTTCCAGGGGCACATTTCATAAAGGTGAATTATCAGTGATTTTCACCGATCCTTTTTTTTCCAAAAATCCTTGCATCCTGTTAGCTGAAAGGACGTATATCAATGAAAATCAAGTTTATGAAACTATCCCAGATGTTATGACTCTTCTAATAATCATCAAAATCAGCAGTTATTAGAATCCTGTTTTTTTTTCCTTCAAGGATGAAGGCTTTGCATTAGGTAAGCTGGGGCTGCAGTTATTTGATAGTAACGTCCAAATCTTGTTATCATTCGTCAAGTGCTTTTTTTTCCCCCGTCAGAACATGTACATCTGCATCTTCAACCCTTGATTTGATCATTATCTTACGCTTTCAAGATCCACCTTGGCATTGCCCTACTTTTCTTTGGGCGAGGCCACGTGTAAACTCATAATACCAGATGAAATCCGCGATAATCAAATCAGGATCCATCTCCTAAGGGCAGAATATCTTGATGCTTCTGGCCGAAACTTCTGCTAAGTCTTTTCATGGACGATGTTTATCGAATCCTGCATGGCTTGCAGCTATACCAGAATGAAGTTAGGAACACTCTGAAGACGGATGACTGAAAAAAGAATTAAAAATCCAATTTATTTTCATTATATTTGTAAATGAGTTTGAAGAATTCTGCCGGCCCTATCGAGGGATGGCTAAATAACTGGAAGTTAGTTTCAGGTGTATCACATTAATCCCCTTGTTATTGAAGACAAAGCACAAGCTTGATCTGATAGACTCTAGTCTCTCCACCTAGCAGCATGTCTGGCAGGTATAATGATCGCAAATATGTAATCAATGGTGGATAATTATTCTTTAGTGCAGTTCATGTCTCAATGCCATGTCATTTTTAAATGAATTAGGATTTATTCAAAAAATGTAAAGAATGCTCTTATACAGGGCTGATTCAGATTATGGCATATGACATAATGGTTAAGAAAATTGTGGTGTGACTTGTAGACAGCTCAGCAAAGATGTTGCTTGACTTTTTACTTTTTGTTGATGTTAATTTATCATTTTCAATTCAGTGGGAGTGTGGGACATTACATTTCCCCCCCTTTGTGTTCTTAGGGTACTGGATTTACCCTCCCATCCACTTTTTATTTTATCTCAGTCTTCCATGACCCCCCCCCCCCATCCCCTCCCGCTCGACACGCTCCCCCCCCCCCATTTTCTCAATCTTGAATTTCCTTCCATCTATTTCTATCTAACTCGGTATCCAAATCACTCCTCTCCCTCTCTTTCTCTCCCCCCCATCTCCTCCCCTCTTCTCCCCTGTTCTTCCCCTCCCCTCTTCCTCTCTCCACCGGTCCTCCCCCTCTTTCCACCCCCTATCCTCCTCTCTCATCTCCTCCCCTCTCCCCTCCCATCTCTCCTCTTCTCCCCTCTCCCCTCCTCATCCCTCCACTGGTCCTCCCCCTCTTTCCACCCCCTATCCTCCTCTCTCCCCTCCCATCTCCTCCCCTCTTCTCCCCCCCCCCCTCCTCTCTCCACTGGTCCTCCCCCTCTTTCCACCCCCTCTCCTCTCTCTCTTTCTCATTCTTGTTACCTCACACGCTTCATACATGTCACTGATCATTGCCTTCTTTGGGTGAAAATTACGCCGTCATTACAACCAGCCATGAAAACCAGTGGTGTTGACCTTTCCTCGTAATTACCTTATTGCTGTCATGGAAACAAGGCATCGTACAAGTTCACTCATCCAAGATTATGACCAATCAATATTTCATTTTCACCCAGGACAAAATAATGCTGCAATATTTCCCTTCTTTCAAGGCTTATTCCTTATAGCAAACGATGCACAGTTGTAGTGAATAGAATGGGATACTTGTTATTTTTCATTCCATAATTAGGCAGTCATATTCTTATCTCATTATTCCTGGTTTGTAGATAAAATCTGACCTCGTATCTAAAGCTGATTAGTATCGTCAATTTGTAATGACATTGAAAACAGCATTAATTAGTCAAAGAGACAGAATTGGGCACTATTATTCTGCCTCCTTGCGAATTATACAGATAGGTTTTTCACAAACATTTCAAGCGTAAGGTTTTTTCTAGAAAAAATAAATTTACTAACTTTTAAACTTTTTTTTAGATTAAGATTAATAATTTGACAAAAATGCTCTCTTATTTGAAAAAAACTTCAATGTTTATGTTAGTATTATTGTCTTGTTTCATTATATTTCATTGCTCTCTGTGAATTTGTTTCAGAGAGACTTTTTACACATTTCTGAAATTTGATTTTGCTCTTTGTATCTCATTATGTGACATCTTTTATCAAAAAGAGCGTTCTTTGCAATAATGGCAACACGATTCTCACCAAACTGTAAATTTCACTCAGTTGCTTCAGTGCATTTATGGTGTTAACATCAAGGCACATGCTCAAATGGACTGACGCCATTGACTGGCAGAGTGGCATAATAACATGATTGGGAACTCAGTTGCATTGAAGCGTATCGACCGTTGATCGGACAGAATCACATTTTAAAAATCCTGTTTTCAGTATTTCACGTTACTTTCACTATCACGAATATTGCAATTTGTATGAATCAAATAGAGTTTTCCCAAAATATTTATCCAAACCATTAATAGTTTGTGCTTTCAATGCAATCTCAGTCTGACTCACAGTTAGCAATAACAGATGTCATAGCCTTCGGTTCGTAAATGTTGCATCCCTCAAGGATCTGTCGTGGGTCCAATCTTGATTAATGTCTATTATGCATGGAATTTGCAGGTTTTTCATTGCCGAGCAATTCAAAACAATTGTAGTAGAAATTTCCTACTTTAAATGGGTCTATAAAATTCATTACATTAATCAGACATAAAGGAGATCAACCTCATGAATCAAAGATTTCTTTTGAAATGCCTCCATGTTCTTCAGCAGTATACAATCTGTACCATTCTATTGTTTTTTTTGTTGGTATGCAATATCTTCCTTTCACATTGCACAAGTTCATTTGCCTTAGTTTTTGTTCAGCTCGGATGACATTTGCTGTGATTACACCAAGCTTTTCGCATATCTGATCGATGGAAGATTGAAGAGTTTCCTTGTGGTGGAAATAACCCGGCCTACATGTCTATATTCAAAAGAAAGAACAACGAATGGTCATAATATAGGCCGACAAGAGGTTTACAGAGAGATAGTTCGAGACCTAAAGGAGGGAAAGGAGAGGAGGGGGAGAAAATTATAGGGACAGAGACAGTTATAAGGAGAGGGAGAAGGATGGAAAAGACAGAAGAGTGAGAGGAGAGAGGAATAGTAAGGAGAGAGAGGAAGAGAGAGAGAGAATGAGAGAGAGATGGAGAGAGGCACGGGTTGGGGATGGGGAGAGAATAATGTATGAGCAAGACTTTTATAAACTGAAATATGGGAATTGGCAAGGGAAAATGAGAATCCCCACACACACACACACACACAGAAGAAGAAAGAAAGCTGTGATTGTAAAGGAAGTGCACAAAATAGGGAGAATAGAAAAGAAAAAAAAATAAGACAAGGAAAGAAAATGAGACGACAGAGCCAGATGCTTGTAAATGACGAGATGCTGTCAGGAGACCAGCATATGCAATGTCAGGAGACAAGAAAAGAATAATAAAAAGGTGCAATGGAGCTTGAAGAATGAGAGATATGTAATACATCTATCTCTTAAGGTCAATATTCCTTGATTTAATGAAGCGCAGTGTTATTATGGAGGATGATGGGGGGGTGGTCTATTCCTGATAAATCACTTTCTATTTTTAATATATTAATATAAACACATAAATAATGCAATATGTGGATAATACATCTGATTGTATGTTATATTATTAGGACCAGTTGGGATTTCTATATTGGTTTTTTTTCTCCCCTTTTTGTTTTTATCATTTCTAACTTGTCCCTTCTTTCCTCTCTCTTAGTTTAACGATCCTAGCAAATACTAGAAAAAAAAGCGATAATAGGGAATATTATTATCCATACTCAGGAATAACATCAATTTCCTAGTAGGCCTACATGTATGTGTTAAGAATAATATTTTTTGGGAGGAGGGGGTGTATTCTTTTATACTTCATGTGGATCTATTCTCTACATGCCTGATATCAGTTGCATATTATTCATTGTTTGGTTTGTTGAGACTTTTCTGTGGATATTTATTAGTTTCCTTTTATTTTCAATTTGTGTAAATTAACTCTTATGCACTCTTCTAATATCTAGACGAAATCATTTTCTCAAATCCATTGCTCTATCGGTCATAAATTGTATTTCTATCAATTTGATTTTAAATTTCTTGGAGGTTACTCTCTGTATCCTTTTAAATGCTTGATTCTCCGGATGAATATTCCCTCTAGGAAGATCCTAGATTTCACATATCAATTTTTTCTTAAAAACCTGATATATTATCTGTCAAAACCACATCCTCTTGGCCAAACCATGATTGAGTTGTAAATCTAAATAAAGAAACCTCTCCCAGGGACTCGGATAGTCCGCAGGCATTTTAAACAAAATCGGTCAGATTGCTCTTTTATTTTCATTATTATCCCAGCCTTTGATATCCAAGTAATTTAATTGAAGTGAAAATTACTGTCATTCATTTGAAGGAAAAGGATTGTTTGTGCCCAAAAGGAATAAACAAGTGAATGCCTTCAATTGGGAAATAATAAAGTGAAAATACATATTTTTATTGAAATAAAATCAGTCAATATCAACTTTCATTTTCTTAAAACCAGTAATGCTTGTGTGACTTGTGTGACTAGGGACAAGGGAAACGATTTGGATGTAGAAAATCAAGAGAAAAATTATTTTATATTCATTAGATTGAAATCTTGTTTAGGATTCATTTTATGGAAATTGAATTTAGAATTGAAATATTGGTTAAAACAGGAGTTTCCCCATTTCTGCATTTCTACTGATGGTAATTAAAATAAAAGTATAACATGTTGACTTGACTTGCTTCAACTTTCACTGTTATGGTTCTCGCACCGTTATACTTTTCGTAAAAGCAATCTTGATCCAGCTAATATCCCTACTTCTACACATAACAATTTTTTTTTTTTTTAATGATAAAATTGCACACCCTGACTGCTTATCCAAGTGCATTGGCATCTGCGTCCCATTTTAAACTCCCGAGTCAAGAGTGGCTAGTGGAGATTACTTCCCTTGCTGAATAACATTAGTGCCACAGTGGGATTTGAACCCAGGGCCTTCCTTGTTCACAGCCCAGGAAATTAACCACTGAACCACAATCCCTACATGTATGTAGTACCATAATGTTGTACAAATAATAGAACAGGTGGTATATCGTCAGGAAGTACTGCTCTGACATTTGGTGCATGGCGCCGCTGTACATTTTATTGACATTTCGGAACCCCCATCATTGGACTATATTAAGGTATCTCGTAGACAGACGAACACACTTTTGTGTCATTTCTGCAAGGCTCAGCATGGAGCCATGGACATGCCTTTTTTTTTTCATTTTCATAAACCTGGACTAAAAATAGAATTTAATAAAGACACGAACAGGACAGGTCGTCTGGCCTTCCAGCTACCCTTCTGTTCATATTTAATCACTAAGTACTCAAATATGAATTGCTTTATTTTTCTTGGTTGATATTTTTGTTGTTACTTTTTAGGACTTTTGTCATATAACTTCTATCCATTGGTTTTAAAGGAGGAGTGTGTGGTCTCTTATTGACTGTTTGTTATACATAGTTTTAAAATATACGTTTTCAGAAATCTACTCATAGTACTATACAGAATAATTTGACCTATAATTGTATTTGTATAGAGAAACTAAAATGCTTTGAGAGGAAAAGTAATTGTTTTGCCACTTGGTAACATAATTATTGCAGTATAAATGTATTGAGTAGTTAATTAACATGTTATCATTCGAGTGGGTCTATATGACTAGACTACACTAGCATTATGGGTCAGGAAACGGGCCAGGTATGAGTAGTTGACGACTCGAGATGGCGCTATTGGATCGTATCTGCTTTAAGTTATCTGTCAACGGCATCAGATATTCTTGTTTTTTTTAATCAATTTGTCTTAAATAAATTAATTAATAAATGAATCATCATTAGAGGCCAATAATTATGTGGTGTTTGGAGGCTTGAACAGTGAGTATCCTTTCATGATTAACATGTATTAACATGTATTGTAAGTTTTCATTTCATTAGTGATGTAACTTTAATGTATTGATTTTATTTGTTCTAAATTTGTATTAAGTATTTTAGGTTTCGGTTTATTGTATGATTAAGAAAAGGTTTAATGTATAATTTAGTAATTAAATTTTGTAAAGCGACTATTATGCGCTATATAAATTTCAAATATTATTAATTATTATTAAAAATCTAATTTTACATAACCAGAAATCAAATCAGCATGAAGTTTGATATTAAATATCCTTTTCTCTTCCCCAAAGATTTTTTTTTAATTTCACCAGCAATCACTTCCCATGACTGACACTTGGGAATAGGTAATTTATTAAATGAAATCAGGGGTCTGTCACACAAAGCTTAGCAATGATCGTAGAACATTTTTTCTACGACTGATTTCATCGACTACAATGTACAATCAATCGTGAAAATCAAGCGTACGATCAATCGCTTACCTTTGTGTTACGAGACCCAGGAAATATAAGACCAGGGGCCCGTAACACAAAACTTAGCAATGATCGTAGAACATTCTTTCTACGACTGATTTCAATGAATGCAATGTACAATCAATTGTGAAAATCAAGTGTACGATCAATCGCTAACCTTTGTGTTACGAGACCCAGGAGATATAAGACCAGGGGCCCGTAACACAAAACTTAGCAATGATCGTAGAACATTTTTTTCTACGACTGATTTCATCGACTACAATGTACAATCGATCGTGAAAATCAAGTGTACGATCAATCGCTAACCTTTGTGTTACGAGACCCAGGAGATATAAGACCAGGGGCCCGTAACACAAAGCTAAGCAATGATCGTAGAACATTTTTTCTACGACTGATTTCATTCACTACAATGTACAATCAATCGTGAAAATCAAGCGTACGATCAATCGCTAACCTTTGTGTTACGAGACCCAGGAGATATAAGACCAGGGGCCCGTAACACAAAACTTAGCAATGATCGTAGAACATTTTTTTCTACGACTGATTTCATCGACTACAATGTACAATCGATCGTGAAAATCAAGCGTACGATCAATCGCTAACCTTTGTGTTAAGAGACCCAGGAGATATAAGACCAGGGGCCCGTAACACAAAACTTAGCAATGATCGTAGAACATTTTTTCTACGACTGATTTCATTGACTACAACGTACAATCAATCGTGAAAATCAAGCGTACGATCAATCGCTTACCTTTGTGTTACGAGACCCAGGAGATATAAGACCAGGGGCCCGTAACACAAAACTTAGCAATGATCTTAGAACATTTTTTCTACGACTGATTTCATTGACTACAATGTACAATCAATCGTGAAAATCAAGCGTACGATCAATCGCTAACGTTTGTGTTACGAGACCCAGGAGATATAAGACCAGGGGCCCATAACACAAAACTTAGCAATGATCGTAGAACATGTTTTCTACGACTGATTTCATTGACTACAATGTACAATCAATCGTGAAAATCAAGCGTATGATGAATCGCTAACCTTTGTGTTACGAGACCCAGGAGATATAAAACTTGGTGATGTATCAGATTGCAATTTGCTTTATAGCTGACCATCTCCAGACAATACCAAATCTCAAATTATTTCTGAGAAACTAATAGCCATGGAGGACACTTTTCTGTATTAATTGCAAAGATGAGGTATGAAAATGAAATGTTTGTGATAAGGGGAAACCCAAAATTAAGAATTTTGAATTTAAAGATTTAATCAAAAAGTTAATTTCTAAATGTAAAACATCCAGATTTTTTCCATGCAATTTTGTATTGTGCTCCTAAATGCACTCCAAAGGCATTCAGGATGTGGCAGTGAATATGCAATACCCATAATTTGTGAATTTGAGATATTTCAGGTGTTTTCCAAGAATGTAAAGCTGACTGTTTCTCCATTTTCATATTTCTTCAGTATCAAATTTCTTTACTTTAGTCACTTAGCCTTTAAAAAAAAATATGTCGCACTCATACGTTTTAGTTCGTTTCTAGGATAATTGGTTGGCGTATTTCAGATTGAGAAAACCAGGCAGTATCTGTGATTTTAAATGGCCGACACCTGCTTCACGTTTTATTTTTACTTAAAAATCAATCTTCAGCGTCCCTTCAATTGTTGCCTTTGCCCGGGTCTGATTTCCTGTGATCACTTAGCAGAAGAGCTCTCAGAAGTTGCGTTCATGTGACTATTTCTCCTTGTTGGAATCTTTATCTCCATTCTTTTGTTATTAGCCTCTAGAACCAACCATGACTTTCATAGCAGTTCATATATCTATATATGAAACATGGAATATCTAATTTTCCTCATTGTAAATAATCTGAAACAAAGTATGACTCCTCCATGAACATTTTAGATTGCCCCTATTGTAAATTTTGTGATCCAATCTAGAGGCTACTTATTGTCCAATCTGTGAGGAGTTAAATATTCCATTATTCATATGATAAAGTACAAAAGAAAATCTGAAACTGTTTGTATCTTTGTTGCATTTCTTTATATTTGTGATTCATGTCTTATAAAACATAACTTAAGATATTGCTTGAACACATCTTGTGTGAGGTCTTAAAAGCTTCACAAGGATAAATAGAAGAGAAGCTTGAAACTCTGTTGAAACGAGGAAGGTGAAATAAAATACCCATTGAATGATTTTAAAGGAAAAATTGTCTTCAAAAAGAAATTGCACTGAATAGAAGCTGCAGAGAGTATTTTTAAAGCTTTTTTTGACAAATTTATTCATGGGATCTTTGAATTGTTATCTATTTATCTAATTTCTTCCATCTCACTTTATAGGATTCTTTTTATTGTGTATCTGCTGTAATTTTCTCAGTAGTTTTGTTTTACCTGATTGTACTTTTCTGTTTCTGTTTATGGTAACACCCGTAGGAACTTGGCAGGACAGCGTATTGCTCGTAAACGCCAAGCTGGTATATAACCAATTACCTAGGAAACATTTTATGTCTAGGTTAATCAGTCATAGACGGCAGATATTAGTCTCGGGCCTTTCTATCAAAGTGGAGACAATGGCAGAGTGGGGATTCGAACTCACAACCTTGCGATCGTGAGTCCAATGCTCTAACTACTGGACCACATGACCCGCTATTTCCTGTATGATCTGAGAACTACTGACACGATGATAGAACATGCGGCCCATCTAGGGGCATTGTTTGGCTTTTCATTTTCTAAGTCTATTTAAAAAAAAAAAAACTTTTTTATTTGAATTCTTTTTTTTCTTCGAAAGAATGGTTTCAACATCAAAAACATTGTTTACTGAAACCGGATGATCTCCATACTACGCCTATGGGAATGACATAATTCAGTAGAAAACTGGTTAACCCATTGCCTTTTGGAATCAGGTGATCATTGTATGGAATTACAAAGGTCAGCATTCAACCAGATAATCCTGATTGAATATTAGGCAAGCGTATTTTAATATTTCATCAAATTAGTAAATGAATAAGGGTACTATCATGCCTAAGTCTTTTATTGTCCTGTAGATTAAAATGAGCGCAAGGTTATAAATCTCACCAATTTTCCCCAGCCTTACATGAATGCATGTATAAATCTGTGTTATAATACCGACTGTATTAGTCAAGTTGATGAGCATTCTGTCAAATCTGTCATATTTTTGGTTTATGATTAAACGGAAATGAGCATATTTTTTGTTTATGATTGAGAAGGGGTATGAGTGATGGTATGATCAGATAATGATACAAAAATTGACAAAATAGGGTTTATACCAGTAAACATTGGCTGTGGAATGATTTTAAAAGTTGAAAGTGGGGGCAGGGGGACTGAGCCAGAGTTTGGGGTCGAGCATGCATGAAATAAATTGATGGTCATTTTCATATTTTTGTATATGTTTACTGTTAAAAAGTGGGTATCTGTATAATAATAGGCATTTATATAGCGCCATCTATCTAGAAATATTCTATTCCGAGGCGCGTTGTTATTATTACCCCGGCTTTAGCTCGAGCTGCCTTTCAGCGCTCATGCATTCAAGGAATTAATCTTGCCGGGTACCCATTCACCTCACCTGGTTTGAGTGCAGCACAATGTGGATACATTTCTTGCTGGGATTCGATCCCACAACCCTCTGTTTCAAAGTCAGAATACTAATCCACTGGGCCACAATGATCCACTATGTATCCCAAGCCCCCACTCCCACACTTTGCCCCTTTTGGTTTTGTGGGCCCCGATGAATTCTTCTTCATGTATCGATATTCTAAAACCATTTCATGAATGTTGTTAGCACAACAAATATCAGTATCCCAAAATACCTTAGTAACGGTCGGTTGGGACAGCTGTGCTTCTGAGCCAATAAAAAACAAGGACAGTCGTCAGATCTGACAACTTGTCGGACAACAAGCGTTGATGACATGCCCATATACTCTGTATCGAAATACAGTCAGGTGGGGAATTCTGGGAGTCTGAATGACGTCATTTATCTTTATCATATTGTATTGTATTAATTGATTTTCCATTAAATTCAATGCAATATACAACAAATCAGACGTTTATCATATCTCATCATTTTAGTGAATAATCATGTACAAGACCTTTGCCTATTAAAGTACCTTTGCTTCATAGGATTAATGCACATTTTTTTCACAGACAACCTAATTGTAACTTGTAATTAATAATTTTGTTCTCTTTCTCTTTTTCTCCCGGTATCTCTGCTACTGCTTTATTGATGATATCATTTTAATTCACCAGGTAAGTCATATTAAAATTGTTCGTAAAGTTGTCAAATTAGCTGATTTTCAATCTTCTTATAAACATAGTAGAGAGTTTGCATGCTCAATTTGTGAAGACTAAATTGCATGTATATATAGTGTTTGAAGTGCATGATGATGTTCATTCCTGGGGCCCGTTTCACAAAGCCCTGCAACTGTTGTAACTTTGTCATTTTGGCAACTACCATGGAAACCTTGATTATGATTGGCTGCTGAGGCCTGTTGCCATGGTAGTTGCCATTATGGCAAAGTTACAACAGTTGCAAGTCCTTTATGAAACGAGCCCCAGATCCCTAACAATAGATCGTAAAGTAAATAATAATTGAAATCCTAACTTTGTTTTGTCAAATTAGTTTAACAACTACTTTCTGATTGCACTCAAAGATACACCCAGAATGCAAAGTGCACATATAAAGCAGAACGTTGTTTCTTCCTTTCTGCTCTTTCTGTGTCAGTCCCCTTATCGCCAGGGTTTTCAATTAGGGGGTTCGATCCCTTCTTTTCTTGCCTCTCATTTCCTTTTCCTCCCATTTTTTCTTCTTATAAATTTTAGGGGGTTCGATTGCGCCCCCTGAACCCCCACTGGCTATGGGCGTGTACAGTTGAGGCCAAAAGTTTTACATACACCCTTGGAATTCAGTGAAATTTGTTCGCTTGCCAAACATCGTAAAATTTACTATATCTTCAGAAATATAGATGCTACCCTGACAAATTTGGTATCAAATGAACAAGAGTATTATGCTCTTTCACAAATTCACATGATTGGGATGCCGTTGGGATTAACATATATTTTTAGGTGGAATTTTCTTTGAAGAAAAAAAGTAGTATTTGTGCCAAATGTATTCTATTGTTATTATATTTTCAAACATCTTTTCATAGAGATATTTGATGTCAAATCTATGATTGATATTGCATTTTCTATCATGATATGTCACCACTGAACAAAAAAGTGTAATCTGAAATGTTTTTGTTGAGAAGTAACTAGCACAAATAGGAAATGTTTTCTATGAAGTTTTTTGGGGGCAAAATAACACCTAGATATTTTTCAGCTCCTGATGACAAAGCAATGTGATGAAGGGGCATGACATACTCATTTGTTTGATATCAAATTTGTCAGGATAGCACAAATATTTTACAAGATACAGTAAATTTAATGATGTTTGGCAAGTGTCACCTTTTCTTTGAATTTCTTGGGTGTATGTAAACTTCTGGCCTCAACTGTATGTATTATGTTTGTAAAAACCTTATAAACCTAGCACCCTCTTAACACCCAAAGAACTAACCATCTTTTAACCCAAGCTGTAAAACCAGAACCATAATGGTAATTTCTCCGAGAAATTGATAAAACTTAAAAAACAGAGAAAGTGGTTTATCTTGTATTTGTTTAACTAAAACTTTCATTAGACAATACCCATCTCATCAAATATTTGTAAAGCTGTAAATCATTCAAATTAAAAGGAATACTATGATTGCTCACAAAATAAAGCAAGTTTCAGTTGCCAACTGGTAGATGTAATTTTATTCAACCCTATCAATTTACAAGATTTTGCCCACTTGTCAATGCTTGTAGGGTTATAAAATGTTCTGGTTTTACAGTTATTCTGAAGTTGATGTGCAGCACTCTTTACAAAACTTAGATTTAGTACCTTCTGTTTTGTCTCTCCTTGTAATTGCAGCTCTCCTTCACGTTATGAGCGTGTGTATCTCCCAAGGTATAACTTGTGATCTTTTTGTTTGTTTGTTTCTGTAAGGCTACCTTACGAAAAGTCAGAGCTGTGTCTTTGCGTGCAGGGATTTTGCAAGCTCCTTTCCATGGCTATCAGCCTTGCATGTGATCATAGACCCCATTTACACATTCGAGTCAACATTTGAGTGAGGCCGGCCTCACGCCATCGTGAACATATATGTAAACATACAAGTGGACTGATGCCACCTTGAAGCCGCCCCGATTTTGGTCCACCTCTGGAGGTGGTTTGAGGTCGCCTTCGAGGTGGCGTGAAGGCGCCTTCTCGTATGTGTAAACACAAAGCGGACTGAGGTCGCATGATCATTGGCTTGCGCAGTAGTTGGGATACATCATCAATTAAGCTCTATTTTATTACCTCGGTATCGCGCGCTTTCAAGTGGTCCTGCTGCTGGCCGCCGAACCGTATGTGTAAATGGGGGTTTGTCAAGGCACCTTTAAGGCAGCATCAAGCCAACCATTCTGCGATGTGTAAACATACTTTTCATAATTTTTTGGAGGCGGCTTGACGCCGGCGTGAGGCCGACTCGATTAAACCGGCCTATGTGTAAATGGGGTCTTCGACAAAACAATGGGGATAGCAGGATAGCCAATGTGAGAGACACGTGTAGATCAGGATACCTGCAGAAAGGCACAGCACAGACTTTTAGCAAGATGCGATAGATCAGTATGTGCAGTCAGTCATTTTGAATCAACTTTAACATCAATCGCTCAGCTTCATGTCACAGGCCCTAGGTTATGTGTTCTTAAAGGCCCGGTCCCACTGCACTTAGGATGCAAAGAGGATGTAAAACGGAAAAAATGTGCCATCCATTAGAAAACACTACGTATCCATTGTGTACTCAATGCATACGTGCTTCATACGTTCTATATCCATCCACCATCCGTCCAATGTGATGTCATCCGCGCAAAAAGTTTTAAGCTGCAGAAAACTTTTATGTTTTCGCAAAGTTCGTCCATTTCTGGAGCGGATGAAAACGGATGGAGCCAGCACCCCCGAAATATTGCTCGTCCGCTGTGTCAGCCAGTGGGACCAGGCCTTTACTTTCTAGTGCTTGTGGCAGTTGTTTATCAATCATAAATACCAACTTGTCTTTTCGTCATCTTGCATGCAGATATAACCTATCCCATGCATTCAGTATGCCTTTTCATTCTGTTTTAATGAAATGTAACATTATTATCATCAGCTCATCTCCCCTAAATAATCTAAATTACTTTAAAAAAACTCTTATTCAAATTCTTATTAACAATGGTTGATTGGCACAGTAACAATGCAATAGGTGTAGAGCTATGGTCACATTTGACCTTGGATGTAGATTGATCTTAATTTTTTTTTTTTCATTGCAAATTTTGCATTTACTTTTACTCTTTTTATAAAATGTATAGGCAATACAGTATCAGAGTGATGCAAATTTTTATCAATTTTAACTATGATATTGTGACTTTGATATAGCTACATGTTTTTCTAAATCTATAGACATTTTGAAAAGGGGACAAGTCTTTTATGAGATTTTTATTTGAGGTGCTAGTTAATTTATTATTATTCCTGTTCTAAAAATGAAAATGGACCAATTTTTGTCTCACCTGCATAGCAGAGTGAGACTATAGGCGCCGCTTTTCCGACGGCGACGGCGGCGGCGACGGCGGCGGCGACGGCGGCGGCGGCGTCAACACCAAATCTTAACCTGAGGTTAAGTTTTTGAAATGACAGCATAACTTAGAAAGTATATGGACCTAGTTCATGAAACTTGGCCATAAGGTTAATCAAGTATTACTGAACATCCTGCCTGAGTTTCATGTCACATGACCAAGGTCAAAGGTCATTTAGGGTCAATGAACTTAGACCATGTTGGGGGAATCAACATCAAAATCTTAACCTAAGGTTAAGTTTTTGAAATGTCATCATAACTTAGAAAATATATGGACCTAGTTCATGAAACTTATACATAAGGTTAATCAAGTATCACTGAACATCCTGCATGAGTTTCATGTCACATGACCAAGGTCAAAGGTCATTTAGGGTCAATGAACTTTGGCCGAATTGGGGTATTTGTTGAATTACCATCATAACTTTGAAAGTTTATGGATCTGATTCATGAAACTTGGACATAATAGTAATCAAGTATTACTGAACATCCTGTGCAAGTTTCAGGTCACATGATCAAGGTCAAAGGTCATTTAGGGTCAATGAACTTTGGTCAAATTGGGGTATTTGTTGAATTACAGCCATAAATTTGAAAGTGTGTTGGTCTAGTTCATAAAACTTGGACATAATAGTAATCAAGTATCACTGAACATCCTGTGCGAGTTTCAGGTCACATGATCAAGGTCAAAGGTCATGTAAGGTCAAAGAACTTTGGCCACGTTGGGGGTATTTGTTGAATTGCCATCATATCTCTATAAGTGTATTGGTCTAGTTCATAAAACGTGGAAATAAGAGTAACCAAGTATCACTGAACATCTTGTGCGAGTTATAGTAGTTTTCAAAATCAGCACTGCTGCTATATTGAATCGCGTGATGCAGGTGAGACGGCCAGAGGCATTCCACTTGTTTTGGTTTGAATTTGAATTATTGTCTGAAAAAAAAGTATATATATATTTGCATTATCACATTGTCTTACCATTAATCCTCACTCCTTAATTGATGTGAATCCTATAATAATTAGAACAAATTTACAACCAATATGTCATCACGTTATCGTTCTTTTGCTGCTATCCTCATAGATGTATGTCTATGTATTTTCGTTCATTCAATTATTGAATCATAAATTATTCTATCTCTTCAGAGTCAGATGGCAAACGGTTTAGATGAAAACTGACTCCACAAAAGCATGAAGCATTTTAACTCTCCATCATGAATGAAATATTCATGTCATGGCTCTATTCATTACAGTATATTCGTCTGACTGTCTACAAAATGATTTATTTTTTGTTTTCCGAGCAATTTCCATTTCAGCTTTCTTTCCAGGTTCACTGCATATATCCATTGCTTCTTTTGTCAGTTGTCATTGCCTTTCTGTCTCTGTCTCTCTCTCTATTTCTTTCTTCATTACACCTTGAGCACTCTCCAGAGTGGCTTTGGTGCATTTTAGATTATACATGCATCTATTAATATCATTTTTTTATATATATATATATATATATATATAAATGTTGAATAATTACTTGATATTCATCATGCTATATGTGGCTTAGTTCATTCAAACCATTGGGTGATCATTTTGGGCCTTACACTCTAAATTCCAAAGATTTAAAATAAATCCAAATCGGCTGTGATTATAGTGACCAGCCAGATTTTGAATTTATTTTTAATCTTAAGAATTAACTTTTAAATTTCCAAAGATTTGAACTCAAATCTTTTAGATTTATATTTAAATCAACAAGGTTTAAATCTAAATCTAATAATCGGCTCGTCACTATTCACAGCCAATCTGGATTTATTTTAAATCCTTGGAATTTCGAGTGTATGTTTGGCCTTGTACTCACATTGCAAGACCTTTCTGTGAAAACATCCCATGTTAAAGGTCAGGGGACCGTTTCGTGAAATTGTCAGCACTGACAACTTGTCTTTCTCCAACAGTTGCCATGGTAACAGTCAGAGGTTAGTACCTCTCAGCCAATCAAAACCAAGGATTTCACTGAAATTTTCAGCTCTGACAATTTAATCAGCGCTGACAACTTTCATGAAACACCCCCAGGTCTACCATTTGGAGAAAAAAAAATTTTATCCATGAAGGATCAGGGTCACCTGACCTGACCATTCAAAGATTTAAGAATGAGCTTTTTTTTTAAATGGTGGACCAGAACATTGGCAAATAATGGATGTTTTTATGAAAGGTTGACTTGATAAATTAACCAATAATTCAGTGTTTCAGAGTAAGAACTTTGCATTCATAATCTGGCTAGCTATTAGTGATATTGTTAATTATACAATTTATGATACTTACATATTTTGAAATTATATTTTCGTTCATTTCATATTTACATACTGTACATGTCATTCTGTGATTTTGGAGGTATTGATTTATATGTTTTATGGATCATGTTCAAATGTCATGGTCTTGGTATCGTGCTTTTCCTATGATTTTTGTTTCTTTTCAATCAATTCATCCTTGAATTTTTAACCTATATAAATGTAATAAGTTTGAATCTTTTTTCTAATTTCAAGAAAGAAATAGTGTGAGGAAGGACTGAAGTGACCTTTTACAAGAACCAGGCTTTTTTTTAGCAATGATCTTCTCAAGCATAGCTCAAGCTCAGAGTTTTGCACTAAATTAAAAAAAAAGAGGAAGATGAAAAGTCAAAATATTTCCTTAGCATTTTGAAATGCCATCAAGGAAAGTTAGGGATGAGCATCATTTTTTTTTAAGTGAGCCAAGATCTAATGCAAGTTAATGGTAATACAAAATTTTATGTGAATAAGTGAGGTATGAAATAATTTTTCATGTTCGGTTCACTGCTTGATGGAGCCTGCAATTGTTGATATTCTTCTTTATTGAGACATAAAAACATTGCTTCGTTCACCAAGGCGACCTGGATGCTAGCACCTGCTGTAATGCCAATCGTAATCACACGAGGCGAAAGTAATCACGTCCATTTAATCATTCGCTCAATCCTCAATGACTCCAATAACAAAATTGGCGCAGAAAAAAAAATGGGAAAGATGTGAATACGATCAATTTGTTCTTTCATTTCATTTTTTTGCGTTGTCAAAGTCTGTTTGAGCGACAAGAAACAGGGCCGTGTAGGAAAGGTATGACGGTGCTGAACAAAGCCAAGTTTCCATGATGGTCATGTTGTCATGGAAACGTTATCAACAGCGACGATAGTTTTAAATTTATCCCTTTGCAGGTGTTCTGCATTTTCAGAATGGTAACCCTTCTTTAGAAGAAAAATCGCCTGATTGCCACTCAGTATTTGCCATGCATGTAGTGATCTTCCATTTACTACTTTATAAGTTATTATTTTGTAAATCTTCAGTTGCAAATAACAACTTTTGACATTCTAACATATTTTTAATTCTCTTTTTGCTGATTGCCTTCTTTTATATGCCTGTCTTGTTTCTAATTTTCTGTTTTGTCAAAGAAATTATTTTTTGGTAAACTATCTATAGTAGATTGTAAACTAGTATTGCTGACATAGACACTTTAATGCATTGCTAATGAAATGCTATGATTTTTATACTTCAAGGACTCACTGTGTTGATTATAAATTATAAATTACTTATTGTACAGAGTGGTACAGGTTTGCTGTTGGTGACGTTTCACAAAAGTACCAATGCTGAAATTGACTCTTTTGCCAATTTTACATCTTTGATTTCAAGAAATAACAAATCCAGTGCTCATTTTATAGGTGATATTGAAAGACGGCACATCCTCAGGGGGTCATTGATGCACCATGAAGTTTGAACACGACACTGCACAGTGTAAACTGTGTTATACACCATTGACAGGTGTTTAACACATTGGATTAAACATGGGTGTATAATCATTGGTGCAGTGTCTCAGAGCACAGACAAATATAATGTGTTATACAACACCTATTGGTCTTAAACTAACCTGTAGATTAAATACTTGTGTATAAATATTGATGCGGTAACACCGTAAATTAAAGATAAATACCAGTTGTGGTTGTGGTAGCGATCTCAAAATGAGTTCAATCAGAATCCAATGAAATTACCACCAAAGTGTTTTTATGTATACTGTAAATAAGAAAATTTGTGCCAAATACATGTAGCTCTGGAAGAAAATGCGTGATTGCTGAGAAATGAGCAAAATAAGCACAGAATTCCATCAAATTTCGTGTATTTTTCGAAGCAATATACACTGTCTCACATATGCTTTTCTGTGTGAGTGATCATCAGAATTATCGATTTTGAGCTGAGATTTCATGATGTTACAAAGATGAGTTAACATTAATGTACCAGATCTAGATGTATGATAATAATTTGACAGTTAACCTTCATTTAAAGACTTTCTCATTAAATAATTGTTTGCTGCAACTACTGTCTTTTACCTTTAATTTCTGATGTGTAATCATTGGTGCAGGCCTCTCAGAGCTCTGACAAACATAATGTGTATACAACACCAATTGGTGTTCATTTAGCACCTTAGGTTTAACACTGGTGTATAATCATTAGTGCGAGCCTCTCACAGCAATGACAAACATAGAATGTGTTATACAACACAAAAAGGTGTTGATCTAACACTGTGAATCTAACACTGGTGTAAAATGCTTGGTGTAGTTCTTTGCAGACACCGGTGGTGTAGCTTTTTTTAATATCAGTTTTGCGATGTACATCAGTGTCCTCGCTATTTAGCAGATGAACGATGCCTTCTTCCATAGCTCTCCCACAAGGATACTACTCTGTTCTAATGACCAACAACATTTTGATTAATTATGTCCACCTGCAGTCGTAGGGAAGACGACTTACTTATCGGTAGAATTCATTGCTAAATCGTCCTTCATGCCTCGATGCAGCATGAACATCGTATATTGAACGGCGGCTTTTCTATTTATAGTCGGGCTTGTTCTCAGAGATGCGGCGGGCGGTTGGTTAGTTAGTCGCAGTCTCCTAGTTAATGGACCATGCAAATGCCATGGTACTGCTCATTTGTCGGGGGGGGGGGGTTCTTGGTTAGTTCGTTTGTGGCCTGTTGTTAATATTTTGGAGAAATCCTGGACTTGGTATTTATGAATTGGTAAAGATAGTACATGTAGATGAGAGGAGGCGGGGTAGATTGGTTCGGATATGAAGATCCATATGGGGATGGATGAGTAGAGTTTTTGTTGAAGTTTTACTAAATACCCTTCATAGAAATTTCAAACTTGAGTTCTAGCTTGCTGGTAGTTAGTAACTAGCTTGCAGCTAGCTAGTTGAAAGCTTAGGCTTCAGTCACAACTCAGAGCCGCGACCGACCGATTAGTAGCCTGCTTGGGCGCCGCTGGAATTTAGGCATCGCCCAATTTTTTTTGTAAAATCGAGTGGGCTGTAAAAATACTTAGCGGTGGCCGAGCAGCGCCCTGTCGATTTCCCATTACTCAAGGCCAAATCTGGGTCAAATCGTGACTTTTCTGTTTGGCATCCGAGCAGTGATCGGCCCACGACCCACCGATTCCCGGGCGGTCTCCCACCGGCCTATTTTCAAGTAATCGCCCGGCCGATCTTGAAATCACTGCTAGATCATCGACTGATCTCTGAGCGGCTGGCGACCAGCTGATGTCTGCTCGACAGCCTTTGATCCAACGAGTTCAATTTTCGACAGCGACCGCTCAATTACGTCTGCGCCCAGACGGCAACCACCCGGGCACCGAGCGTATTTAGGGCGCCAAGTGAAAAGTGAGCAGGCGCCGCCAGAATTTTAACTCCGTACTAAATCGTGAGTGGCAACCGAGCGATGTCCCAAACACCAGTGGTGCCCGGACGGCCGCAGCTCGGTGCCCGGGCGAAATCAGGCTACTCACATTTTGGGGCTTGTGACCTTAGCCTTACTAACAGTGTATTAGGTAAGCAAAAATATTTTCAAATAATCTCTTGGAAACGTGTAGAGATTGCTAGCTTATAATAGGCTATCAAATTAGCCAATCGCTAGTCGCTGGGTAGTTAATAGCTAGCAACATTAATGCGGTGTCATTCCATTACTGTTTCTTTTGGACATTGGACACATTGTGATCTAGTGGTTCTGGCTCTGGCCTTGCCATCAAAGGGTTGTGGGTTCAAATCCCAGCCATAGTGTTAATTTTCCTTTCATAGCATGATATTCTGCATCCAATGGGTAATGGCAGAAAGGAATTCCTCAAAATCTTGTAGCACCGAAATCGGTTGGCTGCCTTTGGCAGGGGTTATTATAATAGGAGCAGTTGATCACTTAACAATGTGAATATGTGTGCAACCGAAATACCCTGCATGTAGATTGTTTTTGTCATTATTATTAAAAATTATATGTCAAATGGTTTTAGTAGCAAAATTGCTCAGAAGCTAGACAAAAGCAAATAATTTGGTCATTAGATTTTTTTCTGAGGTATTCATCTGCCCTATTTAAATGTTGGTGAATCCCAGCACTTTCAAGTGTTACTTGGTGACATTGGTTGCAAAATTTAAATGGCAACATGAATCATGATTGAAAATGTGATTACAAAACGTGGATATAATGAAAAACAAATGTGTGTGCAATGTGCTCCATTCCCGGTCATTAAAGTAAACGTCTTTCAAATCACTATTCGGAGGAAAATTTGAACGTCGAAAAAGATGCATTTGTAAACGCGATCACGTCAGATACGTCAGATTTTACAACCTCCAGCATCGCGAATGCGGCATTGAACACGATTGAGTTTTGAAACATCTAGAATCGTTCTTGCAGTGGAAGCCTAGACAAGCAGGTGCCAAATTGACCTTTCTTGTGATGGGTCAAACTGCCCAATAAAGCTGGGCTAGCGAAAGCGGGAAATTTAAAGACAATCACAACTTTATATTTTTGACACTGATCGAACAGTGGACTGCGCTGCTGATCATGTTTGTGTAATGTGTTTTGTAATTGAGTTTTCAGTCATGATCCATGTTGCTGTTTAAATCTGAAACTCGACATTGAACACACCCTCAGTTTACCCTTTTTCACATTATTTCACAAATTTTTGACAATTCATCTGAGTATAAAGACTTCTGCTTTAAATGAGATGAAAATAAAGGAGAGAAAGAAAACCCAAAGCACAAATGAGTCTTTTTGAAGAGCATTATTCAAAGCTAAAACAAAACACAATCTAATAATCTGCTGGAATACATCTAAACTTGTATGAGGTAGCCAAAATGACGTCTCTGACAGGTGAAAAATATCACGATACAACCAACCCCAACCACAGTAGCCAAGGTAGAGGTAAAAATAACCTTAAATTTCCATTCCTGTACTTGATTACTTCATTGATTAAAATGTCTTATCTAATCAATGCGGGAGAATCCTTCCCATTTTTTTCAATATGCAAAGAGCAGCGGAAAATACGAGGGGAACGTTTTCTAGTCCTTCCTGTTTGGTTAGGATTTATAAAAGTGCACTTAAAATAATGGGGAAGTAGCAGTAAGAGTGAAAATAAGTGATTTGCATAACGGTTGGATGTTTTATATTCTGTATCTAACTGCATAAATACAAATGAATTTGTTTGCATTTATATCAGGGGTGTGAGGGTTCAGCATTTTAGCTTATTTCAGAATTTTTTTTTGGTTTTGATTTTGAGCTTAATTTCAGCTTATTTTAGTTTTCCTCTGTACAAAAACTGTTGGAGCTCTTTCTGTTTCAGCTTTTTTCAACACTCTTCAGCTTTTTTCAGATCTTTTTATTTGTGACCACTCACACCCCTGTTTATAAGTTATACGCAGCCCACCATGCCTCCCCCGCTGAAAACAAAACTATGATTAATGATGGGAGAGGTTTACAGACTAAGAGAAAACTTGATAGAAGTTACAGAGGTTATCCTGTAATTGTCTTCAAACATCCTATTATACTATAATTTTTGTTGGGGCTACCCTGTTTAAGCAAAAATAAATGAATGAATAAATGAATGAATGAATGAATGAATGAATAAATGAATGAATGAATGAATAAATAAATGAATAAATAAATAAATAAATGAACTACTAAGTACTACTACTACTACTACTACTACTACTACTACTACTACTACTACTACTACTACTACTACTACTACTACTACTACTACTACTACTACTACTACTACTACTACTACTACTACTACTTCTACTTCTACTTCTACTACTACTCCTCCTCCTAGTACTACAGTATATTTACTATAGGTGAGTTGGTTCTTGTGATATTTTTAAAAAGATTGCAAGGTGTTAAAGTTATTCCAACCACTATTGTATGATTATTTTGCTAAAGCGAATCTGAGAATAGAATATGTTTACCAATTTGAAGGCCTCCGACTGTTCAAAAATTGACCAAATAATCCGATATGCATTGAAACAAATTGAATCTGTTTTTTTTTTTATCTAAATCTTAAATGTATTACATCCCCTGTCAAAAAGCCAAGGCCTTTGATTGATGAATATCTCGCACATTGTGAATTGGACATATGAATTTAGATGAAAAATTTCCTTGAGATCTTTGTATTTCAAATCAAGGCATATAATTGCATGCCATGGCCAGTAAATGTTTTCATTGCTTTGGAAAGTTTTCTCTGCATTTAGATAGATATTTTGAGTATTTGTCCTTATGGAACTCTTAAATCATGCAATAGGAAAAGGATAGCGTAGATCCCAGGGGGTCCTGATTGTGATTGGGTTGACTTAGTATCGCCACAAGATGGCGCCGTAGCTTTTTTTTTTTCTTCTGTCCGAGATGTCTTATCCTTGTTGATATTAACATGGTGGCAAATGAAAGCATGAAGTGTGATGATCCTGTAGTTCATACTTGCACAATTTAACACATACAATTAAAAAAATTATAAATAAAAAATTATATTACATTACATTAATGGGCTCAAAATTCTAACCACGTAGTATTTCCCCTCAATGACTTTTTAATGGATAATACTTATTTGTTATATCAGAATCATGGACGCTGGGGTCCAGGTCAGAATCATTCTGTTTTTCCTTTTTTTTTCATAAAAATCTTTTAAACACTTTGATTGCCATTTAGTTGGATTTCGTATATTGACTTGCACGCATCAAATATATCTTTTTGTCAGTTCCCACAAAAATTGTTTTCAGAATTTTGTTGTTGTGGAAATGCTGAATAAAATAAGAATAATAATATGAATTCATTATATGATAATTGCCACAACTGAAATTGTCTTTAAGTCTGAACAGTGCGCAGATACCACATTTCAAATGTCACCTGTCACCTATAGATGTTCAGGTATGCCCCACCTGACTAAGTCTGACTAGATCCTCATTAGACTTCACGCCTTGTATTAATTACCTACAGATGAGCTCACACTGTCCTTTATATATAATCAATTACCTCGCACTGTTCCCTGCAAAGGTCGCCTTATGATGGAATTTTTAATTTTAAAAACTGTTTATGAATTTGACACCAAAAATTTAACACCGGAGTAAAGTGACTAATACGGTCCTCTATACGTTTATACACCTATCAAATTCAACAACATTGTTTTTGCAGTGTAACATATTTCTGTCATACCCCATATTCTAAGTTTCAAGGATTTCAAATAAAGATATTCCTATCTTAATTCTTAATCTTTTGAGACTAAGAAGTTAATCCTTAGGAATAAATAAAAATCCGATGTTCGGCCGGTCACTTTTTACAAGTCTTTCACCTATCTGTTTTTATTTTGTATGCTTTGATTCAGAGTGTTCCCCTCTATATGGTATTGTTAAAATATGTCTGTATAGTAGTCATTGAACCTGTAGATCTGTGGTTTAACAACTACATTGCATAAATAGAATTATCTAACCACCCTTTCACACACACACAAAAAATCGTAATTTGAATGATTCCAGTGAAAAATAAGGCTAATGACGAATTTTTAGCACATGTGAAACCCAGCTAGAACATGATTAGAATCACGAATGCCAATCACAATCATGAATTCAAATTCTACTCCGGAGGTGAATTCCAGTTAAGTTTCACTCAAATTACAGTACAAATATTACGTGTGAAAGGCTTGACCTCCAAGATATCTTTTGGGGGGTGTGGAGCTTACGTGACCTTTTAAGCACTTCCGTAGATAATACAATTGTCATGCACTCATCGTAGTTTGTATTTGTGATGCAGTGCTTTGATTGACAACTCACCAAGGACACCTACCACCTTCGCTCGGGAATTCGAATTCATATCACAGTTTTCGAGTGAACGTGTGAGAGGTCCGATGATTCTAAAGACGAATTGCAATCATTGATTCAAGATTCCCGTGTGAAAAGGCCCCAAGTTAACCATGGTTTAACTTAGCCACGGAGCTATCAGAAGCCCACCCAGTATGTTTATAATGTACATATACATGTAACTGCGAGTGATGTTTTTGCAGAGGGGGAGGAGGTCTTCAATGATGTCTCAGAGATAGAATCGCCTGCTGCCATCTAGTGTTCAGCCCTTTCAGTATTTTTTTAATCGTTCCTCTCTGCTCCTGCTTTTTCCCTATCTCTCTCTTGTTAAACTCACCCCCTCCTATCTCTCTGCCTATCCATTTTCTTCTTCCCCCCCCCCCTTTTACCCACCCCCTCTTTGTCTGTTTTGACTATCTTTCATTTCATCACCTCTAGCTTTCTTGTAAATAAATAAATAATATAGGATTTTTATAGCGCACGTATCCACCTTGCCAGGTGTTCAAGGCGCTCCTATATTACCCCGGCTAAGCTAGTCTACCGATTCTGGTGCACACAGCTTTTTGAGGAATTACTTCCTGCCGGTACCCATTTACCTCACCTGGGTCGAGTGCAGCACAGTGTGCATAAATTTCTTGCTGAAGAAAAACACGCCCTGGCTAGGATTCGAACCCACGACCCTCTGTTTGAAAGGCGAGAGTCAGAACCACTAGACCACGACGCGCCCACTAGTACCCACTATCTATCACCCCCCTCTCACTCTCTTATCCCTTCTTTCTCCCCCTCCCTACCCATTTCACTCGCTATATATATTTCCTCTGTATACCCTTTATATTCCTTCCTCCTTCTTAGTCTCTATCTCCCCCATTCCTGCTCTTTCTCCCCACCAAGAGCAACCCAATACTCCTCAAACCTTTTTGACATCGATCCAGTGGTGGGCGCACAAATCTGATATGATGGGCAAACACATCAACCAAATAGACACTAGCTTATCTCCATTCCTGTGCCTGCTCTAGGTCTGCTCCCATCAGTCCCAAGCTCTCAAAATATCCTGACAAATTATCTGGCTTTTCTGATGCAGCTAAATGATTCAATTCCAGTGGTGGGCGCACAAATCTGATATGATGGGCAAACACATCAACCAAATAGACTCTAGCTTATCTCCATTCCTATACCTGCTCCAGGTCCGCTCCCATCAGTCCAAGCTCTCAAAATATCCCGACATATTATCTGGCTTTTCTGATGCAGCTTATACCTCGGTCACATTTTCTCTACGGCAAGTCGAAAACAGCCGTTTTATTCATTTTTATTCAAACCACCTATATGTAGCTGGTACAAAAAATTTTTAAACTGCTGTTTTCGACTGTCCGTACGGCCGCCGTAGAGCAAATGTGACCGAGGTATAAATGATCCAAATCGTAAGCTTAAAACAATCTCAAAATTGATTGACGACTGTTATGCAGACGCTTAATGGGCAATTATGGATCCCATCCCGAGATTTACAATTCTGTGACAACACAGGATTTGAATCAATTATCCTGCTGAGCATGCATACTATTAGCTCTGAACCGGTGGAGGATCCAGCAACGTTGAACACAATACAGTTTCAGGGGCCATATTGTGTGTGCACGATAGCTCCTCAGTGCTATTGTGTCCAATCCGACTGGATCCGTACCTCCACGAAAATTACATGCCATCCTCAAACTAGAACCCCCTCCCCCCAACTTTGGTTGATTGAGATGAGATCAAGTGATTCTCAAGATTGATCCCAAAGAGAGCGGAGAGCACTAGAATCTAGAGATGTCAAATTTAGGCTGATGACAAACAACCTCCTCCATTCCTTTCTTCCCACTCTCTAGGGCCGTCTGCACCAGCCTGAGTTTTCAAATAATTGCGCTATTTCTGATCCTGCAAATTATCTCGATCTGAACAATCTCGAGATTATTTGAAATGGAGACGCAATCATCGCCTTAGTTCGCTGGATTAATCTTGAGATTGCAATGCGAAGTCAACTTAGGATTATTTATTTGCAAAATAGCGCGCTATCTACGAATTATCCCGCTAATTCGCAGGAACAGACACACTCGAGATTCGACTCCGGATTATTTATTCACTGCGTCAGACCATAATGCATCAATGCCTCATTCGAGCACGAATTGCTCTTCATGCGCTGGTGGAGATGGGGTTTCTTGAATCTCAAGATTAATCTCGAAGAGAGCCGATCGGGCTAAAATCTCGAGATTGAGCTAACTCGGTCTGGTGCAGCACTGCCTAGTTATTTCTTACTCCTGTCATCACTTACCTTCATCTGTATCACCTTCACCCTCCCATCTCACTCTTCACCCAACCATGTATTATAAAGCTGTTCCTAAGTTATGCATGACTTAACATAGAGGCTGTTCTCACTCAGTTCCTTAAACTAGTTTAGTGGAAACTAGTTTAGTGGAAACTAGTTTAACGCTAAGTGAGAACGGTCGAAGCGCTCTTGGAAGCGCTCTTCCAAACCAGTTTGGAAGACCACCTCGCGATGTAGTTTTCAAGATCGCTTCGCATCGGAAAAGTGGTTTTAGCGTAAGTAAGGACACAACCGTTCTTCGGGAAGCGATCTTCGCACATTTTGAGCGCGCTACTCCACACGACAGGTGTAGAATGCCTATGCTGCGGTTTCGAATTTCGCGCGAAACATGTCTCCCCACTGAGAGCGTTTCCATAGCAACAAGAGCGCTATACGTGAAGTGATTTTGAAAACCACTTTCGTGTGATCAAGTGAGAACGCTAGCAAAGCGATCTTCCAAACTGGCTTTCTGAACCGGTTCCCAGTAAACTAGTTTTAGGAACGTAGTGAGAACAGCCTCAAATGACCATTGAGGGGGGGTTCGTAACCATGATGGGGGCTAAGAGCCCACGAAGTTGATTTTTCTCATATTTTCTTTCTCATGAGTGATTGTTATGAACTGCAACTTATTATAATGTGGCCTACAATCCCAAATCCACCAATGAGTCGCCAGGTAAGGTTCTCTGTCAATAGCCAAAATCGTAATTGAGTCTCCAAAAATTCTGAAATAGCACTTCTTCGTCTTATACTGTGAAAATTTGAAGTCGTGAAGTTGAATAAATGAAAAGTTTCTTGGACACTACTTTTTTCAGACTGCTTGGAAGTTTCACTGAGATTACACAGTATGCACATCTCATGCTTGAGTGAACCCCAAACTTCAAACCATCTTTTTTCCTTATTGTTTAAGCTCTTGCTGAATTTTCTCTGCATTCAATCAAGTACTTGTAATGGTTCTTGTTCGTCAATTTTAACATATTATATATCATTTTAAAGCATAGGAAATTAATTTTCAAACGCAATAAATAGCTCAATATTCATTTTGGTCGAATTATTGTTGGTTTTGGGGTGGCAGGTCACAAATGGTCTTTGGTATAATTCTGTATACATTGAAGAATAGGCTTAGCCAGAAGTCTTCAATTGATGTAGACAAGCAACTTGATATTAAAAAGAAGATACGTTCTGATCAAATCTGCCTCGTGGACCATCCATGACCCTATCTTGGGTCCTTGTATCTGGTTTTCAATTGTGCATTGGTGTTATTATAACACATATTGTTTGTTATATATCAGCACTTCTTATACTCCTATTCCATGGTGTATTTTACCACCTGCTTTGTGCAGGGTGCAGTTCACTCTTAACACCAGCGACTGGTGTAATCCTGGTATTCCAGTGTATTCGCATTCAGTGTTTGACATGTTAGTCACTCCAGGGACGTGTACCTGGTCACTCCAGTGTGAGACTGCTGGAGCATTCATTCCCCTCACAAGCCATGTGGAGCATCTTGCAACCGATGTTCCTCGTCAACTTCCGGTTGAGCTCCCCGTATCTTCCGGTATTACTACCCGGTTCTTGCACTTCTGATGAGGAGAGCCGTCTCATTTCTCGGTCAGAGCGCGAAGCACAATTTCCCCCTGGTCCGGAATGCGATCCAAGCGTTAAACAACGGTTGACTTGTGCAATGTTCCTTGCAATTCAGAAGAGTTATGGGATGATAAAGAGAGAATCAATAAATATGAATGGTACTGTGTCTATGACCACTGCAAAAACGCTTTGTGTTAAGTTAACACCAGCCTGGTACCTATATCGATCCACACCAGAGAAGTGTTGAAACAACACCAGTTTGGTGTTAGGCTAACACCAATTGGTATTTAAGCAACACCAATGAGTGTTAAACCAATGTTGGTTTGATTCTTAACTGGTGTTTTTCTACGCCTCTCTGGTGTGGACTGATATAGAGAGTAGGTTGGTGTTAAATTAGCACCGACATTTTTGCAGTGTAACAATAAACCTTCCCTGATACAGCACCATTGTGAAATACATTTAACATTTGAGATTCGGAAAATAACATTATTCCCAGTACCTCATCGAATGTCATCAGCGGGACAAGATTTGAACTGCTGAAACTACATGTATACATACTAAAATTGATAAAATTATTTGATTTTAAGACCAGGAATATGAACTCTATTTCATATTTTTCTTTTCATTTATTTACATTTCCTACATTTACAATGTCTTGTTCCACACATCTTGATTAATAAACAAAACAAAGAAATATTCAAGATAATCATACAAACACATTGGGAATGGAGGAGTGTGCTAAAAAAATGTAGCTTGTAGAGTGCAGCCTCTTATTAAAATATTTGTATGAATAACCCCCTCCCCAGAAAAGAATACCACCCAAAAAGAGAAAGTATAAGAATAAAATAATAGAATTGAAATATGCATTTATATTAAAATGACATACAGAAGTATGGTTAAAGAATTAAGCAAGTCAGTGTAAAGAAGTTTTTAAAAAATGTGGAATTTTCATTTGATTTTTTTCAATTGGTACGATATTTCTTTGATCCTGAGAATCGATCTGTTTTTAAAGATAGTTATTGATTTAAGCTCAGGTAGTTTGCACGGATGTCTTGCATTCTTGGCAAAAAATCTTCTTACATGCTGTGTTTGGAGGCACATGACAGGATTCAACTGAAACCAAAGGCCTGGCGATTGAATGTTTAAAATTATCCCATCTTTTTCTCCCTCTTCCTCTTCTTCTTCCTCCTCCTCCTCCTCTTCTTCTTCTTCTTCTTCTTCTTCTTCTCTTCCTTCTCCTTCTTCTTCTCCTCCTCTTCCTTCTTCTTCGTCTTCTACTTCCTCTTCTTCCTCTTCTTCCTCTTCTTCTTCTCCTTATTCTTCTTATTCTTCTTCTTCATCATCTTCTTCATCTCTTTAATCTCTTTCTCCTTCCTCCCTTTCTTCTCTTCCTCCTTTTTCATCTTCAGAATTTACTTCTTTATCTTTTATTTTGTTCTCTTTCATGCGCTTACAAATGCATAGAAAAATCATGAAGCTCAAATTGTACACTAAAACACTAAGGATTTATTTACAAGACCATGATACCAGACACACCGGGATATTTCATTTCATTTTAGTGAATATCAATCTATTATTCTGTTGGTTTCTTTTTTCACAAACACTATATCTTGAAATGTATCTTGTTGTCCCACTCATAATTATTCATCTTTTGTGTACATCATCTCAGCCGATTGCAAACAGAGATAATTCTATATGCCAGTGAGATGCTGTATAATTGGCAATTCGTATTCATCAAAAGGCTACTCATTACCAATTCTAATATATTATTGTCTTGATTTGAGAAGATAGCGAGCGATTCCACTAAATCCGTCCTATGACATATCCCTTGGCCCCCATTCTGTCAACACACATTGGTAATGATTGATTTCTAATGCTTTTGAGGGATAAACGAGTGATTACTTGGAATGGATTTCACAAGAATCACTCCTTTAGCTGTATTTACTTTAATTCTTTGAAAATGTTTCATCATGTTTCATTTAATACTAAATAGGTTCATTATTGCGGACTGAAATAATCGCTAGAGGGTATTCATTTGTCTCGCAATCTACTATGGTCAACAAGGAAATTCGTGATCACTCTCGCAAAAAGTGTTCACTAGCTTTCTAGGAAATTTGTGATCACTCTCGCAAAAAAGTGTTCACTAGCTTACAAGTTCACGCGCTGCAACTCTTTATCAAGTGACGAAAATTATCTGATAACGTAGTCTACGAAAATTATATGATAACGTAGTCTATTTATAGACTACGTTATCAGATAATTTTCGTCACTTGATAAAGAGTTGCAGTGGCACTCGAAAGCTCGTGAACTTGTAAGCTAGTGAACACTTTTTGCGAGAGTGATCACGAATTTCCTTGTTGACCATAGTAGATTGCGAGACAAATGAATACCCTCTAGCGATGTTTCATTTACATTGCATTCTAACAAATAGGAATAGCAATGATATGACAATTTTTCTTGGTCTCATGTTCTTGCACGCTTTACAACAATCAAAAATACAATATGTTACATAAACTTTCAAAAGATTCAAATACTAAACCTACCCCAAAATGGAAATCAAATTCAGGCAAATTGGCGAATAGCCCCTTACATAAATCACAATTTTTACATAATCTTAGTGATCTTCTTTGCCATATCCTTATTGCTGCACAGTAAAAATGCTGTCCAAAATTTTATACAATGCTGTGTACAGTATGGACGTTATAGTAGTTGTTTAAAGGTTCAAACAACCATACTCCATTTGTTGAAAATGGAATTTAAGAATTAACCTTTGTTGTTTAAGATTTTAAACACTTGTTTTAATTATTAGTAAACAGCATTATGAAAATTTTAAAGATAAATATCAGTTGTGGTAACGATCTCAAAATGAGTTCAAACAGAATCCAATGAAATTACCACCAAAGTGTTTGTATACTGTATGAATATAAACAAATATGTGCCAAGTGGCTTTGGAAGAAAATGTGTAATTGCTGAGAAATGAGCAAAATAACCATGGGATTCCATCAAATATCAGGTATTTTTCCGAGCAATATCAATACTCTGTCCCACATATACTTTTCTGTGTTAGTGATCATCAGAATTATCTGTTTTCGGCTAAGATTTCATGATTTCACAAAGATAAGTTTACATTAATGTACCAGATCTAGATATATGAAAATATGGTGACAATTAACCTTGATTTTTTAGACTTTCTCATGAAATAATTGTTTGCTGCAACTAACTCTTTTACCTTTAAATCTGTTTCCTTACTTTTCGCCTTCCTCAAAAATTAGTTAATTGTTAAAGGTGTATAAAAAAAAAAAAATTCTGCTGTGATATTGTAAATGCTTGCTTATATTGGTGAAATAATTCCTTGGTTTTTTTAATATATTTTTTTTTTACTTTGCTTCCTGATAAATAAGGAGTTGTAAGCAGTTACAGTTGAATATATTGCCTCGGATTCAGAAAACATGTCATCTGCTAGCCTTTTTGTGGATTTAAATCATTTTATTGTAACTCGGTATTTAGGCTTCAATAAACCAGGGATTTCCCTGAATAAAACCATTATACACTGAATATAAAAAAATGGTGGGATTTTTAGAATCTGAAACGGTAATTCTTTCTTTAGAGGCTGGGGGATTGAATTACCTTGTTTTCTTTGGTGCCCTGCTTTTGCTTCGAACCTGCATTACAAAATTGATTGTTTTGTCTCATTTTCAGCTAGCAAGTCTTCTAGCTCTCATCCTTGTCTGATCCAGAATGGATTAGACTATGTTTTCGAGTATCGCTCTATGAGGCCGTTCTCATTACGCTTTCTAAAACTAGTTTACTGGAAACCGATTCAGGAAACCACTTTGGAAGATCGCTTTGCTAGCGTTCCCACTTGATCACGCGAAAGTGGTTTTCAAAATCACTTCACGTAAAGCGCTCTTGTTGCTATGGAAATGCTCTCAGTGGGGTGACACGTTTCGCGCGAAATTCGAAACCGCAGCATAGGCATTCTACATTTGTCGTGTGGAGTAGCGCGCTCAAAATGTGCGAAGATCGCTTCCCGAAGAACGGTTGTGTCCTCACTTACGCTAAAACCAGTTTAACGAGGCAAAGTGATCTTGAAAACTACATCGCGAGGCGGTTTTCCAAACTGGTTTGGAAGATCGCTTCCCAGACCGCTTCGACCGTTCTCACTACGCGTTAAACTAGTTTCCACTAAACTAGTTTACAGTAAACTAGTTTTAGGAACGTAGTGAGAACAGCCTCTATTATTCAAACTTCCTCAACAAGGGAAAGGATATCAGAGGCCTGTAATACAAAGCTTAAAGTGATTGGTTAACATTGGTTTGACTTTAAAAAAATCTGAGCTAGAAGGTCACACTTGTCACCTGTGTCTGTGATATGTTACAAAAATGAAGCCCAGAAAAAATTGCGTTCGAAAATGATTATTTAGTGCTTCAAAAATTGAAATATAAAGTGACCGAAAACACCATCTTAATTTCATCCCATACACTTATGTGTACTATTTAGGCGTCTATAAGACGCCTATTTACAAAATCGGGGTTTGCCTTGTAGTTTTAGCTTTTCATTCTCAATAATGGTTGTTTTCAGGGTTTATTAGTTCTAATACATTCACTTGTACACATGTTTCATCTTGGTTTGAGAATTTTTTTAATCGGCTGCTCACAAAGTTAAACAATACCTTTAAAGATCATCACAGAATATTTTATTTACGATTGATCGCATAGACTACAATGTACAATTTTACATGAAAATCAAGCTTACTATTAATCACTAACATTTGTGTTAAAGGACCCAGGTCATGCCAATTTATTGAACTATGTTGGGAATTAAAGATAATTACCAGTTGTGGTAACGATCTCAAAATGAGTTCGAACAGAATCCAGTGAAATTACCACCAAAGTGTTTGTATGTATGAATAAAAATATGTGCCAAATTGCTCTGGAAGAGAATGCTTAATTGCTTAGAAATTAGCGAAATAAGCACGGAATTCCATCAAATGTCAGGTATTTTTTGAGGCAATATTAATACACTGTCCCACACGTGCTTTTCTGTGTTAGTGATCATCAGAATAATTGGTTTTGAGCTAAAATTTCATGATTTTACAAAGAAAGTTTACATGTAAGAGAATATTTTGACAATTTGCCTTGATTTAAAAGACTTTCTCATGAAATAATTGTTTGCTGCAACTACTATATTTTGCCCTTAAGGTACATTTCTATTTACAACATAAAAATGTTGTGAATAACTGTCAATCATTTCTTCTTGCATTCTTCTTTCAGATTTCTTGTCTTTGAATGGAGGATTGTAATAAATTATGTATATTACTAGGAAAACACCTTATCTGTAGAAAAAGATGCATTAAACCTTTTCGAAATATGGTGCTATCCAGTTTTAATGAATACTATTGAACTTTGTTTTTAATTCTTAGAGCAGACTTCTCTGCCCATTTCCTGGTATACTGTTATTGTTGTAGGTACATGTTAGTCCATCAATGTTAATCAAGCCAACAAGAAAGTGAATATGTGGTTGTGAATTCTTTACACTCCAAAGAATAGACAACCAATTTCCAGGTTTGAAATTATTTTTGTAGGTGCATGTTATGGCAAGTTTTATATCTAACTAACAGGAAAAGGAGTATGTCGTGCCTCACAATTGAAGTGTAATGGATTTCTAGGTGATGCGCGCCAGTGGTAGTGCGATTGATGTTACGATATGTCTCGGAAAGGTCATCGTGTATAAGATGTGCACTTAATCATCTCCCAAAGATAATAGAAAAGTCCAATTACAGAGCAAAGTGACAAACACTTTCAGTCCATAGATAACCAATTAAAATTCACTCCAAACAAAAAAATACTATATAATGAGATCGAAAGTGAAAGCTTAAAGGAAAATAGCAGGCAGAGATTGAAAATATAGAGCTCTTTGCAAATGGATTTCAGTGGAGATCCTTTTTTTTAAATACAATTTTCATATAGAAAAATCAGCATGATTCGTAAAGGACAAGTCCACCCCAAAAAAAAGCTGATTTGAATAGAAAGAGAAAATTCAAACAAGCATAGCACTGAAAATTTCATCAAAATTGGATGTAAAATAAGAAAGTTATAATATTTTAAAGTTTCGCTTAATTTCACAAAAAAGTTATATGTACATCCTGTTCGGTATGCAAATGAGGGGACCGATGACATCACCCGCTCACTATTTCTTTTGTATTTTATTATATGAAGTATGAAATATTTTTATTTTCTCGCCATTGTCACGTGAAACAAAGTTTTATTCCTCCCTGAACACGTGGAATACCATTATTTTAACATTTTGTGGTTCAGGCAAGGAGGTCGTAATTGTCAAATTTGTAAAAATTGAAATATTGTATAATTCAAACAATAAAAAACAAAAGAAATAGTGAGTGAGTGACATCACCGACTCTCTCACTTGCATATCACTGAGTTGAGCATAGAACTGTTTTGTGAAAAGTAAGCGAAACTTTTAAAGTGTCACAATTTTTTTATTTTACATCCGATTTTGATGAAGTTTTCAGCATTATTCATGTTTAATTTTTCTCTATTTATTCAAATAAACTGTTTTTGGGGGTGGACTTGTCGTTTAAATAGGGTATCATGATGACCCGACTCAGACCTAATCTATTGTTAAAATTGTGATGTAAGCCTAATTGATGCTATTCAAATGACAAATATATTGAATATGATTAATAGAAAAGAGAAAACTTCATTTCAAAGACCTATTAATTTTCAGAATGCAATTGACTAATATGTCTATTGTCCAATTAGGGTTTGATGCATTTTGTAATATTTGACATAAAATCAGAATTGGGTCATTGTTATTTCCAACTGCGATACAAGGACAACCATGTTAATTCACTGCTATGAAAAAAGATATGCGATATTTCTTAGTATATTTCATTGAAATTAATATCTACCTTTCAAAATGATAGACAACAGACTTACTTTTTTTTACCTACAATTCTGAAATTTGAGCATTTTCATAGCTGCTGTGTTCATATCTGCTGGTAGTAAAAGAAAAATCCCATCATTTTTTTAAATTTGTCAGTAACTGGCAAAGTTTTTTGTCAGTAACTGGCAAAGTTTTTTATTATTATTTTCTATTATTCATTTTATAAATTTATTTATTATTTTGTATGATTTGTTTTCTCTATTTTATTTGTTCTATATATTAAGTAATATATATATATATATTAAGTAATATATATATATTTGAGGGCACCAATTAATATATTTTTTCGATCACCCCCCCCCAAAAAAAAAAAAATCTTCAAGATGATCAATGGTAGTGATTTTATTTTACCTTGATTGCTAAGAAAGCATAAATGCTTATTAGCAAGCAACAAGAGGATTAAATCCTCAAGGTCCTCTCAGAGGGACCTGGTACTGAGGATAAATGCCTTGTCTTATGGCACTAGCACACCAAGTGGGAATCGAACCGGGGTCACCCGATTGCGAGACCACTGCTCAACCGACTGAGCTATCATGCCTGCTCTGTAGGTGTTAGTTAATCATGGAAAGTGTTTCAGAAGCATCTTTGCTGGAATATAGTCAAGCTCTGGGTCAAGAAACCCTCATCAAATTGGCCACAATTTAACGACAAGTTTGTTAATCAGAGTAATGGGGTTGTGACATTCACTGCCCTCTTGAAATAACTCATTCGTCAACTATCAAATTTTCCTTTAAACAGTATCTCCTATCTCTCTCTCCATTTTGTGAATGCTGAACTGCTACTGCTTTAATTTCCCTCTACACCTCTTCTCTCCCCCACCCCTTCTGCCACCTCCCCTACCTCCAATTTCTTCTTCGTCCACTTCCCCTCCCCTCCCCATCTTACTCCCCCTCCCTCTCCCTCCCCTCCCTCTCCCTCCTGTCCCACTCCCCTCTCCAACCCCTCCCTCTCCCTCCAGCCCTCTCCCTTCTCCCCTCCCACTTCCCTCCCTTCCCCCTCCAACTCCCCCTCCCTCCCGTCCCACTGCCTTCCCCCACACCTCTCTCTCCCACTCCCTCCCCCTCTTACTCCCCCTCCCTTTCCCTCCCCTCCAATCTCTTCTCTCCTCCCCCTTCTCTCTCACCCCCCCCCCCCCCCCTCTCTCTCTAAACCTTCAGGTGTTGTGTTCCCTCTTTCTAATGACAGTAAATGAACAATTAACTTGATTGAGTTTGAATAACTAACAGGTCAAATCATTCATTGCTTCATTCTATCTGTACATCTCTATCCGTTTCTTCACATTTATATTTGTCTGGACTTGAGACATACATGTACATGCATTGGAGACTAGAATGTCAGGTTACATCATGTTATACAGGGCCTCCCTACCCTGTTAAAAAATGAAAAATAGATTTACTTAAAAAAAAAATACAAATAGCCGTAAACTGCACCATAGTGAAAAAGGCTCTTACTGACACTACTATCTACTGCCTATTGCCCATGCAAAATATACACATTCTATAACACTACATGCAATAAACATGAACATTCTAATAAAGTATCTTGTGAAGTAAGATGAGAACAGATGTATTCATACTTCTTTTTTTGTTATTTAATGATATAGGCATCTGTATTCAAAGTGACACACTTGACTGGTTATTTGTAATCATTTTGATTAAATTGCAAAAGTGTCATCACTCTCTTGTAGTTCTCCACTTTACTGTTTCACCTACATTATGTAGCAGAACAGAAACATAACCACCGCTTTCCTGATAGCATCAACACTAAAATCGTATTTTGGAAAATATGTGCACATAATCTTGAATCATCATTGTAATGATAATTGCAATTCGTCTGTAGAATCATCGTATCATTCACACGTTCACTCGAAAACTGTGATTTGCATTCAAATTCCCGAGCGAAGGTGGTATGTGTCCTTGGTGAGTTGTCAATTAAAGCACTGCATCACAAATTCAAATTACAATGAGTGCATGACAATTGTATTATCTACAAAAGTACTTGAAAGGTCGCGCAAGCTCTGCCCCCGAAAAGATGTTTTAGAGGTCAAGCCTTTCAGACGTAAACTTTGTACCGTAATTTGAGTTAAACTTGACTGGAATTCACCTCTGGAGTCGAATTTGAATTCATGATTGTGATTAGCGTTCGTGATTCTAGTTTGGTTTCACAGGTGCTAAAAATTTGTCTTAATTATTTTTCACTGGAACCATTCAAATTACGATTTTGATATTGTGTGAAAGGGCGGCCTATTTCATGACACTCATTCAAGGGTAATCAAATGGAGTTAAGTGTTAAGCCTCACTTTAAAATCACAATGTCAATGTCAAAGGTCTTTTGAGGTCAGTGAACTTTGACCACATTGTAGTATCAACACATAAAACGTGACTAAAGATGATTTTGAAATTGTAAGTCCCCATTCGATGCATCTTGGCCATAATTGATTTTCTTCTTGGCCAGCATAGAAACTGTCGTTAGCATGCATGTCTAGGGACGCCGTAAATTGAATCTAGATGAATGCTCTCCTCGTTTTCTCATTTTAATTTAAAGGGAGAGACGCAATCAACCTAAAAACTAAAGACAGCGATCCCACTGCTGCCACCAAATGTAGGGAGGTATAGTTGACAGTGTAATAACAATCAAATATAACTCCCTACATCCTGTATATCATCAACATAGCCTTTTATGCTTGTCCTCTATTTCTATCTTACCTTCTGTTTTATTTCTTATTTTCTCATGCATTTAGCCAACTACATCTTTTATTTCATTCCTGTGTATCAATATTGGTGTGATAAGTTCCGCCCATTTATGTGTTTGAAGGTAACATTTTCAAATAGTAAAACAATCCATTCAATTTTCTTGGAAGGAAGATTGTGTTTTTATTGTACCATGTTCATTTTCTTGTACTCTGAATAAAATAAGATGCAATCAATAGTGCTCAATTCTTCACATGAATTTTGTATTAATTTTATAATTTCTTTTTAATCATTCATTCAACATTATCATTTGATTTTTTTGCCTCTATATTTTTCATTTATGAGTATAGTAACCAAAGGAGGAACCATCATTTTTATTTTGCTTTATATTAAATATTACATTTTCTTGTTTATTTTCTTTTTTTCATAAACTTGGACATCGGCCTTGCATCTATCATCCCTATCATTGGTACACTGCCCTCTCACCGCTATTTCTCCGATAAACAGGTAAGTATATTCAAGAAAATTCACAAAATAATACTTCAGATAATGCTATGCACGATTGATACAGCACTAAAATATTTAAAAGCACTGTATGCTATCCCCCTGGCCTTAGCAGACCTGCCAACCAGTACGTTTTAGGCGTATTTAGTATGCTTTTGCAACCAAAATACGGCAGTACGTTTTTTCTTTAAAAAATATTATTAAAAAAAAAAAAAAAAAAAAAAACGTACACAAATATGGTTATTAGATCAATGTATTTTCAGGTAACTTGTTTTTTTTTTCAATCATTTTGTAAAAACCAGGGTGAGATATACACATGTTTCAATGTTTTTTTTTTCATCTGCAAGAGCAGTGCACATTTTAGCTTGCATGCAGCTTGAGCGCCGCGATGAGCGAGTGCGTCAAGCATTTTGTTATGAAATACACTTTTAGGGGGAAAAATATATTTTTTTTAATCACAGAATACAGTTTTTCATTCCCAGAGGTTGGCAGGTCTGCTTTAGTAGCACTACCCTGATCAGGCAGTCAAACATTCAGTGAATTGGATCCATCTTACCAGGTAAACATTTACTACACCTGGGTGGAGAGTGACAAATGTAGATAAACATCATGCTAAAGGACACGAGTGCTGTGGTGGGATTTGAACCCTGGACCTTTAGGTTAAAAAATGTTTGTTATATTTTTTTTCCACTCTTCAATAAAGTTTGTACTTGCTGGAGTCCCCATCATGTAGAGTAGATTGTAATGGATTGATATTTTTATGTGATACTTTAAAAGGAAAATGAAATTTTCAGAATATATATAGCGTCAAGGTGTTTGATATACTAGGAAATGCATATTCTCTCTATGAATTATATTTTTTCTTTCCACATTCTACTGATGCAGAGCCTACTGTGTTTTTCCCAGGTAGCATTTATACAGGAAATGAAATCATATTGGTATAGATCAAGATTTAGATAAAGCAGGACATGCCCTGCAGTCCCATGACTTCCGTTTGGCTCCAGAGATACTTTTCTTGTTTCTCCATACCTGGGCCCCGTCTTACAAAGAGTTACGATTGATCTAATCAATCGTAACTGTATGGAAATCCATCAGAGTCATAATTTTTCCACCAGAAAATTTGCACAATGTCCTTTGTAAACAAAGAGAAGCATAGTGAATTTTCAAGAAAACAATGTATGCATGAATAAATATTATAGTTTGAAAATATTTTGAACAAACATGCATAATAGATGTTGACGTTGCTGGCCGTCCATAGTTGTGATTGATGGGATCGTCGCAACTCTTTGTAAGACTGGGGCCCTGGTCTGTCTTTGGCAAACAAGACAAGGAAGTTTGACAAACAAACGGCAAATCTATCTGCTAATCTGAATAGTTTTATTAATATTCTAATGATTAGTACTTGCCGGTAGACGGAATATGCTACCCTTAAACATTGGTAGACCTTTGTTGAATGGAACATTTAATCAACAAAATGTTTTGTCTAATGCTTGTTAGTTGGCTGATAGGAGCTTGTAACCATTCCCCTAGGCTTAATTTACGTGTATGTGTTTAACCTAAATACTAAAAATATCTCTGATGCAACCATTCCACCCCTTACGTCAATATCATTCCTGAAATTAGAACAAACCGTGTTTAGTCTGAATGTGATTTCTACGATTTGCTGCCCTACATGTTAACAACCAATCAAATGTGATTGTCTAAAGAGGTCCGAGCCCATCGTATTGTTGGTTTTATCGTCATCAGCCACTGGAGTTTGGTGAAAAACCCAGCAAATCTAATCCGGGGGAAACCAATGCTGTAGTTACCAGCCTCAGCTGTGTTGCGATAAAGACGCAATTAGCAGTCCATTTTGTGGATTTATGTTGATATTACAAGGCAGAACGTAGGCTTTTTCCCCCCAAATACCATGTTAGTTGGTTAACAATTAAATGTAATGGCTGCTGAAGCTGCACTTGAATTATGGGACAGGACTCGGGATTGATTAACACGTGCTCCTGAGTGCACACGCTTTACAGGGCAAGACCATCCTTTTTTTATTTACATTATATGATTATTAATAATTAGAGAGTCAAAAGGGGCCTAAGCTTTCGATCCCAGCAGAATCTTCGTCGGAGGCAAAATGACAAACATATAAAGTGGAACAATCATAATATAGACCACAGACATGCAACAGCAACACTAGAAACAAGGAGACAAAAGGGGCATTAGAGAGTTGTGATGACCAATCAGGTTAGAGAAGGGGATGTTTACAAAATATAAACTAAATGATGACCAATCTAAGCGCATAGCTGCTGGAGTGAGAATTTTATCCACTTGAGCTGATGGGGATATGATTTTAGACACCTCAATAAAAGTACACGATGCTTTTAGTTGGGATGCACTACGCTTATCATTTTCACTACCCCTATTGTTTTGCTCAAAAGGAGAATTAGACAATTTTGCCAAACAAGATTCCTGCAAAAAGACGGGAATTGACTTTTTTATAGGTAGCTTAAATTGAAGAAATTTTCATCCTTAACACTGCAAAAACGCGGGTGTTAATTTAACACCAGCCTGGTATCTATATCGGTCCACACCAGAGAGGTGTTGAAACAACACCAGTTTGGTGTTAGGCTAACACCAATTTGGCATTTAAGCAACCCCAATTAGTGTTAAACCATATCAGTTTGATTCATAACTGGTGTTGTTTCAACGCTTCTCTGGTGTGGACCGATATATAGATACCGGGCTGGTGTTAAATCAACGCGGTGTCTTTGCAGTGTATACATTGCATGAACTGTGTTGTTAAAAAACTTCCCCACGGGGCCTTGTGAGAGGACAGCACAAAGCATTTTACACCAGTGTTAAATTTATGGTAATCATTAAACATCCATTGATGTTATATTACATTGTGTTTGTTATGTGAAAACTATTTGGTGTTATATGCAATCTTAGTGGTGTATTCAACACCTGAGATCCTCCAACATACACTGTGTTAAGAATAACACCAGACAATGTCTCTATAAACACCCTCTGGTGTTAAAATTACACCCTAGAGATTCAACATAACTCCGAGGAGTGCCAACCAAGGTGTTGTAATAACACCTATAGGTGTTAAGATAACACCAACAACTTTACACTGGAGTGAAATCTACACTTTGGGCTTGATAGTTATTACAGTGTGTCTGATCAGGCTGGAATTTTGAGCTTGAAAAAACGTTGGGTTTGATGGAGACCATCCTATTGACGGGCAATGTGGAGTGTTTGTTCCTGAATCCTAGATTCCCACTTCTACGTGACAATTATTTATCCAGCTTGTCTTTAGATGAACAGCACTTCACTGTCCTCCCCCCCCCCCCCTTGAATTGAAAATACTCATTATTCTAAAGGACTGGTCGCATTTTATAAAGCAAGTGATCAAGAGAAATCCTTTATTAGTGGACGATTTAATAGCAAGTAGTTAGAGGCCTTGAGTACTGAATTTCTCTGAAAATTGTCTGTTACAGGCTAGTTTCCCATTCTTCTTTTCAAAGGACTCTTTTTATTACTAATTATGATGACTTGCTCAGATGATTTGTATGTCTGCCCATGGATCTTACTAGAACCGTGGTCTGTCTCTTAAAACGAATATTCTGCAATATGGTTGTTATTCCTATTAAGTGCAGCTTTCATTTTCTTATAAAAAAGCACTGTTTGTCTTCTTCAGACTAGTCCCCATTTCTTCCTACTAGTGCTCAAAGTTTATGTGCATCCAGGATTTTTTGAGAAGGGGGGGGGGTGGTTTGTCAAAAAAAGAGGATAACAAATTCTAGTTGACTTTAAGAAAAGGTAAAATCAATACAGTACTGACAATTGTGGTAGGGGGGGGGCTCTTCAATACAGGATGCCAAACTCTAGGATAAAACTTCACACTGGCGGATCCAGGGGGCACATCCGGCCCATGCCCCCCCCCCCTTTTTGAGAGGCATAATCAAAATTTGTAATGTAAATTTGCCGTTGTAACACAAGTGTACCTTATTCCTTTTGAAAGCGAGGACCATTTTTTTTGCCTGTCAAAGTTTCCTTGGGAAAATGTGCCCCCCCCTTAGGAAAATCCTGGATCCGCCCCTGAAACTTCGAAATAAAAAGAGAAGTAAATTATAAATTATTATTCACCACCCCTGGACCCCCATTGCATCTTGCCATGCTCCACTTGCTAGCATGACTCTGATGAAATGAAAAATGTATTCACGGAGAACCGCGCATCACAAAATGTAGCTCTCATTGTTATTCTATCTATGTTGTGCACGGGGCCATGACAGTGGTGAGGAATGAGTGTATTCTGAAGTTCAGATACTGTAAAACATTTTAAAGTAAGCCTGTAAAATGGTCACATATTTCAACAAATATTTATAATTCTTAAGTCACTTCTAAGATTTATTTTGAGAATCTCAATTTTCACAAACTTTAATTCAAGAACTTATGATATAGGGCCCATTGGGTTATAAAAGATCCATCTATTTGTCAGTCAGGCTTTAGAAAATCATCTGAATATTCAAATTTTTAGGTAACTGACAGAATTTTACCTTTTTTTCTAGTTAGCTGGGTTTAAAAATACAAACTAGAAGCTGATATCTTTTCTTTCAATAGATCATTTTGTTAGTGCAACAAAGCCATATTTTCACTTTTGTACAGGGCTATAATAATTATTTACATGTTGCACATGGCAAAAAACTAGATCTTTAATTATTTATGCTGAATGGAAAAAAAAACCTCTGAATTATCTTCCTTGCAAAATTTTCAGCAGTGATGTTAAACTTTAGGGTGATCTTTCCCTTTGAGTGAAATGTAGGACAGTATCTTGCCAGGGATCAAATCCGGTTTGGTAGTTCCTTATTGAAGTTCAGAATGGATTTCCTTTCACCAAAGCTATTTATATCACGTCAAAATCTTTGGTATAGCTGTGGTAAGTTTTCCTACCGTGTCCTCATTATTTTGGTCTTCTGTATCTAGCATAAAATGGCATAACCCAACCCTATCCCCCCCCATCATACACTAGTCTTCGAGCACATACTCAAATTTGACACTTTAACAAATCATACCATGTATAGTGTGGAGACTAAACTCCAAACCACATGTGTTTGTGTGCAAATTAGAGTGAATCTAGTCTCCTACTTCAGACCCTGCACTTGTCATGCGAAAAACCAGGGTCTGTGTCTCCAGACTAGTCATACACCCACACACCCACACACAACACTATTTTTCAAATATTAAATATGAAAACATTTCTTTGATCTATTTTTTGATCACATATTTATTCCCAGTTCCAATCATAGTTGTTGCAACATATTTCCCCAGTTCCAGTTAAATCCGGTAGCATATTATGTTCTGTTCATCCACTGTTCCATGAAAAGGAATTTAAGATCAAGGATTTCTATTTGTGATTTGTCATGAAATGTTGACATTTGAGCTTGATTTATGTGTTGCTATGCAGGCAGTTCAAGCTCATTACTAGCAGACCTGTACACACATTTATGATATTGTTGATAATAAATCCTGTATCAACTCGCTAAGCAATTCTTCTGTGATGGCACCAGTTACTTTCACTCCTCCCGGATAAGGAAATATATCAAGTCTTATGAAGAATTCAAACCTGATCAGGAAATATTAGGTATTTTACTGGTGTGAAAACAACATAATTATAATAAATCCCCCAAGAGAAATGATGAATTAATTAATTAGAAAGTGCTTTTTAAAATCATGAGAACTTTTGAAGGGATTTGTCCAAGGTAGTCAAGATAATGGCAGTGTGAAAGCTGTTATAAAAGTCTTCAATCTGAGGCAGGAATGTTCTTAAAACAAGTCAGCTAAAACATGAATAGATGAAAAAGTCAGCATGAACTATGATGCAATTGTATATTAATAATTTTGATAATATTTTACTTTTTTCTTATCATATTTGATTATAACACAACCATTTTGGCTAGTACATATATGATGTGAATTGTGACTAGGCATATCAGTTGCTCCCAGCTGACTGGTGATCTAGTCATTTTGACCAGTTAGTTGGTTTCAGACTTAGAGCGAGGAATGCGCAGCCTTTGGCACAGATAAGGGGTAACTCCTTGCCACACCTGTGCAAATTTCTTATCATAGGCATATAACTACAAAAAACCTTTTCAGATCAGTTAATGCATATAATGCGCATCAGAGAGGTTAAACTGGTATTTTCCTAAGTTACAAGATGTGAACATGTCAACTGAGTTATGGAATTGTTTACAGCCAACGTAATCTCTTTGCACAATACTCTTGAGCGATTCCGTTTTCGTGTGAAGTGAGATGTTCAAGTTCATTTGCTTACAGAACTTGCACACAGTTACAATAATGATATATTTGATAATAAATCATTTCCGGTCCACAGGGCAATGCGTCCGTCATTGAGTTATGGAATTGTTTACAACCGACCTAATCCCTTCACTTGGCAGTCCGTCGGATTTCGTGAGAAATTGGTGGTATGCGTAGACCAAGGATGGAATCCCCAACCCCCACCCCCCCTGCCGCCTCCTCCTCATTTCTCCATAGCCAGTCAGACGTCACCAAATTCTTGTGTTTGTGAAGTTGGTGATGAATGTCATTGTCATGCATTTATTGACCTCTGTTCATTCGGAAGAGAGAGAGAGAGAGAGGGAGAGAAAAAAAGAGAAGGAAAACTTCAGTTCAAGACCAACTGATGATGCAAAGAAAGCTTGCAGAGTTGTGCATTGGAAAAAGGTTGTACTCCACGTACGTACCTGTACTTTGAAATTGTGTATGCCCGTAAATCAGCCTCTTCATAGCCATTCCCATCCTTTTTTGTGTTTACATTTGTGAGACAGACACATGTGTGTGGAATTAATTGGTATCGTGCCAGCATATAGCTTGCAGCTCGGTTTGCGTGCATCTGGTGGAGGCATCTCTGTGGTATTAACTAGCTGTAACAGCATTGACCAATGATACAAATGCTTGCGTGATTGCCTGGAAACTGTCACCGTGTTGGCCTGACCGACAGACGTCACCCAAAACCCACGTGCCACCCCTCCCCTCCCCCACCCCTGTACAAAGAGAACTGCTCCATTTCCCATTTTGTTGTTATGTTAATGCCATGAAATGTGCAAGCCAGGAAAGGATGTTTGGATTGTAATCCTAGGAACTTTGACTGCCATTGAGCATACAGAGTAATGTGATATCGCTACTTTCGTGTCTACTTCGTAAAGAAAGCAGAAACAGCGAAAGACCAACCTGCCTTAACCAGGAGAACAGTCAGCATTCAGGTAACTCGGCCTTTGCCAGAGATTGCGAGAATGTTCGCAATGTGAAAACTGTTTTCACTTCTACACCAGACCCCTACGATTTCACTATCCGGAATTGCCCGATATATCTCACCGATTGTACACAGGAGTATTAAAAGGAGTAAACCCAAACCGACAGATTCAAACGCAACACAGCTCGTCAAGCGACATTGTTGTCTTGGTGCGGATATACGTATTTGTCGCGTGTATTAGTCACTGGATGATTCTTATATGACTGGTTGGAAGTTTCACGGTAGTTACGTATCCAAGATGGATAAAGCATCGAAACTGGAGTTACAGCAAGCCATAATGAGGGCCCGCTTCAAACCCCTGTAAGTTTTTACTGCACTAAGAACAAAGTTTTCTTCTCCACACACACATACACATTGGCCTTACCCTTTCCTCATAGTAATATCAGTTGCAATTGATAAATTAACCAAAAAAAACTTTCTTGACCTACTTATCTTGCCAACATTTGCTCCTCTGTATTACATTTTACGTTGGGTCCTCCTATGCAAATTTCTTGGGCTCTTTTGGACTTTCGGGGTGAAATTCGCCCCAACCCCCACCCCACCCGATTCAGTCGCGCATTTTTATCAACAGGCCTCGTGATATTATTTTTTACAAGAAGAAGCCAACAAACTGCTAACCTGAAGAAAGTTTAACATGAATGCATCATAAATTCAAATACCAAAGTTTTCTTGTTTAACATATTCAAACTGATCGCATATTCATTAGAGAGATTTCTGGTAGCAGCTTACTCAGTACTTGTCTTGAAAAGAAATTTAACAAATGTACCTATAACTATAAAGTCAGTACATGAATGATGGTTGTGTGTTTTTTTGTATATGTTTATTGTCAGTACACTAGTTCCCCCTGCTTATTGATAAATAATAATCACCTAGATGTTTTATTATTTTATTTATCAATCTATCCCTCCATCCATTTATTTATTTATTTATTCATTCATATATTTACTTATTTATTTATTTCTGTTTTCTTTAGGCAGGATGGTCTCTTCAGAGCATAAAAACTGCTCTTCGAGAGAGTCCATTCGAATTGTGTCAATTGTTTTAATAATCTTCATGTATTCCTTTACGTATATTTCAATATTTTTTCTATCCTATCTTTTTGAGGGGTTCACATTTTACAAGCTTTGCTTTTCAGTGGACCCCTCCATTCTTCTCATGATATATGATTACATTGATTTAAATATATTTAATTATATTGATTATATTGATTTAAATTTGACATGCATGTTAATTTATATTTGAATCACTTATTGAATATGTATATTATTTATTCAATGTTGAATTTTGTTCATGCTTTTATTTGAATTGAATTGATTTATCATGTTATTATTTGTATTATGTTGAAGAATGAAAATAAATTGAATTGAATTGAATTGAATTGAATATCCAAGATCAGAAAGATTATGATATTATCTTCTCTTTTTATTTTTTTTGGGGGGTAATTATCTATATCTATCTATATCTATATTTGGTTTCCCATGTATGCCCAGGGAATGGCAAATTTGAATCAGTACTGTTTGTTTTCTTCTAGTGTTATTCATTATGATGATTAGTGGAGTGCAGTGAAACTGCATATCTGATATCTTGATATTGGAGACTTATGGTAAACATATTGCCACTCACATGAAATTTGTATGAACATAATTGAAAACATTGCTCTTCCGTTATCAATGATGTTAACCACATACTTCTAAATTCTGCAAATGCCATAGGTTTCGTACTCCTGGTTACTATTCGTAATACATATGTGTTAAAGAATGAAATTTTATATCACAAACTTATGTAGAGTAAATCAATATGATTTTAAGGAATCATTCCTATTTTGAAAATGTGCACTTGATGATATCACATTGTAATCATATAATTAATCGAAATTTCTGTAATTGTGTGTATTATGTCCAAGAATTAAATTGAGTTGTATTTCATCAGCAAAATCATTATAAAAGATTGAACCCTCTCAGTTGTGGCTGTGCATGACCATCCTTAGAAGTCATCAGCACATGCATGGATAAGAAATTGAATTATGATTATACAATACTTTTTTTCAAGAATTAAAATGTTGTCTCCAATCCAGAGGGCAAAGGGGAAATAGTCTTATATGACTGAATTCAAACAAAATATAAAATGGAAAGTATTCTCCGGGGTGCAGGGAAATTCCCTCTCTTTGTCAAATTTCATGAAACGCGTTTATACATTAATGTATTTGTGGAGTGAGAACATTTAGCTCATTAATGTTTTATGATATTTTTCTAGTCAGGATTTGATACTTGTGATAAGAAGTACAAAACCCACACATTACAGTTCATCGGCCTACAAGTCAGAATATGTAACTGTTTTGTAAATACTCCAAGTTAGATTAGTTCTTTAATTTCAGAATCCTACGTTGAGGCACATCACAGCCAAGTTCATCGACACTGGAAACCAGTTTTTCTCCGAGATATTGTTGAGGATGTATACCACAACTTGATCGTATCATAATGAGGCTCATTAAGGCTTATTAAGAATTCATTAGTTTGTAAATTACTGCTAGCATAGATTCTGTCTTTAGATAGAATGGTAAGCTTGTTAATTCCCCCCAATAAGATTGTAATCTGATATCTTGAAAATTGCTCAGTTAATCAGATCATAAATTATCTTTAATTTGTTAGCAGGATGAGTCTTTTTACATTCGTAATGCATAAAACAAGGTGTTTAGTTTTATGTTATTTGTGTGAGCGAGCTCATCAGTGTGCGAATACACTGACTTCCTCTCTTTTTGCCCCTGGTCAAATTCTGTGGCAAATAACCGCAAATTAGATGGCAACTGGCTATCCTTATACTTGGGAGTTTGAGTCATGAATAGAATTCTATGGGAATAATTGTAAAACTTACAACTGGCTATCCTTATACTTTGGAGTTCGAGTCATAAAGAGATTTTAATGGAAAAATTGTAAAACAGCCAAAATAAACGTGCAAAAACGTCACAATAGCATCATGTAAATGCACATTAAATGGAGGATAAGGAATATTTGCACTTTGCAGGCAGTAAAACAGACTTTTTGTATCCCAATCAGTGGGGGAATAAATCGATAAACAGAGAAGTCATCCATATAAAAACCCTTATTTTGAGATTCTGTATAATATTGCTTTTAAAGTTTTAACTCATTTGAATGGTGCCGAGCTTAAGTGCATATATATGCCTAATGTACACGTTCACTGCCTGAAAACGCTGTCTGTCAGCGTCATATTAATGCAATACACTTGTCCAGTGTATCTCCTCCTACGTGAGCTAGTAATCATCTCAACAATTAACGTTTAGCTGAGCATCGTAGATTGGTATGCGTCAAAGGGCCATACTCAGTCTCGGTGGCCCCTGCCTGCCGACTTCTTACACGAGATACTTCCCCACCAGCCGGTGTTTGCTTGATATTTCCGATTCTGACCTACGTACATGTTTAGATGGAGACCTTGGTTAACATCACAAAGGTCTTATTTAATTAATGAACATCCTGAACTTCCGTGTGTGTTGTATTTGATATTGTCCATATGGATAAAAAAGAAATACCAAGAAAGGAAAAAAATGAGCAGACACTTTCAAGATATCTGTGAATGAAAAATCATCATCTTTTAACTTAAATCCTGGGGGGTCTAATTCTAGCACAAGTAGTTTATGTGATTAGTTTGAGATGATGATACTTGTCACTTTGTTTTCCCCTTTTTTAAGCACAAGAGAATGTTTTTTCAGATGCAATTTTTAAAGGGCTTCATTTTATGATGTCACAGATTACATTGTAGGTGACAATAGGAACCTTGAGCTCAGAGATTTTAATGTCAAATCAGTGTTTATCCATGCCTTTTATATTTGTTTAATCTAGTATTATTGATCGAAATCTAATTAATTAATGCACCAAATTTACAAAAAAAGGAAAACTTTTTTGCCATGTAGACCCCTTTGGCTCATTGTGTGACGAGTGTGGTATGGTATTGCCCTATGAATTACTCATCCTTAACCAAATTCCAAATTCATCTATACTTTAAAATTAGCAGGATAATTCGCCAAATGGCATGCTATTTTGGCAGAATTGTTGTAAGTTGGCTCCAAGTTTGTAATCTCAAAAGATGAAGTGTAGAAAATATCCTACAAATAAATCTAATATTACACACTGTTAAAAGTAAGGTGTTAAAAGCGACACCTTTCAGTATTATGTTGTACCACATACTTAGGTGTTTAAAGATACACCTTGGTGTTTGAATATAACACCAAATATTGTCAATATAATAATCGATGTATGTTCAGTATTGTTCACCATGAATTCAACACTGGTGTAAAGTGCTTGGTGTTATGGTTCTCACAGGACACTGACTGGTGAAATGTTAACACCAATGTATATGCAGCTTATGTGATCATTGATCATTTCAAGATAGTCCTGAACAGGGTAATTTACCAGACTAGTAGTAGCGGGGTAATTTGAAAACGTGGTCTAATGGAAACTGACCTCCCGTGGAGGCGTACCGCACTGGCGCTCGAAGGCATACGACTGGTGGGAGCGAAAGCTTTCCATAACATCTGTCATGTCGGATACTATGATCCAACACACTCGTCAGGAATTTATCAAGAAAACAAATCTCGCCTCGTGTATAATTCAGAATTGAATATACTTGGAGTGGCTCATTCATTGATATGCCATTAGCAGATGTGGTGATGATGATGAGTAGGAGCAGAATTATGATGATGATGACGATGATGATGATGATGATGATGATGATGATGATGATAATGGTGGTGATGATGATGGTGGTGTTGGTGATGATGATGATGATGATGATAATGGTGGTGGTGGTGATGATGATGATGATGATGATGACGATGATGCTAATGATGATGACGATGATGATGGTGATGTTGGTGATGATAATGATGATGATGAATATGATGATGATGATGATGATAATGATGATGATGATGGTAATGAAGATTATGATGATTTTAATGATAAAATATGATGATGATAGCAATGCTGTTGCTAATAGTAATTGTGATGACAATGGTGATAATTAGGATTATTTTTTTTTCTTTTAATTTCACAAATTGCTGAAGTGAACAATATTTCATGAAGAAAAAGAGAGAGATAAAAAGATCAACAAGCATTTTAAGCAGCAAACTACTATGCTATCTACCCCAATGCCTAATCAGTGATTTATAGCTTTAAAAAACAAGAATACTTTCATTAAGAAAAATAATAATTACATTATGCTTAAAAGACTTGTCTGAGTAGACTGAACTTGTACTTCATTATGATGTACACATTACAATGTGTTAACCTTTATTGTTTTAGTGTTGAACTCTATGGGAATCTAACAGATGATACAGCAGAGTAATTAAGAATGAACTTTCATCACCCGACTGGATTCATTTTAAAACTCACCAAGCATGACCTCATCGACCTACTACACGGTGTTGCGAAACAGTACCCTGTTCACATTTAAAAAATCAACACTATGGGGCATAACCCTGTTCACATTAAAAAAATCAATCAATATAAATATGGGGCATTGCAAGAAACTTGCAATCAATCCAGTGGATTCACAATATGGTGCGCCACCTATCGGTTGCAGCGAACAGGCGAAATTTCTAACAGAGGGGTTGACATCGCGCGCAGGAGCAGACAACACACAGTACTGTAATGTGACTGTGATGCTACAAAAATGAAAACCATATGGCAAGAATTCACAAAAAAACGGTCAGAAGTATGTGGGCACATATCTCTCCCACCTCCTGGACCCGAGTAAACAGCTTATCCTGTCGAGTCGTGTTGTCCAGCGCTGTATAATTGCATGCATGCATACTACCACCACTACTTCTACTACTACGTCTACTACTTCTACTACTATTACTACTACTACCACCACTACTTCTACTACTACTACGTCTACTACTTCTACTACTACTACTACTTCTACTACTTCTACTGCTACTACGACTACCACTATTACTACTACTGCTACTACTACTACTACTTCTACTACTTCTTCTACTACTACTACTACTACTACTACTACTACTACTACAACTACAACTACTACTACTACTACTACTACTACTATTACTATTACTACTACTACTACCACTACTACTACTCTTACTGCTGCTACTACTACCACCACTACTTCTACTACTACTTCTACTACTACTACTACTACTACTACTACTACTATTACTACTACTACTACTACCACCACTACTTCTACTACTACTACTACTTCTACTACTCCTCCTCCTACTACTACTACTACTACTAGTACTACTACTATTACTACTACTACCACCACTACTTCTACTACTACTACTACTACTATTACTACTACTTCTACTGCTGCTGCTGCTACTACTGTAGAAATGAGAATGGGGAATCAATTCCATACTAATATAATACCAGCGATTAAGGACATGCATATGTGTATACTGCCCCCACAGGTAAAGGTAAAACCTATGACCCTCTGTTACCTTTCATCTACTTTGGATATGAACGTCTCATGTTAGCTCTAAGATAGATTGAAAACTTTCAATGGAACAACAACAAATGTTGGTTTTTAGCTTTTTAAATCATTTAATTACTATAAGGCAAGCGATTTGAGGGGGTTACTTTTGGATATGGTGGACTAATGATAATCGCTGTAGACTCTTTTGTATTTTACTTAAATTGTAAGAATAAATTGTTTGAGTCTGTTCTGTCATTCATTCATTATGACATAGAAAATTTTGAGGACTGATTCACAGTTTTGGTAATTCTTACATTTGGGAACTTTGTTGGAGAAAATAACAGACCTTGATTTTACAGCCAGTAGAAAGGCAGTATTTCTTGTTTTGAAACATGCAGGATAGATGTTCTACCGGTATATGTTTTTCATTTCCGTGGAGATCAAATTTCAATTTCATGTTTCTCCAGTTGTTGATATATCCATAACACTTATTTCCATCTTTGAGTGGTATAGGTTTCATGCACAGAGTTTATTTTCTTGGACATTAGTCGGTACTATTTCACTCTCAACTGAAAATTGCTCAGAATAATGCATATCGGATTGGTGTACTGTTCCATAAAGTTGTTTGCAAGTTATGAGCGACTTTATGTACGATTGGTGATCCTTCTGGTAAATGATATACTGCAAATTTTCATCGGTATTGATTTAGCTTCTAAGATAGGATTACAAGTCATTTGTAAAGTCGCTTTATGAAACACCCAATGCGAAATTCAGTTCTATATTCAAACTCGTGTAAGTAGATACGTACTCAATTATGTTCAAGGGTGAATTGCATGTTTTATTCAAAGCCCCCTATTCTTTCTGATGGTTCCTCAGTATATCATACCATTTTGTTGAAAGATCAATTATTCACATATTTTCAAGCCAAGTCTACAGTATATATGGTTCGAGTTGGATTAATGTAGGAATATTAATCAACATAAACTGAATTTTCTTTCCTTCTCAAACTTTGCTTTATTTCAAGGAGTAGTGCATGCTGAGAATAAACAGTAAAGTAGTGAGCCAGTGACAATACACAATAATTCTTTTAAATGTACGTATATGGTAGGGTGTCCTAAAGCTATGCACCACTCCATTGCGCATGCAATTTCAATGGCAAAATAAAAGTGCACTCTAGCTTTGTGTGTGAAGCTGTGACTACAGAGTGACGAACGATCCCTATTCAATTTTTTTACAGAGGCTGCAATAAATCCTTGAATTTCGGAGTTATATTTACTTTAACTTCATATTTTCCTACAATAATGCAAGCATATTTTAGAAATTGAGGCACAGGAAATACTAATTCTTTGCATGATAAATCTAGTGCGTAGCTTTAGGACCCCTTCTACGTCGTCGGGTGGCGAAATCAAGAGGTATTCGGAAAACACGGCGAGATTTTCGTATTATTGAGTTCTGTGATATTTTCTTCTTGGTTAAGGATCTTTAGAATATTTATAACAAATTAGCGAAAGATAATTTGTTCAAATATTAAAATTGGCATAGTATTATCGTTTGAAAACAAAGTGCGTAGCTTTAGGTCCCCCCATCATATATCTCATGAACTTTGTGTATTTAAATTTTTCTACAATAATGTGAAACAATTTTGATTCCTTATATCATTATTGTTTTTCATTACTTGTTTTGCTAGAGTCTATTTATTATCACATCTATTTTGGCTGTGAAATGATTGATCGTAAAGTACTATAAAACAACAATTTGTGTATTAACTAAATCTGTACTTGTTCACTTATTTTCAACTTGCCAGCGTCTGTTGAGACATTTATATTTGACTTCAGATTGTATTCAGTCAATGTCACCTTTTCGTTTTCATTCCAAAGTTGTACCAAGAAATTCTCTACAAATTGAGATTTAAAGAAAATAAAGTGTTGAGTTTTTTTGAATAGTAATCAATATGAAATGTCTCTGAAAATTGATTTATTTCAAATTCATAATTCAACAATCAAATTCAGATTCATAATTAGAAAACAAATCACATCCAAATGAATTCGGAGTAGTATTTATACGAATTATAATATTTTTGAAACTTTGTGACCATAAAGCTTTATATTGTCCATATTTTGATTGACATTTCTAATTTCAGGATAACTTACTTAACCTTAGTCAGGGATCAGTTAGGTTGCCATGAAAATTTGCTCTAATGGATCAGTTCAATTTTTTAAGCTCAAAATTAAGAAGAAAAAAAAAATTCTGTTTTCATATCAACTGTCAATGGATATTAAAAGGAAAGCAAAATATTTGGAAAGCCCCTTTAAATTAAGAGATGGATAATGGGGAGATCAATTAAATTTTTTTTTTTAAGTTCAAAGGATCTTGATTTACTTTTTATTGTAATTCCCAAATTGGCAAGCATTGCCTTTCACTTGTTGAAATGTGTAAACAACTCTTGTTTTGGATGGCAATTTTCAAATGGTGTATAAAACGATCTCCCATAATGCAGCTCGTTTCTTAGTGAACTCTTTTATATCAATCGTTGTGTGGTGTACTTATTCCTGTTATATATCTAATTATCTCAAGCATTGAAGGTCTCAATTCACTCCCTATTGTGATCCTCAAATTGGCAATACTGCTTCAAATTGCCAGGCTTATGTTGATGACTCGTGTGTTTTTTTTCTTCAGATGTTATCTATCATTTCTCATGATGCGGCTTGTTTCTTCGTGAACTCTGAATAATAATTGTTGAGATTTGAGATCTTGAGATTCTATAGCCCGATTAGACCTCGTAGAAATCGTTCGAAGAAATATTGACACCCTATCTCCACCGGCCCAAGAGAGGGCGTTCTCTTTTCAGTGTGGAGTGAGTTTCAGGGCATACCCACTTTGGGTAGGTAATTTATTTTGCGAGATGATGTGGTACCACAAATAAAATATTTAGAGCATAGTCTTCCGAATCAGCTTTATAATTCACATAATATAAACATACTAGAACTAGGATCGTATCATTAAGATGGTGCTGTAAAATCAAAATTTAGCAAAATGTCCATTCTTCAAGAGACATTTGTGCAGTGGAAAGTGGAAAAAGTGAGATGAAATGATACATCACCAAATTCTAGCAGCTCTATGAAATTCAAAAGGTGATCTTTTTTTAAAAAGTGAATTGGATTTATTTTTTATGAAATTGAAAAGAACTATTTTCACTCTTTATTTTTCCTCACATGGGAGTGATTACACCATAAAATTGACTGAAAAATACACCTTTTCCTCCAAAATAAATCAAAATCTACTTTTTTATTTCAATTTTTCCGAGTGGAAATTTTCACTAGCTTCAGAAAGCAGAATTTCGTCATGTATGTTCATCTCTTTTTCTGGTTTGTAGTATTAAACAGCACCCATTTTTCACGATTTGTATTCCCTTTAAGCGAAGATCCCACTGATCTTGTTTATGAGGATTATGAATAATTCATGGCATAGTCTTGTACTATCTCCATGCCGGTACGCTAGGCTGGTACGCTTTAAGGACTCTGTGGAGATCTTGGTATTCATTAAAACTCATCTATATGCAAAGCCTAAGGTATTACGAGATGAGCTTTTACTATGCCCGTATAAATATTTTGATATAATCGTGTCAGAGACAGACTGTCAGTGTTGTTTATGACTTGAATCTTTGAGTTTTTCCTTACTTTTTACTGAGTCAATGTTTAGACTATTTTTTTTTTAATTATAAAATCAGATGCGAATCTCAGAGAGAAATGTGTGTGGGAAGAAAGTTCAATTAGTAGACATAATTGGTTGCGCATTATATCACCCAAGTAAAAAAGGAGGTAAAATTACTTTTCAGGCAACAAATATAAGCCACATTATTTCTTCAGTTAGACATTTGTCATTCAATATTTTCCTTGTTACAAGCTCATCTAGGGGTATCTCACCCCCCCCCCCATAAAAGAATATTTGAAAAGATGTCTAATTGCATCGAGAAGAATAGCAATATCGATCTAAATCCCTTAAAGATCCTTGAGACCATGTGCTTCAATCACAAATTTGTCTTGTTACCTGCACCATGAATCAATTTGGAGTCTCAAGCTAATATAAGTTGACAGCCCATTTAGCCAGCTACTAGCTGTAATGAGCAAAAAATGCAAGCATGGAGAAAATGAAGTATACATAATTTTAAGGTGGTTATGCAACTGTGTTACACAGTTAAAGTAATATAACCCATTAGAAACTTGCGAATCAAATGTCAAATACAATTTATTTGCATATTCAATTTTTCATGCTGTAATGCCCCAAAATGTGAGTTTTTTGCATTGCACAGTTGCTATCTTGTGTGCTTGTAATTTATTATGAAATTATGATTTGATATTTCACAAAATGAAAATCACTTTATAAAGGCTTCATTTTGACCAGTGGTATTGCCGTGGCTCTGGGGCATGTCCCTGCTTCAGTATTTTCAGGGGTGAATATTTCTTCTTTATAGACAAAACTTTGATCTATAAAAATAATAGATAATCAAATGGGATTCATCAACTCAATTTTCTTGGTAAAAAGTTTTAAAGTTGTAATGATAGTAGAATTAGGTTTTTGTATGGTGCTTATGTCTGTCAGATGTGACACTCCTGGCAAGCGGCATTCCACAGTATTTACCAAAGCATAGCTGCATATATTAGTTGCTTTAGCATTTCAAGGAATAAATTCATGCCAGGTATAGGTGTTACCGATTCATGTTACCTGGGTGAAGTGCGGAAAATATAGCTCATTTTCTTGCCTAAGGATATTGCAGTGTAACAACTAAGGTGTTAAATCTGACACCAGTTGATATCCCTAGAGTACCACACCCTGAGGTGTTAAAAATTATGCTATGGAGATTGAATATAACACCAGAGTGTTAAAGTAACAACCAAATGTGTTGGATTAATACCCATGGGATGAACTTACACTACAGATCTAACACCACACAATTTTGCTGTGTAGTGCTCAAACGGGATTTGAACCCTGATGCCGTAACTTAGTCAGGAGACTTATCCAGTAGACCACAACACCACTGTGGCACTATTCATGCTGTTGTGCTGTACTTTTGATGGAGCTAAGTTTGCATTTTCAAATTCAGAATTGGAAATATTGAAAAAAGGGGAATTAGGCAATGTGAACTTCTGCAAGTTTAAATTTATGGACTAATTGTGAAAAGTTTTCAGGATGGTTTAAAGTCACTGAATAAAGCAGACTGAATTATTTTGCAAGAATGTATAAAAATGTTAGACAGTGTTATTGAAAAACAAAGAGTAATCTGATTTAAGCTTTCACCTATGCCATTGGTGATGTATGCAGTACAATTGTTTGGGTATTTTGACCCAAGTTGCAGTTGATTCATGATATTTTTGCAAAATATATTTCCAAGTCAGTGAGTCAACAGATGAATAAGTAAACGAATTGGCAAGGAAATCCTCTTGGTATTTTAAAACAATCATTCGTGCCTCGAGACTCTTCCCCCTCCGAAGAAAACAAAAATATTTTTCCACCATCTGTATTTTTATTTTTCCTTCTCAAGATGGTAGCTTTAAGATTTGTGTTGCTCATCATCTTCATCCTTGACTGGTTTGTCTTAATGAGAGTCTTTGGCAGATGCTTCCTAATCCAGCTCACCCATTAAGGCCCTCATTGGGGTTTCCGACTGCTCCTCCTCTTCCTCGCCTTCCAATTCTTCCTTCGTTAAAAAAATCACAATCTTACAGCGTGCGTCTCGTATTGCAGGCTGTAAAACAGTCATAGATTGATGGTCTTAGCAGAAGATTGAGTGATAGAGGGGTAGGTACTGGAGGAATGAAGGTATTAAAAATTCATTTTCATCATTTATTGAGACGCTAGAGCGAGTGGGTCAAGACTGTTGCTTATTATCGGTAGAAACGCGATAGAAAGTGAGGATGATATCATTTCTTGTTCCTAGAGAAGGGGGAAACATTGCGCCTCATAATTTCGATGATGAGATGAGAATGTAAATGAATGTGGGTTATGTTTATTAGTTATGCAGGCTTCTGATCAATAACAAGAGGATAACAGGTGGAGGTGCTCGTGGGAGATCTCGTTTGTTCCATCTTCGGGGGATTTTTTTTCGACGAGTCCCTCCATTAGGGTATGAACCGTGAGGAGAGAGATTATACGGGAGGACGCAAGCGAGTCAAGAAAAACAAGTTCATCATTTTTTAAAGTGCTTGATGGGGTAAAAGTGCAGCCACTTCGCAACATCATTTTTCTCCCGTTAACGTGCCCATCTTGTGGATCGGTTTCAGGTAGCGGGGGGATTAGAAGGGTTGGATGGTACAGAAGAAATGATCTAAATACCCCTCAGATGTCATTTTGTGACTGCCTAATCATCATTTAACGATCCACCCTGGAGAACTGGAGTTCAGCAAAGGAGAATTAAGATGAAGGAATGGGGATGTGGGAGCAGTTTAATATTTCATGAAGATTGGAACGTATATGATTGATAACATGATATGATCAATGTTTTCACCTTGTCTTTGAAGGACCAGCAAGGAATCTTCAACAGAACAAAAGCTGACCGGGGTTGTTTAGTCACGTTTTCCAGACAAATGACCAAACTGCTGGAGCTCATCGAATATTGCTCCCTTGAGCGGGCAACAGCATGAGCATATTTATTGCATTTTTCATCAGCAAGTTTGCCCAATTTAAAACGGCTTTTTGCATAGGCGGGCGAAATTGGCAATAAGACACTTAAACTGTACCTTAATTCCCCTACCATGAAACGCTTGCATCCTTTTCATCTAGGGACAAAGTGACCCAATTTTACTTGCCTATCGGAGATGGTCATGTGTGCTGTGGTTGCATCATTGGACATGAGGAAGACACCATTGGACATGGTGCCTTGGTAGATTCTACGAAATAATTCATTAGCGAAAGAGAGAGTGAAAACGTGAACTAAATGCCTTTCTCGATTTATCAGAGAAAATACAAGGTTACAAAAACAGTACAAACACACAGAGTTTATCATCTTGGTGGATTTTTCTCTTGATCAGGTGGAAAGTCTTGTTCTTGTGATGCCCATGCAGTGCAGCAAGAGTTCTCGACATTGATGCAGCTGAATCTATTAGGATCCAAACAGTCCAATTTGAGGCTCGTTCACCCAGTTAAGCGACAGTGGCCTTAACGTCATCGGATAGCCATTTCCAAATCAGCCGTTGTAGAAAGGTCAATCTTTGGAGCACTAGAATTCCAATGATTCGCCAAAGCTGCTTCTTTTAGGATAGCAAAGTAGCTTAGTATTGTGCTGAAAAATACCCTAGACGGGGACGAAGAGCAGAAATTTGTTTTTGCAATCCAGATACAGATGTACTTTTGCTTCGTGGATTATGCGGATTTGTCTCCCTTGTGTTTATGGTATAGACGACGTGACATGTAAAATGTGCTTTTAAGAAACAGAAGAATCAATTTCATTCTTTGTCATAAAATTAGAATTGTTTTGTGAATGCCCTACAGAAAGAATGCTTCAACTACACGAGCCAGAAAAAGCTGAGGAATACTTTGGACAGGAGAAGAAGGAGGTATAGAAATGGGAGCTCTTGTTTTGTTTATGCAAGCAGCAGTGAATTCATTTCATATTTTTTGAATAAACAGTGATATGGACTTGCATAGTTCGAAGCATCAAGATATACGAAACTGATGTGATCACTCTTGTCAATCATAAGTAGTATTTTCTCCGTCCAAGAGTTTTTAAGAACCAGCAGTATATGAAACTTTTTAACAGAGGTGGATGACATCTAATCTACTTTTTGGAGCTGTAAAGAATTTTCATAGCTATCTCCAAGAATTCTTTCATAAACTTGATTAAATGATTTTGGAGGGCGTGAAAACAAAGCATGGGAAATATGTGGTCTTTTTTCTCATCACTTGTTGAAAACAGACAGAAGCATAGTGGAGTGAATTGGAAGTACCAATAGACATAACTGAACATCAGATTTCTATGTGCAGCACCCATATAGCGGGAAAAAGCAACCAGCCGTGGAAGAAACGAGGCAACCTAAAATACCTTAATGTTAACGGTCATTATCGTTGAAAGCATTTTGAGTGGAACGGTTGTCGGTGGGTAAGATTTGCCTCCCAGAACAGAAGCAGAATTAAAACGACCGTAATACCCCCCTGGCCCTAGCGACGCACGGTTCTCCTTTTTCCCCCTCGCCAGATTGGGCCATATGCCATTGCTGTCGTGAAAAAGGCGGGAATTTATTGACACAAAAATTTGTTGTGATGGAAGATTGAAGGGAGGGGATACTGGACGCCTCGAAGATGACAAATTTACACCGTTGTCAAATTGCCTACAAGAGAATGTCATCAGTTTGAGTGGAAATTGACGTAAAAGAAAATCAACATTTTTGAAAAGCACAATACTTCACTACCCTTACTGCTCCGCTCTTTGAGACGGTTAACATGGCCTCTTGGTAGCGTCTTTCTTAATAGGCCGTCAAGGGTTGATATTTACTTTTCCATGGTCGTGGTAATCAAGTATAAGTTGTCAGATGTCAGTCAGACCCTGTGCCATCTCTGGAATCTTATTCCTTTGAACTGCAATTTTCTTAATGTCGTCAGCTTGTAACCCATCCAGAAGCGAACAGTGATACTCGCATGTGCGAAGGTCCAGTGTAACCCTGGTTGCGATATGCTCTTTGATATTTAGCATCGTCGCAGATGAGCCTTCTTATGATATATTATCCAGTCATAGCTTGTTAATTCAACCTAGACGATCGCATGCCTAGTGAAAAGGAAGCCTTGGGTAGTCTATCAGATTTTATTCCTGCAAGACGTATTACCAAGTGGGTCCGATAAACGCTGCTGGAGGCTCACGTCACAGGGCCTACATTCCCATTTGTTCTTATATTGCGTATGTGCAACCATTTCATTTCGCACACACCTGACATGCGACAGGGAATATCCAGTGGTTGTGTCTCATTCATAGTAATGAGTTAAACGCCAGGAATAAGATTAATTAACACTTTAAGTGAATTTCAAAATTGTCAAAGTGATTTTCTTGCAACGCATTTGTCACAAAGTGGATTTAACATTGGATTAAACTGGAACAACCATACCATATTTCTTCTCACAAAATTGATTAATTTCTTGAGTTTGCATTGATGTGTCTGCATTCACGTGTTATCCCAAGTGCATTGTAATTTGTGAAAATCAATTGGAAAGTTGCTGATTCAGATAACTTCATTCAAGTTCAGTCAGCTTCCTATCGCTTGCGGCTAAAATGTGCATCAAGCCATCACTGACTGGCTGTGTCACGTCACATTAATGAATCGTCCGCTCTAGAATTACTTTTCCTCTCATCGTTGAAGAAGAAATCATCAGTGCACATGTCCCAGCAGCGACTTCATGTCAAAATCACCATGGCTAAACCCGAAGTCGACGACTTCATCAAGAAGCACATGGGTGATGACTTCGGCGTTCCCAAGTTCGACCAGACGGTGGAGATACAGCAGAGGAGGGCGTGGTCGAGCCAGAGCGTGAAGCGGCAGTACGTGAAGCGGACCGGGTTCCGCAGGGAGTTGGTCAAACAGGAGAGCCTCTCTGGCGAGGGCGGGAGCATGCTGAGCGCCTCCGCGGCCGTGTGCCAGAGCACCGAGAAAACCTGTGCCACTTCCGTCGTCAGGCTGAAGGAGTTTAAAGCTGCCTGGTAAATGAAACACTGAAATAAATTTAAATATTTTAGTTAGAAAGAAAAAGGAAATTTCTGGATTTTTTTTTTGGGGGGGGAACTGCTGAAAATCCTAACCTATGATCGCTACAATACACATTTCTATTCAAATCTCTGAATGTGTTTTTAAAATGTCATTGTCTAGAAATTTTCTTAATTGTCTGAGGGACCAATGTCAAAATGGTGAGAAAAACCCAGGTTTGTTGTTGGCCTGCCTTAGACCATTCCAGAAGTCAATCGTAGTGGGTGTTGCATAGAACTTGCGATCAATTCCAAGTCAATTTTAGATTAAAAACATTGATTATAGGCATTGGAATCATATTTGCAAATTTGAAATAGGTTTTTGGTAGGCCTATTCTTCCTGCAACAGAAAATACAGAACAGATCAATAAATACAATTAAATTTGATCAATAAATTGCAAATTTATGCCAGTAATTGATAGTTGCAAACAAGTTTCTGCAGTAGCCTACCCATTTGCTCTTTGACCCACTCCCTCACCCCCCCCCCCTTCCCTTTCCTCTGTCTAATTGTGACAATACCATTTCCTATAAAAAGTGTGTGAATCTGTATTTTTTGCGTCGAATCCTGAAGGCTCTTGACGTTAACTCGATAAATTATTCACTCCTGACTTTGGTCAACCAAATAGTAACTTACATTCAAATCTGAAATGTCAGTATGTGGAAACGATATAAATATAAATGAAAACGGATTCCGTAGTTAAGATCAGAGACACACCTGGAAAATGTGCTGATATTTGGATTGCATGAAAAAATTAACGCGTCATGATTGCTTTTCAGTACTACTCGAATATCCTTATCTGAATTATACATCTGCAAAGCAAAACTCTACACAAAATGTAAAACCAGTTCATGCATAGAATGTGTCATGATGCATCTCATTTGTGAGTTTTACTGACAACTGTTAAAAGCTACGGAAATCTTTGGATCTAATTTGCTGAGAAATGATTGTCAGTTAAAGGCACAAGTTAAAGTTATAGACATGTAATTAAAAAAAAACAAAGGAGGGATGAAATATGTACATGGATGCCTTTCTATCAACCTAAAAACTCTGAAACCAACAACAAAATCAAAAGAAATGCTTTTGATACGTTATAATTGAAGATTTTTTGTAATTTCTATCGTGCCGATAATAATAGAGCACATAAGTGTATGTGATGAAATTAAGATGGTGTTTCCGGTCACTTTATATTTCACATTTTTGCACATGAACATTACAATTTAAGAAATGGAAAAACTTTAAAAGCTTTTATCTCGGAATGCAAAAAAAAATAGCTAAGACCCTTCTGGCATAAGGCCGACGACGATATGCCTATCAAAACAATTTTCCCCCTTGTTTATTGAATGGTATTTAATCAATTTCTAGGCTAGATTTAAATCTGAAATATTTTTTCTGACAGTCACTGGTGCTTCAGATCTAACTTTAAAAAAAATTGTCTTTCAGCTTATTCATTTATTTTGATATCAGCAAGTAGCCTTCTAAAATGAAGGGGAAAATGTTTTTTGAAGATAGCTTAGTGCACTTTTTGCTTGTATCATAGGTGTTTGCCTCAGTGGTCTGTGGGCATGCATGCACAGGGTTTTCCATGGTGCGTGTGTTTTGAATATTGATGGTTATAGCCTAGGATGGTCACTGTACTACTTTACAAATAGTAGCACCTCCTACGTAATTTACTGGTAGAAGTGTTGATAGTCCTTTATAAGTTGAAAAGCAACACTTTCAGATTGTCAATGAAGTCTTTATAAATATATTTCTTACTGCAAATACCCAATATGCCCCCTCCCCTTGTGTTGACTGTCCCTTATCAGTCATACACTTACAGATTGTCAATGAAGTCTATTTATCAACACATATCTTACTGAAATACTCTATAGTGTTCCAGTCCCCCCCCCCCACAGCTCCTTATCAGTGTTGAATAGCAACACTTGCAGATTGTCAACGGAGTCTGTATAAATACATTTTCTGAAATGCTCAAGATTCATCTCTGCCCCCATCTACCCCTCCCTGATGACAGTCTAGCACAGGTTAATAGGAACACTCTAAGCGGCGCTGCACCAGCCCGAGTTTGCTCAATCTCGAGATTTTAGCCCGATCGGCCCTCTTCGAGATTCAAGAAACCCCATCTCCACCAGTGCAAGAAGAGCAGTTCGTGCTCGAGCGAGGCATCAATGCATTACGGTGTGACACCGTGAATAAATAATCCCGAGTGCGTCTGCACCTGCGAATTAGCGGGATGATTCATAAAAAGCGTGCTATTTTGCAAATAATCCTTAGTTGACTCGGGATTGCAATCTCGAGATTATCCCGCGAACTATCCAGATGATTGTGTCTCCATTACAAATAATCTTGAGATTGTTCAAATCAGGATAATCTGCCGGATCGGAAATAGCACGATTATTTGAAAACTCTGGCTGGTGCAGACAGCCCTTTTGAGATTGTCAACAAAGTTTGTAAATTTCTTAGTAAAATGCTCCACTATAAACCCTGCTCTATACACTGTCTATTAGCTGGCCTATAGAGTTTCATGACAAATATGCTCTTAGCCAATTAAATTGCACCATTTCAGTAGCTTATTAGCTTCTGACAATAGATTGTGATTTCGCATTAGTATGAAGTTTCATGAAACAGGGCGCAGATGCAAATCTTGTTTATTAACAAGAGGATTCAACATGAAGTCTTATTTATTAGTCAAAGGATGATTAGGGGTTGTATTGATATGCAGTGGTATTATATAGGATCACTCTTGGTCTTCATACAGGCATGGGGAAGCACGATTGGGAAAGCAGGAGCCTCGTGATATTGATTAATAAGTAAATGAATTTATGAAATATAGCTAGTATTAATCTCACTGTGCTTTGATGTTATATAGCTCCTGCTTATATCTTCAAAACAAAAACCTATAAATGACCTTCCTTACGAAAGTAAATGAAAGATGCGCAATAACATTAGGTGATTGCACATTGCATAAAGTGTATTTACATTAGAATCTAATGCTTAATAATCAAGAAATGTTGTCAGATGCCTGTGTTTGTATACAGTATTACATTGTAAAAAGGAAAGCAAGAAATGGTAATTGTCTAAGTAGATAAAAAAATACCCCCCCCCCAAAAAAAAAAACGATGATACATGCTCATTTCTTGAAATCAATTTAAATTGGAATTTATTACTATTGCTAAATAATCCATAACAAACTGCAGTCAGAGTTTGTATAGTGAATATTTCCAAATGGAAAGTACTGAAGGGCCATTCTTTAAGTATATCACCCCCAAATCCCCTCCCCTCCCCCTCCCCCCCCCCCAAAAAAAAAAGATTTCCAAAAAAAAATATTACATTGGTCATTATATAACATGGGTTTACAGTGTAATTTTTGCGAAATAATGCATTTGAAACTACTATCAAAGAGTAAGTTATAGTTGTTTACATCAGTTTAAGATATTCAAACCAAGTTGACCCGTGGATCTAATGATCACGGTCTCAGCTGCATATATATATGCAGTGTAAGTGATCAGTTGGGTAGTCTGCCTTTTTAATAGCAGGATTCTTAGTGTTATGTTCAGCCCCTCAGGGTACAGTCAACTTTTCTTGCAAGAGCGTGGAGAATTAAAGCGGAAGTCCACTCCTGACGTCAAAATAGAGGAGAGAAACTTATTAATGAAGGTTTGGCGACAATCTATCGGAAAATGAATAAACATAGTTCATAAATTTTTAATATTTTTATTTTCTAACATCATGTATGAACATCTTCCTCATATTTTGTGTCATAGAGCTGAAAGGAAAGTTTTCTTTCAAGTTTTAACAACCTTGACCACTTTACACATAGCTTAGTTGTAAGGCTAATTTTTACACCTGATTTCAATTATCATTATCTGCGATCGAGCATACAAATAAACTGAATAATCAATCGCTAAGTTTTGTGATACGTACACCTGTTTATTGAATACTTGTTAGATGCATGATTTTCATACAGGTTTCTATGAAAAAATATTCATTCAGTCAGATATGAACCATTAAAATATATTAATGAGTGGAATTCATGTCATTAGGCGGTGCTGCACCAGCCTGAGTTTGCTCAATCTCGAGATTTTAGCCCGATCAGCCCTCTCCGCGATTAATCTTGAGATTCAAGAAACCCCGTCTCCACCATCGCAAGAAGAGCAATTTGTTCTAGAGCAAGGCATCGATGCATTTTGGTCTGACGCCGTGAATAAATAATCCTGAGTTGAATCTCAAGTGCATCTGCACATGTGAATTAGTGGGATAATTCGTAAATAGCGCGCTATTTTGCAAATAATCCTAAGTTGACTTAGGATTGCAAGCTCGAGATTAATCCAGCAAACTATCGCAAGGATTGTGTCTCCATTACAAGTAATCTCGAGATTGTTCAGATCGGGATAATTTGCCGGATCAGAAATAGCACGATTGTTTGACTCGGGCTGGGTCAGACGGCCTTATTATCTTATGATATGTGAGGGGGCTGCTGGCCTGTGACAACACAAAATCAACGCTTTGAAATTCTCGACACTGTTATGCTTTGATAGATTTGTGTTCAACCTTTTTTTAAGAATACTTTTATTAAATCAACTTGACTCGGAGTGTTAGATTCCTATTTAAATTCAGCTACTATGTCAGAAACAGAACAACAGATCAGTCAAGCGATGTGATATCGCTTTTATTCAAATGCTAGAGTCGTTTTCCCGTAACCTCTCACGTGTTGAAACTTGCCCCCCCCCCTTCCAACTCTTTATTGCCCTCTTATCATTGTATTCATTTAAAGGTCTCCTTTAGGAATATGTACTTGATATTATATCCTAAAAACAGTTTAAAGTGGGTTGAAATTGAATTCAGCTGTCTTTGGTAGATGTGAAGTGAGTGATCATTGTTATGCGATATATCTATTGTTTTTAGTCTACTGGTGCAATAGCTTTCCATAAATGCAACTTATCACTTTTTGAAACTTTGAACCTCATCTCTCTCTTTCTATCTCCCTCTCTCCTCTCCTGATCTCCTTCATTTATCTCTGTCATTTTTCCCCTTGTTGCTTTTTATCTCTCTCTCTTTTCTTAAGACTATTTTCCCCCTCTGTCTCTCCTCTCACAGATAATGTTTATCCTTTTATTTTTACTGTCTCATCCTCCTTAATGTAATATCATAATGCAAACAATGCTACAATTTGTGCTTTTCCCTTCCACTTTATTTAGCACACAATTAAAAGACACCATGAATTTCTGAATTTCCCCAGCATGGATATCGATTGTAGGTAAGGCTTAAAGAGGATACAACTATAGGAAGATTCAATTTTCATATCAGGATTGACATCTAAGATGCTGAATAGCTATAAATTGTGTTTTTTAACCCACTTACTACCAAGATTATCAATTCTCCTGGCTAATGCTTGATATAGAGGAATTATATCTGCCACAAGTGAATTCAGAAATAAAATACACCTCTCTGCCGTATACCCATGAAAGAATATATTTGAATTCTTTTTGAGTTTTAGAGAAAGCAAAAGAATCTCATGAATTTAATCTTAGATCTATTGTGCCATTATGAAGTTTCTAGAAAACTCTTAAATGTAATAATGCTTATTATGTACCTAAAAAAATGATTTTTAGCATGAGTGCTGGATGCCTGCAATATTTCATTCATTGATGAAACATGTGAATCTCCACTGAGCCAAGGGTACTTCTGAGAGGCTGTTCACACCGCAAGGGGGGACCGTGGGCGGACCGTGGATCGCGCTATCGTAGCGCGATCCACGGTCCGCCCATTGGCATTCGCCGGATTCACACCGCAGTGAGATAGCGCGGTCTATCGTAGCACCCCCTTTTTTGAGAGGTCCTGTTGCCATGACGCGTGACGTCATGAGGTCAGAGCGGTCAAAGATTTCGCGCGCTATTACGAACCCGTACTAGTTAGTTGAGAGCTCGATATCGCTGTGCCTATTATGCTATCCGGCCTACGTTTATTTCATGTAGAACGATGACTTCCGGCGTGCTATCGTAGCTCGGGTTCACACCGGCAGAGATAGCGCGATCTAGCGCGCGCTAGACCGCGCCATCTCTCGTGGACCACCCCCAATAGGTGCTCCAGTGGCACGCCGTTTTGGCTCGCCGTGGCTCGCTGTTGGGCGGACCGAAACGACGTTGTACCTTCCACACCGCAGAGATAGCGCGATCTAGCGCGCGCTAGATCGCGCTATCTCTGCCGGTCTGAACAGGCTCTGAGATGATGCGATGCACAAAAGTTTGGCGCCAAAGGCAATGTGATGCAATACCGTCCCATCATTTTCTGTCACCATCATTGCACGTAAATGGCCTCATTTCACAGAAACTCCTCAATCTTCTTCTGTTTGGGAAAACAAATTGAATTATTACGAGATGGTGACGACTTCAGCCATCGAGTTTAATATCATCACGTACATGCATGAATTGGAAGAGTATCAGCAGAGTAATTTGCATAATATTTTTAGAGGTCTCCTCTCTCAAAAGTTGATCATTTTTGCAATCATTTCCAATTTTTCCTATACGTATCCAATATGTCTTTAACTCTTTGTGAGCTGGACCATGAACCCATCTGTACTGAATTATTTTCAGGGAGGGAAACAATGCATTGTTTGTTGAGTGTGAAATGCGAAGTTCGCACGGCACCGTGTGTGCATTGGTGCGAAGTACGCGTGGAAAGGGTTAAGCATTTTTTAAGATTTAAAGACCTTTTTAATGAAAAATATGAATCCCTCATCTGAATACCCATACAAAGCATGAGTATAATATGACATTGTTTAAGCAATATCATTTGTAGTGCTTCTTGTTAAAATTGATCAAGAATAATACCAACAAGTACATGATTGAATACAAGAAATTCAGTGAGAGCTTGAAAAAATAAGGAGAACATGATGTTTGAATTTTTTGTATTTACTCATGCATGATATTTGCACACTGTACAATCTCAGTCAAACTTCCAGGCAGTTTGATTTTTTTTTAATTGTGTTAAAGGAACTTGTGTGTCCCATCATTTATTCAACTATACAACTTCAAATTTTGACAGTATGAGGTGAGCATGTCATGTTCTAGTGGTTCTGACTCTCGCCTTTTGAACAGGGGCTTGTGGGTTCGATTCCTTGCCATGGCATGTTTTCCTTCAGCAAGAAATTTATCCACACTGTGCTGCACTAGACACAGGCGAGGTGGATGGGTACCGGACTGGATTAATTCCTCGAATGCACCGAGTGCCGGTGATGGTAGCTCGAGCTAAAGCCGGGGTAATAATAGCAGCGCTTTTTATTCACATGCAAAAAGCGCTATATAAATCCAACTATTATTATTAGAAGAAAAATGTGTGGATAAGATAATTTTCACAATTTTACTTTTTGAATACCAAATTATTATTTTGACTGTTTACAGAATACTCTCCCTGACAACTATCGTTGGTTTCAGGGTTTGCATGGGGCACTTCGATATGGGTGTTTTACGCTTGCATTTGAAAGACATTCATCTTCACAACTGCCAAAAATATCACTTTGGGCACAACCATGTTTTAATAAGATTTAACGACTTTGATAATCTTGATTTTAGGGTGAAAAATGGGTTACACTTCGTAATTCCGAAGGTTCGTAATTCCGAAACACGTAAATTGCCTACACCTCAATGTTCGTTAATCCGAAAACATAAAAGGGTTCGTTAATCCGAATATTTGTGGCGTTATTCCGAAGGTTCGATTATCCGAAAACGAAATAAGGTTCGTTGTTCCGAAGGTTCGTTAGTCCGAAAACGAAATCAGGTTTTTTAATCATTTCGTTTTCGGACTAACGAACCTTCGGAATTACGAACCTCATTTCGTTTTCGGATTAACGAACCTTCGGAATTACGAACCTCACTTTGTTTTCGGACTAGCGAACCTTCGGAATCACGAACCTCATTTCGTTTTCGGACTAACGAATCTTCGGAATTACGAATGTATGCGGAAAAATGGTTGTGTCAACACAAGCCTAGAAAAGCCTCGTGATGCAATATACATCATCGATGGGTAAGATTGGATGGGGAAAGATGAAATTGGCCATCCATAAATCATCTGGAAATCATATAAAGATATGACTTATGAGGGTGGTATTACCTAGGGGCCTATCCTGTATGCATGCATATGTTTTTGCCATGGAAGGCTTTCTTTTGCTATCCCTCAGGAACTGATGGATCTGCCAATTATTGCAGTATAATATATGGACTTTCTAATTTCGTCCGTTATATTTTGTCTTCCTTTCTTTTATATCTTAGTAAGGTCTGATGATTTTTAGTAGATTTTTCTATTTCCTGTATTTCTCCTGCATGTAATTTTATTTTGATAGTAGTTAATTAACTTCATTTTCTGTTCATTGTACCCCTCCCCGAGTCCCCATTCACCCCCCCCCCCTGTCCCCATTCACCCCCCCCCCCTGTCCCCATTCACCCCCCCCCCCTGTCCCCATTCACCCCCCCCCCCCTCTGTCCCCATTCACCCCCCCCCCCTGTCTTCGATTCAGTTCCCTCCTTAATACAATAGACCAGTTCGTAGTTACTTCATGGACAATTTTGGTCAAATGACCTTTCATTTCTTTCATTATGATAGGTAGATTTCAAAGCAAGATATTACGTAAGCTTGCCTTACATAGCAGGATGAAGAAATTGAATAGACCAGGTGACTAGAATAGCACACCAATGAACACTTTATGAAGGTATTTGTTGCATTCCTACTTTGAATGCATATCATAGCATGTTGCACAATGAACTTGGCAAACTGTAAAATACCAGTCGTTCGTGGACGCGTTGTTGTTTTTTGTGGATGTAAATGAAAACCACTATTCAAAAGAATATATGAATAATCAAGACATCAAAGTTGGTGCTTATCTCATTAGATTTTAAACCACCATGTCACTTTAGTACAAATGACCTTCCTCTGATCATGCATAGAATCTTTTGATCATGCGCAGAAAGGAACTATTTACATGGGTTTGAAATACAACGCAATCAACATTTTCTCCCTTTTTATCTACCTCTCACTCATCCAATTGATAATTCACAATTTACTCCATGTCCACTTCTGAAAAAGTACATTTCAGTCATGACATTCTCACATTGTATGCAAAAGAAATACAGAGAAAATTGTTGCACCATTTCTTTGTTGGGTTTAGACTTCTTTATTTTATCCATAAAAATGTCCTTAATTTGCGAAAAGTCCAAAAAGTCAAATAGATACTAATTCAGCTTTTCTTCAAATACACATGCATACTCATGAACAATTACTACAATCGAAGACATGCTATCATGCATTTGCTACAATTTTTTTAAGTGATTTTTTTTTAATTTAATCTTTGTATTCACAATGTAATATTTTCGAGAAGTTTCAAACAGCTAAAATGTTTATTCCTATATCAGTCAATGTACAGTTCAATTGCTATATTGTATGTACAATGCCTCACATGCAACCGTCATATTGATAGAACCTTCTTGAAGCATGCAGATGTGTAATGCATATATCAAGGTGGCATATGGCTGTATGGAGGATATATATATATATATATATATGTTACAATCTTCTGATCACCTACACTTATGCCTCAGGCAAGGTATTGATGTCGGTAGACAGGAATAATGATATGGCATGTGTTTGTTTCAAACAAAATATAAAGCAAATGATTAGCAGTGTGTTGGGGGTTAGTCTGCAGGCACAGACCCTGATTGAAACGATGATCAACAAGTGGGTCTTCACACAAGACTAGCACCAATACATCTTGCTGTAGTGAGAGGGGCCTTCTGTACACAAGTTTTTAGAGGGAACTATAATAGGCTGGATTTAAAGACAACTTTTCTTGAGTGAAGGGTTTGCACAGCAGACGGGGGGGGGGGGGTATAAAGTTAAAACTTTCAAAACCTCAACAAGGGACAATTGTTTACATCTTGGGGAATGAGCTAACACCGTAGGGTAGTACCCTAACACATTATGTAATAAAAGAGAGCAGATATGTGCCCACCTGGCAATAAGGGTGGTATAGGTTGCACGTGCGTATCAATTTTCAATTCCTTTGCAGATGGAATAAAGGGCGTGCTATGCGTACTGTACATTGCATTGTGAGAGGTAACATCCTTCTGACAAAAATAAATCATGCAGGCAATAATTTTTACATTAGGTCTGTATGTAGTTGAGAACTTTCTCTCATGACCACATACATTAATCAAATTTGGAAAGCTAAATTATTCCCTGTCATGGAATTGCAGACTTTGTTATCAAGGGGGGTGTTGCAAGAAAATATTTGCGATCAATTGCAAATATTCTGTTGCAATTTTACAACTGATAGATCAACGTTAGCTGTAGCAAATCAGATTAAACTTCTTGTTTCAAGGAGCAGATTAGCAATCAATCACTAATTTGCAATTAACTACAAGACATATGAATGATTTAGGGACCAAAAATTGACTTGCAATTGATTGCAAGTTTCTTGCAACACCCCAAAGGAGATATCTGATGAAGCTCTGGGCCCTATCATCCACTATGAGAACGAGTACTTGTTTATTTTGATATGGCCCGATGATGAAGAGGATGAGCTGTAGGTTTCCATTGTTGATTTAACATCCAAGCAATGTGCATCCATCCAAGACGTACGCGTTCGATATTCCGCGTTGGGAGTATTTTTATTTGGGCCAAGGTGTCTCTGACGTATCATTTTATTCAAACTCATGGCATCAGTATTCAAGCTATGATTACGCTACCCTTCCTTGAGAGAGAACACCTTGAGGTACTTTCACACCTGGCGTACCTGGTGGGTGTTTCATAAAGCTGTTCGTAAGTTAAGTGCGACTTTAAGAACGACTGGTGATCCTTTCTTGTGGTGAATGGTATATTCATTGGCGATGGTTAAGCGCATAAAGAAAGGTTCACCAGTCATTCTTAAAGTCGCTCTTGACTTACGAACAGCTTTCTGAAACGGCCCCCTGGCATTTTGCCAGTGTGAATGCAAGAAGTTGTGATATCCCTGTGTGAAAAACCTCCAAAATTGGTAGAAACTCATAAGAATTTTTAAAGGGTATCCTTTAAGGTCATGGTTACTTGCATAGTTGCAGTTGGAAAGTGAATTATTAGACTTTTTATGTGATTTGATAATAAGAAGGCACGTTCTTCTCACAGCCATGATAATGAAAATCTTTTGTTGCACCCTGGTAGATTGCAAGAACCTTGTCTGTCACTGGCCGGTGTGAAATTTGTAAATCAATCTTTATGTATTTGAGGCATCAATAATAATAATAATTGGCATTTATATAGCACTTTATCAATCTACGACTGCTCAAAGCGCTTCCCAATTATTATTACCCGGTCACTGGATTCATAGCATTTCAAGCAGCCTGTTAGGCGCACACTTGCTAAACCAACCACAATGACGGTTGTTTCCTAATTAGCACCTGGGTGAGAGTGGCAAAGTGTGGTTTGACGCCTTGCCAAAGGACGCTAGGCCATGGTGGGAATCGAACACAAGGCGAGAGTCGGAACCGCTACACCACAACGATTTACTTCTAGTAATTTATGGATATTTTTCTGATTGGGTGGGGTGTGAAGACACCAATGGGTCTCGGGTGAAATAATGCAAGCAAACTTTCCATCCTCCATAGCCCGATGTGATCATCTTTAAAAACAGGCAAAAGTATCCATTACACCCTCCTTCTCCACACTCCTGTATCAATTACTAGAATCTCATGAGGCGGGGACAGGACTTTAAGGGTAGTATACCGGCTCCAAACGTCCTTCGAGCCATTGCATTTGGCTTGCAGTGTCGTGTTGCATGGCATTATTCTGATGTTTTCTTGAAATGTTAACCCCAAGAAAGGCTGGTGACTTTATCTGGTTGCTGTAGCATTTAGCTTGCAACTTGAGTGTGGCATTGTAATGGCATTATTCTGACATCTCTGATAAAAGAGAGGAAAGTAAAGTTGATGATTTTATCTGGTAATGTCAAGGGCAAGATCTTCGAGTAATTTTTTATTAACAAACAGCTGAGTGGTGTAAGATGTTGATATCTAATTTCATGTCATTGAAGTTCGCCATGAAAATTCAGAATTCAAAATAGAGATTTCTTTTTCCCAATTTCAGGCTAGATTCTTGCAATGCATTTCTAAACCAGAAGCAGCCAGCTCGAATGATGTCATAGAATTGCAATTGAGTGAGATCCTTGTTGCATTCAATTGTTTTACAGCAGCCCTGATTTATGCCGAATCAAGTTTCAAAATGCATCTTTAAACCCTGTTTGAATGTTTAATGTTTGCATTCATTAAAGTTAGAGTTACATGTATATTTATGACTAAAATGAATGGCTTGAACCAGTGGCGTACCTAGGATTTTCCAGGGGGGGGGGGCAAATTCGTCCGCCCCCCCAAAAAAAAGAGGTCTTAAACCACAAATAAAGGACATTTCGCACCAGAATAAAATTGACAGGCAAAAAAAAAAAAAAGGTCTTCAAGTTCAAAGGAGGGGCCCACTTAGCTCGTCAGGGATCAGTTTTGACTCATCAGGGGGGGCAGAGATACGTCCCTTGCATGTGTTGTGACTCGTCAGGGGGGGCAATCTGCCCCCCCCCCCCTTAGGTACGCTAATGGCTTGAACACAACTATTTTTCAAAGAAAACATCTTTTAGAAACTTCCGAGTGTATAAGATGGTCTTTTTAACACGTGAGCGAAAGAAGAGACCCTCTATTTCCTGTTGTCCTTTTCTACCTCTATTCAAAAGGAACTAGGCCCCAACAAGACTTGGGTTACCAAAGACCGGTTTGCATTCCCTTCTCTGACAAAGCTTGACTGTTCCCAGAGGCAATAAGTTCACAGAGAAATGGAACCCGTCTTTCTCACCTTGCCTTGGTTGGGGTGCCTCACATGCATTCCTGCATTAGCTAATCATCAGTGCATCATTGCATTAAAGAGATTTCCCATGAATGGCCATCATGTTACAAACTTCATTACCTAACAGAACATGTTTATGAATTTCTTATCGCAGAGCACACCAACCCTTCCCCCAGTCTGCGGGGAGCGACTTTAATTGACATTTCAATTCATTTCTTGGGTTTCTAGTTTCAAGTCTAGCACAAGTGCCTCTTTGATGTTGTAGTAGCTACATTACACAATCCCAATGCATCTCCTCTAGTCTGTTGTTCAGACCAAACTAGCATGTTTTGAGAACCCAGGGATTTGTGTATACCTGCAAAGCACCTTTACATCATTCTTACATTACTTGAAATTCCTCATGTACGTTCCCTCAGCGCTTCAGTCACTCAATCTCCGCAGCTCAATCTCTCCAGCCAAATGGTACTCAAATTTCTTTCAGGTGTAGTCTCATTGATGTCATATGTGTACATATTTGCGAGAGATTTACTTGGCCAAGGAAGCATTCATCATATGACTCGATTTCACCCTACTGTTTTTCACCATACTGATGAGAAAAAAACCTTCGAAGCACGAAGCTCTGCCTTTATCTCCCTACTGGCTAGCTGAAAACAGGGATCTGTGAAATGTAATTTTGGGGTTCCTATGATCTATCAAAAGTAGACTTCCCTACTGGAAAGAACACAGCATTCCACAGTGTGTGCCACACTGTGGAATGCTTAAATTTAACAGTGTGAATCACATATTCACATAGTTGACCATGTGAACACGTTGTGAACAGTCACACTGTGGATGTGTCCACAGTGTGAAAATATCTCCACATTTGAATTTGAGCATTTCAACAGTCTGAATCACATATTCACATTGTCGACCATGTGGACACGCTGTGGACAGTCACACTGTGGATGTGTCCACAATGTGAAAATGTCTCCACACTGTTAAATTCGAACGTTTCAACAGTGTGAATCACATATTCACATAGTTGACCATGTGAACACGCTGTGAACAGTCACACTGTGGAGGTCTCCACAGTGTGAAAGTATCTTCACATTGTTGAATTAGAGCTCTTTAACAGTGTGAACAATATTTTCACATAGTAGTCCGCAATGTGAGCACACTGCTCTTTCCAACATGCTTTTTGTTATCAATTATTTTTTTGTATAATTCTTTTAATCAAAATTGGACTTGGGATATAGTGTTCTGGATATTGGTGTCCAATGAGGCTCAGGGAAGTGGTAATTCTGTTTTGACTATAGATGCAGCTTTGTAATGAATGTTCATCAGCCGTAGAAATGGTTGCGAGGCCAATTAATGTTGTCTCATCCGCCTTAATAAGGTATTCCTCATCCAGCGACGGTTGTTACGTTGTCAATCACCTTCTTTCTTGTATTTCCAACTGCATCTCGTAATTGCCAAATCAATTTACCTTCTTCCTGCATTAATTGAACATGAGGATGAAGCCAGCAAGAAGGACGCTACTCCCATTGATGATAGATAGCACTTACGACCAACTTGCTCCCAACTGGTTTCTTTGCTGGGTGTGCAGTTGTTACATCGATTATCATGTTTTCTTGAATGGGTTCTTTAAGTTTGTCTTGAATATGATAAGCTTTTAATTGAGAAATTCTTAGCGGGTCATTTATTGAGATACATTTATGTGATCCATATGGTGTAGTATGTAGCCTACTATTCTGGTAGGCTAAATGTGCCTGTATGCTCTTGTTGATTGGTGAAATTGATTGGAATTAAATCGGTTGCGATCTGTAGGGTGATTTGTTTGGTATCTGGCTGGAAATAAAAGTAAACCCATTAAATCCTTACAACAAAGAGTGGATAGTAAAAGACATTTTAAAAATGAATACCCTCAAAATTAGTTAGACAATGAAGCTGTATAAAAGTTTGAATAGTGTTAATTTACTTACTATCTCAGTAGCTCTAAGTTCCTAATGCAACTTTAAAAAGTTTTAGGTGTGAGTGCAGGTTTTTGTATAGAACTTGTATTAAAAATTCAATATTTTCTGCATTATCTTAATATATGGTACTTGTCTCTTTGTTAATACCATATAATAATCGCTTTTGTATAGGGCTTGAATACATCGGAACGACGTGTCTGAGCACTTTACAGATATATTATTACCCCGGTCATCAGATTCAATCAGTCATTCCCACACACAATGTGTGCACATCCTCCACTCCCTGTGGAGTATTCCAGTCAGTCGCCGGTGAGGCGCACGCAGTACTTGACAACCTACAATGACTTTCACATCCTACCGGGTACCCATTTAGCACCTGGGTCGAGAGTGGCAAAGTGTGGATTAATGCCTTTCCAAAGGACGCCAGACCGCGGTGGGATTTGAACACACGACCCTGTGTTTACAAGGCGAGAGTCAGAATCACTACACCACGGCTCTTAGAGCCATTAATTTGTACTTCAAGGCCATCATCAGCCATGCTCAGCCCACTGAAAGGCGAAAGCCTCTCCAAGTTGGAGCCAAAGGTGCCTGTCTTGTGCTGATGCAATCCACTTTGTGCCAATGAACTTTGTGAGCTCATCATTCCATCTCAATTTTTGTCTTCAAGGTACTTTTTTATTATTGTATTCCCATAGGATATTCACTAAAAATTAAAATTTTATGTAATGGCTGATATTTCTGCTCCCTTTCTCCCTTAATTCCTCTCACTTGTCTCTCACACACATTTTTATTGCTTTTTTAGGACATCATAACATGGTTCACTTTACACAACTTCAGGGCACATATAACTATGTACAATGCATGCATAGGAAAGCCAATTAAGAACCACAAAATTGTAACCATGATACAGTATTAAAAAGCTAATCACTGCCCCCAAAGATATCCATACAACAGATGCCACAGGGAGATGATATCCAAAGATTTACCATGATAATAGCAAAAGATCATCATGCTCCGGACTGTCCACTACACCACGGCTCCTCCATGTGATGTATTTTCCCCATATTATTTCTTGAGCTGAGTAGACAGACCACTAAATTCAAACAAATGTAACACTTTTGTCCACGATTCTTCTGTCTGTTTAAAGAATTTGTTTAAGGTTGGATTTCATTTCAGTTATCATAAAGGTGTATATGTGCAAGTGCAGCTCACATTTCCAAGTTGAATCTATACAGACCTAAGAAAAATCTATTCGACCTTTGCAAATATGGAAGATTGACTTATTATTAAAGTTTACCTGTAGAAATAGATGTATAGGATACACGCTATGTACGTAGTGAACATTGGCAATTCACCTAATTAATTTTGAATTTTAGGGAGATTTCTATTTTGTGATCTGGCCAAAAATTCACGATGAACTGTAAAGGCATGCCAGTGTGAACGGGACCCTTTCTCCCTGATTGACGCTGGTATCAAATCGCTGCCCGAGTACAAATAACGAGCGCACCAAATTAGCGTTAGGAGCCCCTCTCCGTATCACCCACGTACTCTACAGCATCAATTTCCTTTCATCCAGCAATAACCAATGTCGAGCTTATAAAGTCATTCTTTGGTTTCAAGTTTAAGTACTAGCTATCGGCCGACCAACGGCTATAGGCACACAGAGAGAGAGTGTTTTGTCGAGATTTCAGAGTATATGTAGGCCCTACTGCAGCATCCTTTTCTTCCATATTGAAGTGTTTGCTTCTGACTCTATGGAACCTTTGATAGGTATTACTGTAGTTTGTTCACTCTGTTTTTGTTTCTGACTTTCACATTTAATTTAATAATCAGCTAGATAGCACCATTCACAGAGCATGGGAAATGAACCTGTGCATCTAAATCTCTTTTAAGAGCTTGCACAATGTTAGAAGCAGAACACTTTCATAAAAAAAAAAGAAATTATGAAAGATTTCTCCACATTTCACATTTTCTCCATATAATTCTTTACTATTACAACTTTCTCTCTCGTTCTCTCTCTCGCTGACATCAGCAAGCTTTAGGCATTTTCATAAGATGTGACAAACATTTATACTTGTAGTGTTTAAGATAATATGGAACAGGAATTCAACCAATTTCGAAGATGACAGAGAGTTGGGTCCAATTTCACACAGGAAGTCAAATCAGCATTGTGAAAATTTATTTGCGAAAATTTGGATTGGTCCATTGCTTTTGGCAGTCAAGTGGCTTAAAATGTCTACTGCCTCAATGATATTTATTTTCCGCTTCACATCCTATCAACTTAATATGTTGTTAGGGAGGGTAACGGGAAGGGAGGGGGGGTGGGTGGAGGTCATTGCACCATGTTTTAGCAAGCCAACCTATCCAAATGGTCTGCAATACAAATCTCTTTATCCCTCTTTTTGTGTTGGGGGTGGGGTTGTAATTGCGCCATGTGTGAGCAATCCTAACTGTCCAAATGGTTTGATGTGGAACAATTTTGTTTTTCCTCTCTCTCTCTTTTAAATATTCCCCCTCATTTTCCTCCATCTGTTTGCTTGAGAGACTACTCACGACTTTTTCCGTTTTCACTTCTCCATTAGCATGCTGGGGCGGACTTGAACATCCTTGCGTGGTCATGCTGACGACAAGCGAGGGCGTTAGAATAAACAAAAGTGGGCTGAATCGGCAATAGGGTTATGTTGCGATGTGAGTAGAATTTTCACAGCAGAGTACGGGGGCTGGAGCATTAGGGAAGAGTTCGACATCTACTTTAGATAATTGGGTTGAATTTCTAAAAGTGAAGGAGAAAGAGTAAGGGTTTTTGTCTACCCAGCCATCTAAGTCCGGAAGCTTGTGATAGGTTTAGCCTAAATTTGCCCCCGGTTTGTTTGTTGATTCCCTTGATGAGAAAAAAATCACAAAAATGTTAGTATTGCCCTTCTCTCACTGCTCATATAATAGACATCAAGAAATGGAATTCATTCATCTTAGAGATCTTTACCAAAATTGTCGTCTTTTGATGCATATACCTTATGTTTAAAAAGAAACTTATTTACAGCCCCCTTGATAACAATAATAAACAATACATTTGTAACATTTCAATGGTCTTCCAAAAATCAATATAGTAAAAAGGAAATAGGTATAATGGTATATACTTCCATGCATAAAGTTTACATTCCCCTTCAAACGCTTCATCAAAGACTGTATCACTCTAAATTCTGCTGATTTGTGTAAGAGAATAGTGATGTTCGATGCTTCATCCTCCTCCACATTTCAAACTTATTTTCCTATCAATAAAACTTATATGCTTTTCACACTGCACATATTTCCCGGGGTTTAAAAATAAGCTTAGCCCACTTCGGTTTCACACTACGTGTAAGCAAAGTAGGCTAGCACGGTAAATAGTACGGTACTATCTGGCCCTGCAAAAAAGCAGGGTTAGCCGGCTTATTGCAGCGCTAGCACCACAATCGCGGTGCTAAGAGATACAGTGTGAAACAAAACTGGGCTAAAGAAAAGGGGGGCTAAGCATTAGCCAATCACAGAAGTTGAAATTACCTGTTAATCGCGCTCTGTATGGTAAAATCATTAATATTCTTGAGCTGTGTGATAGTCTGGGGTTAAGGCGTTAACCCCGGCTATGCAAATAGTATGGGGTTAAGAAAGACAGTGTGAATAAAAAAAGAGAGTATTGGGTTAAGGATAGTCCGGGGTTAAGGAAACGCATTGTGAAAAGCATATTATTGAGTTTAGAGAATTAAATATCTCGATAAGAATGAAAAAAGTATGCATTGACATTTATTTCATCAATATCTAGGGTATCTTTATCTGTTCTCCCCATGCAGTCTTTGCTTGTATTTTCTATCGAATTAGAATGAAGAATTAGGAGACAAAAAAAAAATAAGGAGAAAAAATGTCAGGTGCGCTTGATTGCTTCAATTATTTGGGGTGCTAGGTAGAAGACATTATTTGACTTAGTATGTGTTATCAAATTAACTGCCTCATTGCGTTGGCATGAGTCGCATGTCAAATTTCTTGAGCATGACTTGATAATGTTGCCGTATTAGATGCAGAAGGGCATTAACACCATGTACGTTGGTAGCATCTATGGAACGTCTTTCTGTTGCTGAGGATACTACCTTTTCATAGCTAGTTTTATAACAATATGTTGGTGCTTTCATTACCCTCATTCGCAGGCGCTGGAGTGATGGTTACTTATTAAATGATGTAAAGATCATATATAATTGCGATGTCATGGGTTGAATGCACTTCTCTCTTTGAAAACTTATTAAATTCTATATATCTTTATATTTTTCCAAGAAACTTACATTGATATTAGGAAATTCGCTAGATAAAGGTTCTGTATTAGACCATGAAAAAGCATTTTCCCTCTCAATTATGTTTCTCATCAACTGTGTATTAGGTTATTGACATTCGCCGCATCACGTAATACTTGGAGGAAATACGTGTAAATTGTGAAAACTTCTTCCGGCCTCAAAGTACCTGGTGCTTTTTATTTTGCACTTTCACTCGCTTTCAAACAAAGCATGCTTCTAGACCTGTTCAGCAAATCTATCCAGGAAATTTACTGTGCATGGATCAAGGAAGCTAAAAGAGAAAAATGATATCATTAAAAAATAACTAAAACGTAAACAGGTAGATTCAAGATTGTCATTGGATTACTCAAATATATAATCAAAATAGATATGATGTAGGACAAACATTTTACAATACGAAATTTGACCAGTGGGCATATTTCTCCATCTAAAAGGGGTTATTCTAGATGCAGGTACGACTGTACTCCGCTGTACAAATGTGATGACAAACGCTGATGGCATACATTAACAGGTAATCTTCTGGTCTTCGTACTTCTGTGTACTTTTCTTCTGAGATCGCGGCAGATTGGTATTTGATGAAAACCTGTTTTGACATTCAAAATACACGCATAGTTGGAGTTCCTCTTTGAGCGCGTGGTCATTAAATCATAATTGCATTGTAGATAAGATGCATGATTGAACTGTTCCTACTTGTTCTCGCTTGCGCTTCATTCCTGCTTGCAAAATCTATCTGGTAATGGTTAACTACACACTGTTAGAAATAGTTTAAACAACGCTGTTTACTGTGTGAATCGTACAGTAGTTGTTTAAACATTTTAAACAAGTGTTTAAAATCTTAAACAACAAAGTTTAAATTCAAATATTTAATTATCATTAAGTTAAGCATGGTTGTTTAAGATTTAAAACACTTGTTTAAACTGTTTAAACAACTACTGTGCGATTCTCATAGTAAACAGCGTTGTCTAATTTATTTTTAACAGTGTACATGATTTTATTAGCTTATTTTATCGGCTTGATGCGGGTGTTGTATAGATATTTTTTGGAAGTATCAATGTTTGCACTGTCAGAAGTTTTTTAACCTATACATGTTAGTTGGTTAAAATATGAAAATACCAACTGTTGGCTAAAACAAAATCCCATGCAAAATTAATTGGGATTGTTTAATCAACAGTTGGTTGGTTCATATATTAACCAATTTTGGGGTTGGTTTAAAAATCTAAGAGTGTACAAATTCCATACATCTTATATAGACAGTGTCTGCAACGACTCCCTGCAGCATTTATTCTTGTCCCTGTTAAATATCATGGGATATAATTCTAATAATGTGATATGATTCTAATAATTTGAACTGAAATTAGAATTGCATCTCTTATTGTAAGAGATTCAAGAGCTTGCTAGTCATTTTCTTAGCTCACATTTAAGATGATATCTGATTTTATGGCCCAGCGCATTCCTCAGCAAAATCTTGGCAGTCTTTGATTAATCCAAAATGCCATATGTTCATTCTTTGCTCATACTGGGATGAATTAAAATCATACTAATTATCCATATTGTCATTTCTGTTGTAGCAAACATGAAAATGGAAAAGAATTCTAATAATTCTTTTATAAATCTGTCCAAGACAGGCTGGATTAAAGCATCATATATTGCAAAGGTTAAGATTCAAGATTTATGTCTGGAGTGAGATCCTATTCAGCCCAGATCGTGACTGTTTGGGGTATGCTGACGTAAAACGTAGGAGGGTCATGGTTTTCGGTTGAGTGAATGATTTGAAATCAATCGAAGTAATTTTTATGAAACAAAGTGCAGCGCAGCGAGAATTTCAAGTCTGTGCCGAGAGTCGGGAGTCTATAGTGATGAGGTGGGGGTTTACTCAGTTTAGTGATTAACCTGGTTTTACGTAACCTTGGAAATATATTATTTCATACAAGAATTCCTCTGTGATATGACCTTCAAAACTATGGGGGGTTCTTTTGAAAGAATGTACAATAATAATATGCAACATTTATATAGCGCTTAATACAATGTTTCTACGTGCTCCATACTATTATTCCTACTGTCCCTTCCTAGCAGGTACCCATTTACTACACCTGGGTGGAGAGTGGCATATGTAGATAAATGCCTTGCCAAGGGATGCGAGTGCTGTGGTGGGATTCGAACCCCAGACCTTGTGGTTCAAAGTCTGGAGACTTATCCACTTAGCGACTACACATCTACAAATGCCAATATATAAACCGTGCTATTAAATGTTTAGAAATATTGTTTAGATCACTCAATCAAAATATGAGAAATGGTATTTTTATGTAGGTGGCTAGTGGTCTTTGTATGTCGGTTGTAGTTGGTCTATATATACTCATTCCTTTTGTATCTGATTTAAAGTGAAAGTCAAGTTGTAAAGAGATAAATGTATTTAGTGTTAACTTTCAATCTTTCATTTCTTCTTTTGAAGAATTGTCATGATGGCATTTGTACTTGTCAACTTTAATCCATACTTCAACCATAAATTTTGCGTATTTTGTTCAGTACAAGCAGTTGAATTATATTGATATTTAAATAATTTAGATTAGGTATCTCCTCTTGTTTTACTAAATCATGTAAATGAAAGTGCTCAGAATGGAATGTATTAATGACGTTACATCGATCAAGGACATGAATACTTGACGTCACGCTATTCAAATAGGGGAATGACACAATAGTTCATCCCCCCGCCCCCGAGCAATACATTCGCAGCTGGATTTATCGCAATGATATCAATATCAATCTATTTTTCTGGAATTTATGGAAGAGAAATCGGAAGCTGTTATTTTCAGACCAAGTTAGCCATTCCTAAAACTGGTTACTTTGGTCAGGGACGTGACACGTCCCTTCTTTGGTTTGAAAAGCTGCTTCCATGCCGTAATGGATGCGCCATCACACCCGACCACAACGAGACCTTCGCAGTGGTGAACAAACGTCACTCCATAACTACCATTTTAAATACCATTTCCTCACCGCTTATACCAAGCTGCATTGGAAACGGGGGGAAAACGGGGGTGGTTGAAAAAAGGACGGAAGTGACCCCACCTGCTACGTTTAGCGGAAAAAAATCAATACCTTTGTGAAAGATGAGACCTCCCAGTTTGATGATGAGAGAGGGAGAGAGAGACCTTTTCTTCCTGGGTTCAATATGGACATGTGATGTGTTTGGTAAATTGCCAATTCGTCCACTGCCAACTCGTCCACTCACCACATGGTCTATCTAATGCCATTCCGTCCATCAACATTTCGTCTAACAACCATTTGGTCCAATCATCATTTTGTCTAATAACCAGTTCGTCTGTTACCATTTCATCTAATAACCAGTTGGTCAAATACCCATTTTCTTTTCATTCATTTTGCACAATTAACACTTTAGTTTGATTATACCAAATGGTATATGGACTGAATGGCTAATAGACCAACTGGTCATTAGACGGAATGGCATTAGCCTAAATGAAAGAAGACCATGTGGTGAATGGACGAACTGAAGGTAGACCAATTGACATATTATATGCACACCCTGGTCGGTATGCAAATGAGGAGACTGATGACGTCATCCACTCACTATTTCTTTTGTATGTCATCATATGAAATATGAAACATTCCAATTTTCTCCTCATTGTCAAGTAAAACAAATTACTATGATATTCAAAGGAAAGTCCACCCCAACATATTTCGTTGGAGTAGATAGAGTAAAATCAAACATGTTGAAAATATCAAGTTGATTCGAATGACGTCATTTCGATCAATCTCTTCGCAAGAGCATATGAATGAGATGCACTTCCAGTGGTGATTACTTCCCCCTCCCCCCCCCCCCCCAGATGAATATTGATTTCTTGTCTAGATCAGGTGGCTAGCTGTCTGATAAAATGAATCGGAATCGTAGTATGAGAAAAATATGGCCATTTCAGGTGTGTGTTTTTTCGTAGGAGCAGAGTGTTCACATTTAAAGGGGAATCCTACCCAAATAAAAACTTGTTATTATATGGAAAAGAAAAATCAGACAAGTTGATAGGTGAAAGTTTGAACAATAATGGACAAACAACAAGAAAGTTATGGATTTTTTAAAGTTGTAAATATTGGTAATCACTATACCCATGGAGACTTCAAATTGGTCGCATATGGGATGTCATAGTGATGTAATGCAAGGACTATTCTTCCATGTACTCCAATACATATTATGGCTAAATTGTCATTTTTCCAAAAAGTTTTATTTCAAATGATATTTTTCTTTCACGAGGACATAAAACAATATACTACCTGGGTTATATTTAGATTACTGCCCCAGGGGAATGGGTACTTAGGAGAAAACCACAAATCCCTGATAATAAAGTACATGGCCTATGGGAAAGTTGTCCTTGCCCCTTGTCATAATTTACTTACTCAGTTGCCAATTTGAAATCTACATAGTATTAGTGATCTCAATTTTAAAGCAGCTATAACTTTCTTATTGCTTGTCCGATTTCTTTCAAACTTTCACCATTCTGTTTAATTTATTTTTCTCCTTCCCAACACAACATTTTATGGCCAAGGCTGGATTCTCCTTTAACTAAATATCAATGGAATCTAAAAGCATGCAGAATGTGTGTTAGAGGAGTACCCATGTTTTAAAATATATGGATCATTTATATTTTGATATCATTCTCTATATTTTATCACATTAACAATAAATGATATCATCTGCTGTACATGACACCTAGGGTGTAACAGAAATAGATATACTTATGATGTACAATTCATGGTAATTTTTTTCATACATGAATTGCTTACAGTTGGCCTAATTGCAGGGTTCCACACAATGACCACACTGGTCATTTCGGACCAGTAAATCCGGCTATTTCTGAAAAGTTACTGGCCCGACCAAAATTTTTACCGGTCTGGGATCGTCGGACCAGTGCCAGTGTCGCACTCTGTTAATTGTAGAATAATTCTACATTTCATCTTGCAGGGCCGAGGAGAAAATTCAGACCTAAAAATCCTCATCAGATATCAATGGGAAAGTGAGGTCCATAATACACTTAATTGTTACATATTTATTTTAAAGGGATTCTATATTTTAGCTAAGTTCTATTTTAAAAACCTTATGAAAAGAAATACTGGGACACACATTCATCTTAGTAAAACAATAGATGCTTATGTCTTATCATTTGAAGTAATAATTGAATGTACTGGCATCATTAAACCGTTTTAGTATGACAACATTACAAGTAATGAATCCCCGTACTACCAGTATTTTCTTTGCATACGCGTAGATTGTTGGAATGAGTGATGTGTCACTACTGGGAGAATAATAATAAAATATAGAGATAAAATTCCTTCATGTTACACGGACAATAGGTGGTTAAAGATATTGCTTTTATATAACACTCATGTTTTAGCACTGAAAGTGGATATTTAACTTCATTGTCAGCTATGATAACTATACGGTGCATCCCACAAAAAAGGAAACCTGTTTTCAGAGACAGATTTCACAGTTATTAAATATGTAGTTACGATAAATTCTATATTTATGATAAGAATGGAATCTCATCTGTAATATGAGACCAACATCTTAGCAAATCGTTCGCGCATGGCAGATTACAAACAATAAATACTGAAGCATGTCGGAAATGATTTGCGCAGAAACTCACATGTGAATCTGAATCCACTCTCATTTCAGGGATCAGTGAGAGAAACGTAACAAAGAATACAAAAGAAATGCTAATGAGCCAATCGTCGAATAAGCACAGTCACGTATCACGAACCGATCTTTTTCAAATTTTCTGCGCAACCTGATTTTGACATTAAAATTTCAAACTCGTCTTGCTCATTAATGCGTGAAGTGTTCATCTCATATTTGATATCAAAATATGGAGGATTAATTGAATTGTATGATAATGTAAATGAAACATCATAATTAATTTTCCTTTGAAGAAATAAGACATGGGAATTCCAGATTCCTTTTTCATGGTACGCACTGTATGTATTGATGTAAGACGGGAAATGTCATACACTGTTGGCGTTTGCGCGAAATTATTTCATAATTCAGAAATGCCTTAGATATTTGAAATAAAACATTGAGTCTGTTGTATGGGCATACAAAGAATCAATAAGTTTTCCATTCATTTGAATATGCATGGATATATTATTATGAATGATATATCCATGGAATATGTATGCAATCCATATTCCATACGGATTGTCTTACCGATATTCCCCTTTGCCACAGAAACTGGCAGTTGATATGTTCTGGATTATTTTACTTTTAAGTCACCATATAAAATTGGGAATATCGAATGAAGTCTCATAGATATTTTCATGGAATTCAGACATTGTGTAAGCATTTTGATCGTATTCATTTCAATTATCCTAAAGCTACTACTACTCGTTACGACCTTTAAGCCGTTCTGAGTTGATATCTAGAAATATGTAAAAAGATATCATATAAAGATCACAAGCACTGTTATCAAGCGTCATAGGATATTGATCTCTGTACTGTTTATATTGACAGAAGTCTGTTTGAAGGAGCTAATGCGTCAATAAACCGCTATTAAGATAACTGTCTGAACTCCCCGCCTCTTGGTCCTGTATTATGCCATCACCATTATCAGTCTATTTACACTGAGTAAATATTGCGCAGAAGATAAGTAATTGATCCTCAAACATAACTGTACAGCTGATGATATGTTGAGATGTTTACATTTCAAGATAAATGGTCCCCACATACGTACATGCACATGAGATTGGTTTATTTTTTTGCAAGGATTAATTTTCAAGAAATATGGGTGTGGATCTAGAGCATGGTTTATTTTATGCATCTATTCATTATACCGGTAAATGAGGAAAAATTTATCCACGTTGTGCTGCACTTGAGTGGTTTTTTAAGAACTCAGATTCCCTGAAGTCTATGTGAACGATATTTCATAGAGAAAGGGAGCCCTCTTGTGTTTAAAACAAGACATGGCATGAGGCATCACTTGTGGCTTGTTATGGACTTTTCAGTTAGTAACAGCATTGCTATATTCAGCGATTTCTATTTGTGATTTATTGTGCCATTAAATGGAATAGCATTTTTGATATTTGAAATTGAGATGAAGAGTATTTCTCAATTTATTACTACTTTGTATGAATGTGTTTATTTCAATACTTATGGATTGTGGATGATATGACAAAATATGCTTTAGTAGATGCATTTTGAGATTTTTTTCACACAAAGGCTTCATTTTGCTTGGGATCCTTGTCAAACCCTCCCAAAAATCTGTTTGTTTTTGTGTTGTTTTTTTTGGCATGAAGCCATTTCTCAAGTATGGTATTGGCTGAATATTTAAAGATATCATAGTTGTAACTTTAAATTATACTATTACTAATTTGTACAATCAATATAAAGGGATTTTAAAAAAGGAAATTACAGACCCACCCCCCCCCCCACAAAAAAAATGTCCTTGATAAGCCATAATTGTTAAAGGACAAGTCCACCCCAACAAAAACTTGATTCGAATGAAAAGAGAAAAATTTAACAAGCATAACACTGAAAATTTCATCAAAATCGGATGTAAAATAAGAAAGTTATGACATTTTAAAGTTTCGCTTCATTTCACAAAAGAGTTATATGCACATCCCGGTCGGTATGCAAATGAGGGAACTGATGACATCACTCACTCACTATTTCTTTTGTATTTTATTATACAAATTCTGAAATATTTTGATTTTCTCGTCATTGTCATGTGAAATGAAGTTTCATTCCTCCCTGAATACGTGGAATTCCATTATTTTAACTTTTTGTGGCTCAGGCAAGGAGGTCCTAATCGTCAAATTCGTAAAAATTGAAATATTGTATAATTCAAACAATAAAAAACAAAAGAAATAGTGAGTGAGTGACATCATCGACTCTCTAATTTGGATGTAACTGGCTCGTTCATATAACTATTTTGTTAAAAATGAGCGAAGCTTTGAAATGTCATAACTTTCTTATTTTACATCCGATTTTTATGAAATTTTCAGCATTTTGCTAGATTGATTTTTCTCTATTTATTCAAATTAACATTTATCTGGGGTGGACTTGACCTTTAATTCCTAATTTATAAAGACTTACCAGCCACTACCAGTGTGTAAGGTTGGAATATTATATAAAACTTCAATATAATTCACATTATTCAAATTGAACCAGAGTTCTAGAAAGGCTATAAATAGCATATGAATGCTTGATTGTTTGTAAACTTTGATGAGGGCTAGAGGAAAACCAGTCCAACCTTGTATAAATTTTACTATATCGATAAGCTTGAAATCATGTTTAATTCTAAAACATATTAATGATGCACCCTCCTCTAAACATAGAAAAATATGTACGATAATTGGAGATATAGTTGGTCCTTGATGACCTAATAAAACATAACAATTTATATTTAGAAAAATGGAAATCACAATATTAGCAGATAATGTGATTGAGAATCAATCACATCTATAGGCAAGTTGTTCTTTGTCAGTTAAGCTAATCAGTTTCTTTTATCTCTCTCATATTTTTCATTTCATGTTTCTTCTTGGACTGCTGCTCATCTTCGGATTCCTTAATTAGGTAAGTGAACACAATGTGTGGTTGATTATGATGTGATGTTGTAATATCAGTTTGTAGAGGCATGTGAGTGTAGTAAGCAGGAGAGAGGGGTTCGGGGAGACAGAAGGGGGAGAAGGGGAAGAAAGACAGACAGACAGACATATAGAGACAGAGAGAGTAGAGAGAGATTAACAGACAGATAGAGAGGGGGAGAGATTGCCAAACAGACAGATCGAGATGGACAAGGGATACTGAGTATGGCTGTGGGGCATTGGGAATGACGTAAAGAGACAAGGAAGAACAACAGGTGAACAATGGACAATGATGAGCAAGGCAAATTGACAAGAGCAAAGAGGAAAATCAAGAAAAATAATAAAGTGCAATATGCATGAGTCAGAGAAGAAGGAGAGACAAAGACACACACACAGACAGACAAATTGACGGACAAACATAGATGGACATGGGTATCGAGTAAATCTGTGTGGCATTGGGAACAAGAAAAGGAGGGTAAAAGATGGTTGACAAGAACATAGAGGAAATTCAAGAAAAGGAGGAGAGACGGAGTGCAAGATTCAACAGAGAGAGGAAGAGGGGAAAGGATAATGGGAGCAATTTGGTTGATGAGACTTGTACAAGCATGCACAATCGATAATACCACAACCTAGGACTTCTCTTTGAGCAGAGATGCTACCATCATCGACCCACCCCCACCCGATCCCCTCAAGGTGCCCCCAGAGCAATTAATGGGGGTATTCTTGTATCTAAGCATTTCAAATTGAAGTGATTGAGCATGTAGATAAACATGTCTGGGGGATAAGGCCTGTCTCTGTACAGGACGGCGCAAGGGGCATCAAGCACCGGGCAAAAATCAGAAGGTTGATTATTGTTAAGATTGTTCAAAGATACCATCGAACGTGCTCCGGAAATTAGAAGTCATTAAGGGCTCAGACAGGATTTCTTTTGTTTAGTTTGTTTTTATGCATGAGATAATTGTGGAAAACGGGTAGATCATTATAACGACTACTTCTTTTTTTAAGAAAATAAATAGATTACCTACCCTTCGACTTTGACATGGAACTAAACTTAAAGATATTTTATTCTTTGTGATGCAATGTCAATTTCATTTTTATTCTTTGTACATGTCATTCCTTCTACATTGTACAACTACTTTGATATGAATTTATGAAAATCACACTAGGTCTTGGGTGTGATTGGAAAAATTATGGCAGTCTCTATATTTTCTCACAAGTGGAAAACATACTTTATTGACTTACAGTGATGTAAAAATTAACAGTGTGTAGATAATTAATTAGCAAGCCAAGTGTTGATAACTTAATAATTGATATATGACATAGAATTTTAAGTGTGAGCCTAAGTCAGTCTTAGCTCCTTCTGAAAAAAAAACTAGATGCAGTGAGTTAAAACGGTAATGTATGTACTTTACAACAACCAAGCTTGTATTGCTTGAGTCAATGTAAGGTTCAAACTTCAAAGTATTTTCACAAATCCCCCCAAAAAACATGGTAACAGAAGGATGTTGGCTGATGAAGGGCCGTCACGTTCTTCTCAGAATCTGGATTTTATTAACAAGCTGGATAAGAGCAATACTTTCCTTCTAGTGCTTTCATGAGACAATATTCTCTAGATGCTCATCTTGCATGCTGAGGTTGCCATGGTAATGGGACGATATGAACTACTTCATGAAATCATTTCAATGCCTTTAAGTAGGTACTTTAATTTCTATATTCAGAGTTTTCATTTACTTTTATTCATTTTTAATTTGTTTCTATTTTTCTTGGATTCTGTTAGTTTCATTATTACAAGTACATCTACTACATATACATCTACTGCATCTACATCTACTACATTTATATGTACTACATCTATGTCTACTACAACTACGTCTACTACATCTACTGCATCTACGTCTACTATATCTACATCTACTATACATGTACATCTACATTTACTACATCTACATCTACTATACATCTATGTTTACTACATTTACATCTACTATACATCTACGTTTACTACATCTACATTTACTACATCTGCATCTACTACATATACATCTACTACATCTATGTCTACTACAACAACATCTACATCTACTACATCTACTACATCTACTGCATCTACTACATATACATCTACTACATCTATGTTTACTACATCTACATGTACTACATATACATCTACTATATCTACATCTACTACATATACATCTACTATATCTACATCTACTAAATCTAAATTTGCACCTAACTCTTTTCCCCCTTTTCCCCCTCCTCAATCTAGACCTATCTCACAAAATTCACCGTTTCGTTCCTCGGCTGTGAAATTTGTCAGACAAGTAAACAGGGGGATTATAAGATCAACAATTTGAGACTCATTGTGGAACATTTCCTGTCTCCTTCTCTTGGTTTCGTGGATGATGTATTGAGTGGTTATAGCAGCTTTGCTGGGGGCGGTGCGTGCAGTTATCCAGTAATGGACTCTCAAGAGCATTTGCATAAACACAACCAAAATATTCCGCCTGCCGTGAAGGGGCTCCCTCGCCTGTCAGCGCGAGCACATGGATGTTTATTCTGAGGCTTGTCATGTCGTTGCAATGACTGTCGTCCGAATGTTCCCCTTCACCTGCTTATAGGAGGGGTTCACACTTGAATAAAACACTGTATGAAACAATTTCTTATAATAATAATAATAATAATTAGACTTATATCGCGTCAAATCCACTCTGTAGAGTGCTCAAGGCGCTTTTTAGGAAATTATAAAAGAAATTAAGAAGAATTGAACAGAAATGTTTTGAGGTAATGTTTAAAAGTTTCAGAAGTCAAGCATTGTTTGATGTTTTGAGGGAGGCTATTCCATAGCTTAGAGGATGAGTAAACAAATGATCTTTCACCCCAGGTTTTGGAAATTTTGGGGGTAACAAGAGAATTGGAAAAGGAGGAACGTAAGGATCTTGAAGGGGTATAACTTTTGATAAGTGAAATAAGGTACTAGGGAGATGAGCCATGAACACAATGAAAAGTTAACAACAAAATCTTGAACATAATACGCTGTTTTACAGGGAGCCAATGTAAGGATCTTAAAATAGGAGTAATGTGAGTGCGCAGGCGGACTCTAGATCAACCCTCTGAATGACTATAATTCAATTCTAAACACCTATGGCCAATAGTGACCAGCTGAACTGTGGTTTTAAATTTAAATCTTAAAGATTGAAAATAGATCTTTAAGATTGAAAATCAAATCTTTGTTATCCATATCTAGTGTTCAGTGTATCACTTACCAATAATGTTCGGAATTTGGAGTGTATTTCAAGATTTAAGATTTTTTATCCAAAATGTTTAATGCTCATCATCACAAGATTAAAGAATATGTTTATTGCACATTTATACACTTAATTCAGTTTGATGAAAAAAAAATGAATTGATTTTCAAGTAGGTTGAGTTGCTTAAAATCTAGAGACATTTCTGCCCTTTCTTGTTTGATATATGAGCATAAAGCATGGTGTTAAAGATAACTCCTCCGTTACTGGAAGGAGACAGCAGTAGCAGCTGGGGTTGCAAGCTTCATTATGATGAACATCTTAAAAAAAGAGAGTGTTCTTTTTTAAAGGTTTTATCAACCTTTCTTGGGCTAGTCACAGACAAATTATTGGATATTGATGTTTTATTTCAATGGTCACAAGAGAATTATATAGCGCCATCTATCTACAAATATTCTATTCCGAGGCGCAATATTATTATTATTATTACCCCGGCTTTAGCTCGAGCTGCCTTTCAGCGCTCATGCAATCAAGGAATTAATCCTGCCGGGTACCGATTCACCTCACCTGGGTTGAGTGCAGCACAGTGTGGATAAATTTCTTGCTGAAGGAAATTACGCCCTGGCTGGGATTCGAACCCATGACCCTCTTTTTCAAAGTCAGAAGACTAATCCACTGGGCCACAATGCTCCACACAGAATGAATAAACTCACAAGAATATTAAGGATTGGAGATATTTCATGTTTTCATTGTATTGTGAGATCATGAACTGAATTTGAATTGTATACATGCAGCAAAATGACAAAGGTTTTTTTTAGATATTTCACCTAATCATAATCACTGACTCACAGAACAATAGCTCTTTCAGTGATACCAGCCATGGCGTAATTTCCTTCAGCAAGAAATTCATCCACATTGTGCTGCACTCAACCCAGGTGAGGTGAATGGGTACCCGACAGGATTAATTCCTTGAATGCATCAGCGCTTAAAGGCAGCTCGAGCTAAAGCTGGGGTAATAATGATATTATTAACGCCTCGGAATAGAATATTTCTAGATAGATGGCGCTATATAAATGCCTATTATTATTACTATTATTTTCACCAACTAATTTGCTCCAAGCCCATCTGATGCAAGGCTTTGCGGTAACTTATAACATCTGTCAGGGATTATCACAAAACGTTTTTTATGAAATTCTAACAAGGGGTGGTGCTACAGGAGGGGTGCAGGGACCAAAGAAAAAGGAAAAGAAACAGCAAGGAATGAAGAAGGGAGAACAGAATTTAAAAAATTTCTTTATCATTTTACTAATACCCGTATTAATCAGTTGAAAAAAAATCATATTGAGGCCATTGCTGCCACTTCCGCCATTGAATGAATACCACTGTACAAGACAAACATGGAAATGAAATGCATGGTTTAAATGCTTGATTAACAATAAGCAAATATCAATTAGGGATCACCTCAAAACACCCGCAAGGGCTCCAAATTGATTGTTTCATCGTACATTTCTTGAAAGATTTATGGACCTCTTTATACTAGATTGCTTCTCTCTAATTATACATGGTGAATTCTAGTCCATACACAGAATTGTAACTTCAAAAAATAGCCTGTTCAAGTATATAAAGTTAATATTCCAATTTCATGCATAGGTTATGATACATTGGGATATTAGGTCAAATATCTTCAATGAAATGGATTAATCCTATGCACCGTCCATGGAATTTAAAAAATCCTCTGTTACAATTCAAAAAGATTAAAAAAAAGATTGCATGGGGAGAGGGGGCAGCTCTCCTGCCACCTAACTGCACTCGTGTTTATTTCTGGGGAAAATATATTCAATATCCGAGGGAACTTAGCTGCTCATGCATTCTAAGAAATCAAATTGATATTTTGCACATTGTTGATGGACTTTGAGGAAATAAGTCACCATGACGATGGTTACCAAGAAATAAAGGGGAAAGGTTTGAAATAGCCAGTTCTCTTAATGCATATAAATCTATACAGCTATATCTTACTTGCATAGTGTTTCTTCCTGTAGAGTCTAATGTTACATGCGGAAGTTTATAATGTAAAATTCTGACATGTGATGGGCAAGAAGGCAAGTTAAAGGTAATTTACAGTTCTGGTAACGATCTCAAAATGACTTTTTACAGAATCAAATATAAGGACCACCCAAGTGTCTGTTTGTATGAATAAAAAATATGTGCCAAAGGATTCTGGAAGAAATTGTGTAATTGCTGAGAAATAAGCAAAATAAGCGCGGATTCGGTCACTTCCGTCGGGTCTTTATTCCTGCAATAATAATACACTGTCCCACGTGTGCCTATCTGTGTTGGCGATCTTCAGTGTGATCGTATTTCAGCTTAGATTTTATGATTTCACAAAGTTCAGTTTATGTAACTGTACCAGATCTAGATCCACGATGATATAGTCATACTTAACCTTGGTTTTACAGACTTTCTCACGAAATTAGTGTTTTACTGCAACTACTGTAATTTAGCTTTAAAGACGCTGTCAAGCTTGTTCAGAAGACATGACAGCCGTTAATATATGAGCCGTGTCATCAGGAAACCATGGAAATTAGTCAACAGGAAGTGGTTTGTGGGGTCAAGAGTTTGTAGGTCCCTTGCATTACAGGAGAGAAGGGGGGCAAGGATGGGAACTTGTAAGAATAACAATCTTAAAGGTAAAAGAAGGTCATTGTGGCAAGCAATTATTTCATGAGAAAGCCTTTAAATTCAAGGTCAATCACCAGCATATTATCATAGATCTAAATCTGGTACATTGAAATCAACACATCTTTGTGAAATCACGAAATCTGAGCTGAAAACCGATATTTCTGACGATATTGATAACTACACAAAAAGGCATATGTGGGACAGTGTATTAATATCGCTTGGAAAAATACCTGACATTTTATGGAATTCTTTGCTTATTTTGCTCATTTCTCAGCAATTACACACATTTTTCCAGAGCCATTTGTCACATATTTTTTATTTATATATAAATATATACAAACGCTTGGGTGGTAATTTTATTGGATTCTGTTCTAACTCATTTTGAGATCATTACTTCAACCTGTATTTATCTTTAACCAATCTGAATCCTATCTTGTCATTATTAGTTGTTTATGGAAAAGAACAATTAGCACACGATCTTGTCATTTGGGGCTCTCTCGAAAAAGAATGAGTCACAAATTACGACTTGTCAGAGGCAAAATTATGCCAAACTATTTTATCGTTCTTGGCTGTCTGATATGGATATAATGTAGAGTGAGACACGTTTTGTTTAGAATATACCTCCAAGAACAGTTTGCATATAGACAATTGATTTCATAGCTATTTATGACTGAACACATTTTGAACTTCCATGACCTGGCAAAATCAATTATATTTTTGCCGATAAGCATTTATTTTTAACCATAATTTTGTGACATACTGAAGGATTTGATTGAAGAGAAACTTGTCCTTGTTTTGTGTGGTTAACCAAGAGGTACACACTAAATTTTCTTACTTGGCTGGGTTTTTTGCCAGTTGTACTCTACAGTCACAATCTAATCCTAAAGATTCACTTTTAAATAAAAAATGATTTGAATTCAAGTGATAAAGATTGAAATCTAAATTCTGAATTTGTCCGGTCATACCACAGCCGATCAGGATTCATTTTAAATTCATGAAATATATGAATAGAAGCTACTGGAGTACAGAAAGCAATTCACTTGGTCAGAATGAAGTAAACACCTTGAGTGCTTGATTTATGATTAGTTTTCATTTCATTATATCCTTGTTAAAAAAATCCCTTTTCATCCATCTTAGATTACGTTGTTTTAAATCTTGTCCCTACTTATGCATTGCAACATGATGGCATATGTTTATCAAAAGGGATAAGTGCTTACGTGCATTTTTTGCTTTAAACCTGCAACTTCCTCCTTTCAACAATAATGTTACCTGACTATGAAAATTCTGCATAGTCTGTACATTTGGTGACAGTTTGTTACACATGGATTAAGAGTGGTGGAGCGTGAGAAATGGGGATTAAGCAGAATTATTCACGGTCCTTTGTGATGAATTTTGCATGATATTGTCATGCTGACGTACTTGAAACTGGCCTACTTCACTCTAGTACCTCTTGGAATACTCGCAGAGGATGGTCGGCACCTCAGTAGGTGGTTTCAGACCGCCTCGAAGTTCGCCAGTTCCAGGTATTCTCTGATCGGGAAATTTACCCCGATCAGAAAATACCAGGTATTTTGGCGGTGTGAAAGCAAACTACGCGTAATATCCCCGAAAGAAAATACCCGATAAATAGTAGGTACTTGGCGAAATTACGAGAACTTTCGCGGGGATTTTTCCAAGGTCGTGGGTATTTTGGCGGTCTGAAAGCAAATTACGGGAACTTTTAGCCCAGCGTGTCGTTGGGTGCGGCGCCGTGCATGGGTTGCTGCTGGGCTAGTGATTTTGAATTTCGCGCCTTGCTGCTTATCAGACCATACTGCGCATGCTCGTAACTTCAGGAACTTATCCCGAAGGGTATGTTTCAGGGCGGTGTGAATGCAGGAATAATTAATGGGTATTTTTCAGCCTAAAAAAGTTCTCGTAATTTAACGGGGATTCTTGTGATCGAGGCGGTTTGAAACCACCTTCTCTCTCTATCCCTCTTTTCTTCTTCCACTCTCTCTATTACTCTCTCCCGCACTCTGTCTTTCCATTTTTCTCATTTTACCTTGTAGTCCTTTCTTTCTCTCTACATCTTTCTTAATCTCCCTGAAAGGAAACCAAAACCCAAGAGGAGAAGCAATCTTTCAGATTTCCCCCATTATCTTTCAAATTGCATATTGCCTCATTCTGAGTATAATTTATGTTATGGGAAAATATAATTCACACCACATATGTCAAGAGGAAATGATGTGAAATATGTAAAATAAAGGGGAAAATCTGGAAATTTGTGTACAAAACAAATGGAGGGTTGGCTACAAAATCAGCCATTTTGAAGCATGTTTGCCAATTTGAGGATCCCCATAGAAAGTACAACAAGACTCTTTAAACGTCCATAACTTGCCTATTTCATAACCGATTTTGATGAAACTTGTTTTAAATTGTTCCTCTTGTCTTACTCTTTCCAAAAAGATTGCTTCTCTTCTTGGGTTTTGGTTTCCTTTAAAGGGGAATCCAGCCTTGGCCATAAAATGTTGTGATGGGAAGGAGAAAAATAAATTAAACAGAATGGTGAAAGTTTGAAAGAAATCGGACAAGCAATAAGAAAGTTATAGCTGCTTTAAAATTGAGATCACTAATACTATGTACATTTCAAATTGGCAACTGAGTGAGTAAATTATGACAAGGGGCAAGGACAACTTTCCCATAGGCCATGTACTTTATTATCAGGGATTTGTGGTTTTTTCCTAAGTACCCATTCCCCTGGGGCGGTAATCTAAATATAACCCAGGTAGTATATTGTTTCATGTCCTCATGAAAGAAAAATATAATTTGAAATAAAACTTTTGGGAAAAATGACATTTTAGCAAAAATATGTATTGGAGTACAAGGAAGAGTAGTCCTTGCCTTACATCACTATGACATCCCATATGCGGCCAATTTGAAGTCTCCATGGGTATAGTGATTACCAATATTTACAACTTTAAAAGTTCATAACTTTCTTGTTGTTTGTCCAATATTGATCAAACTTTCACCTACATGTATCAACTTGTCTGATTTTTCTTTTCCCTATAAAAACAAGTTTTTATTTGGGTTGGATTCCCCTTTAACTCTCTCCCTCTCTTCCCCTCTCTCACTTCGATCTCTTGCTCGTTCAATCTTTCCCTCTCCCTCATTCTTCCCTCTCTCTCTCTACTCTTCTCCACCTCTGCCTCTCTTTTCCTTTCACTCTTTCACTTTATCTCTCACTATCCCTTGATCCCCTCTCTATCCCTCATTCAGGCTAGAGCAAATGACCTCTTTTGTCTCTCTTTTTTCTGTCTGTTTGTCGCGCTCTCTTTCTGTATATCTGTCTCTCTCCCTCCCTCTCCATCTCTTCCCTATCACATTATCCCTCCATCTCCATTACCCCCTCTCTCTTCCTATTTCTCCCTCTCTCTTCCTATCTCTCCCTCCCTCTTCCTATCTCTACCTCTCTCTTCCCTATCACATTCTCCCTCCATCTCCCTCTCCCTCTCCCCCTCTCTCTTCCTGACTCTTCTACCTGGGTCCCATAACACGAAGCTTAGCAATGATCGTAGAACATCTTTCTACGATTGATTGCATAGACTACACCGTACAATCAATCGTGAAAATCAAGCGTACGATCAGTCGCTAACCTTTGTGTTACGGGACCCTGGATGGCAATCAATCTAGTGAATATGAGCATTCATGTCCTGTACTTCAATTCTTACCCACGAGGGTACTGTGTGAGTTGCCTGAGATATTGGCTCTTCGGACAAACAAAATGCACTTCTTCGAACGCAGTTCATTTCGCAAACCCTCCCCTCAACACACACACACACTAATTTTAACGTGCAATGAAGCTCCATGTGAGACAAATAATTATAGGGCATTTTAAGACAACAATAGTTCACTCTTGGTAACTGAAATAAAAAACTACTTCAAATCAAAAATGTTTTTTATCTTCCCAAGTCATGTGTATATGTGTCACATATTCACACGTGTAATGTTATTTCCTCTCTCATTGTTGATTAAGCTGCAGGGGCCGCGGAACCGGGGGGCTTCAGCCCCCCCACTTTTTCCAAAACCGTGTACAAAAATGTAAAAATGACCATATGATTGTGATTTTTAGCATGGTCAGCCCCCCCACTTTGAAAACCGTTTCGCGGCCCCTGAGCTGTAGGTCCAATCTAGGGATTCACAAAGTCATTAATATACACCTTGTATATATGGTCTCGATTGAATGGAATGAAGTGAATCTGATGCTGAAGAACTACATGTATTTAAAAACATATGATCATAATTATTATATTAAACTGGGAGTTAAAAAGAGCAAAAAAAAAACAAGAAAAATTGTCTTTCTTCATGACTTTGAACTAATATACATGCTGCTTTCAAGATAACTTCTTGCATTTATTAGGGAGTTTGGCTCTGGAAAAAAAAAAGGTAAAAATATGTAATTGCTGAGAAATGAGCAAGATAAGCACAGACTTCCATAAAATGTCAGTTATCTTTCCAAGCAATATTAGTACACTGTCCCACAAATGCCTTTTTGTGTTAGTTATCATCAGAATTATCGGTTTTCAGCTAAGATTTCATGATTTCACAAAGATGAGTTGATTTCAGTATACCAGATCTAGATCTATGATAATGTAATTAGACTTGATTTTAAAAGCTTTCTCATGAAATGATTGTTTCGCTCTCTTTTTCCTTTAAGTCCAATCTTCTTGTTTTTCCAACAATTTCTGAAAAGGATGTTTAAATATTGGTTACAATATCTGCGTGTTTGGCATTTTTTTTTATTGGTATGAAATCATACAAAGATATCATTATTTTCGAATATTTTTGTGGCAATGACTTGGAAGATCGAGTTTGAAAGGACCTGTGTAAGTGAGTGGGCAAAGATACATTCAACTGCAGTCATGTTTGGTCTCAGCACTACATCCAATAGAAATAAAATAAAAATAATGCAAACAAAATAATTCTACTCATAGTTCGATTTAATTGTATCATTTACTTCCTGCTCCAGCTGGTAAAATTGCCAGTCTGCATTGTATTAATCACATGAAAACTCTTGTTTAGAGGTAACGCATGCATGATATTTTTCCCCTCAATACCAAATGGCGAGGACTGTATAAATAACACTTTTTTTCTTGATGCACCTATTCATTTGAATGGCTTTGTTGATTATTGAGGACCATTTTTAAGGTCTCTCATTTCACATGAAAGTTTTAAGTGCTATCTCGTGTCATTTAGTGTTTGGTATCTCGGCTAACATCAATCGTTCACCCCAGGGGAGGACACTTTCCCTGCCAGGCGAGACGCAAATTCCTCTGACAAGTAGGCGCCTTCGAGAAGCGAGGCCCTTGAACAGATAGGAGCCGTAAAAGTCAAACATTTCCTGCCGCCAATAATTCAGGGAACGATGTGCATATATGTAGCAATCGGGGTGCCACCCCCACCTAATTCTGTTGTTTTACCGATATCTGAAATATAGCCCCCACTTTGCTATCCATGGAGTTGCCGGGACTGTCAGTGTGGCCTTAGAGGTGGATACCGAGCTAATCACCCTACATAAACGGTTTCCAGTGGTTATATTCCCCTGATGTATTTCATTCAATTTAGAGCTTAGGAACGTATTAAGCAGCGGGTGTGCATTTCTATCCGACCTCAAACTGATTGGCTTAATGAGAAATGAGTAAGCTCACAGCCATCATTTTTTACCATGGAGGCTAGCAGCAGTGTTTCTTAATACATTTCGCTGGTATTATAAGGAGATCTTTCACATCAACAAGGAAGTGACACAGATATCATGAAGTCTCGATTCGAATAGACATGGTTATTTACGCTTTATGGAGTCGGTGCCACAGCGATTTGCTACTTTCAGTGATATAGCAGTACCCTGGGATGTTTACAATTTCATCACATGCCAACTTGGATGTTCATTGGAGGTGACGGTTCCTGCATTTTGGATAACCCAGCTTGGATGCACCATGTGTAATGTTACATCTGCTCATGTTATGTGAGAATTTTTGGCCTGAACCTAACCCGCATGCATGAGGTTAACAAAAGCTTTGACTTTAACTGTTTATTTCTACATTCCTACCCAGATTCGAGCCTAATTGAATTATTTGGAACATGAGCAGCTCTATTGTCAAGGGTATGTCTATTTCTAGATTCTTTTGTATATATTCAGTCTGTGCAAGGAATTCTTTTGTCAACTTGCAGCGCTCGCTGTCAAAGCAGCCTTGAGTCGAAGTATATACACACACACACAGGATACCTCATCATTTTATTTGGAAGACTGGCAAAGGATTTGAACTTCATAGCAGTCTAACGTGATCACACACTGCCGTCATAATCAGTCCACTCTCTAAAGACATCTCCAGACTACCTGTCCCACTCTCTTTCCTCGCTGATTCACTCCTCCCAAATTAGCAGAGCTCGGGATCTTGTTGACGCTGTAGCTGTCACCGGCCATCAGACGCAGAGGACCAGATCGGACAGTGACGAGTCATAACCCCTCAGAAACCCAACTCACCGTGAATACAGGCTGATTGCGAGATCCCTAGTGATTACTCACAGTAAACGAGCCGTTTAGACAAATCCCCCCTTGCTTTTTGAAAGCTGTCGTCCCTGGCGCTCATATCTCATCGTGCCGGGCGTCAGAAAGCACCTCCGACTGTCTGGGAGGGGCGAATAGATCATCAGCTCGATGCCTTTCACAGACGAAGACCCCTAGATGTTATTAACGATTTGCCAGATGCTCATCTTAAAAACTACATTTCCCCACCTGCGTCACTTTAACGTCACACTCAATTCTGGTGGTTCATGCCCTGTTCCCGATTCGTAGCCTTACTTTATTTCAAAGCCGACATTAGCTACCTGCAACGGTGGATCTAGACAGAATCGGTGGTTTTATCTTACGTTGTTCTCTTCACGAGATAAGTAGTGAGTGCTAACTTCAGCATCGTATTTACATCACTGTACAATCTCCAATTACCTGGATAATATGTGAAAAGGGCCGGGCTTGCTGACAAAGGGGGAAGGAATACTCTTTACACAAGCATGTCCGATATTGGATAAGGCAATTTGGAAGTTCTGTGACGCACATGGAAAACTTTGATTGCAAGATTCAATGAAGAGGGGTCTGCGATAACATTCCTCGCACAACATTATTAGAGACAGCTGGTTATCTTCAGCTCGGAAATCGGGCTTTTAATGAAGTAGATTAGCTGATTGTGCTTGTTAAAAAGGAAGCTGAAATACTCCTTGCAATATTTAATTGCGGTAATGCCGTCAAGGAAATAAAATCAGAAGGAGATCGCCTCTGGGTTGTAAGTCTCTGGAATCAAGAGCTCAGATTCAGAATCCCTTCGGAAAGTGTCGGGTTAAAAATCTTGGATAGAGAATTCTGGATAGAGAACTCTCGAGTTAGAGGGGGGTTGAAAACATCAATTGAAACTAATATCTGGCAGTGGCAACCATGAGATGGTGACCTGAAAAAAGGAGCCATGTTATTTTGTTTCGATTCTGACAAAGTGAAAGTTCTTCATTAATCAATTCAATTGCTAAGAAATATCCACTTAATTTGCTACAACAGAAAACTGCTGGGCAGTTGATGAGGAAGTTATTGAGCATCTATTTCGATCTTGGCAGCCATAAAGATACTTTAGTTTTGAAAGCTCAGTCATAACAGCATTGTGTATCCCAAGTGGATTTTCTCAAGAACAGTTCCTTGTGGATGCTTGTGTCCTAGGTTTGAATAGTTGCAAATAAGAATTAGCTGTTACTCTTCAATAACTATGACAGCGCCAATACCCATCAGTGATCGCAGTGAGTCCTTGGGCACTATGGACGTGCTTCAAGAAGACGAAGAATTGCCCCCCGATTTCCATCCGGGGCCCAGGTACCATGGGCCCCCACCGAGATCAAGTTCGGACTCGGTCAGTGCTGCACTACAGTTCCGTCGTCACTCCTATGCAAGCTTCCTGGTAACGCAAGCAAACAAGAGACGGTAGGTTTGGCCCACTACAATGGGTCAGATGCATAAAAAGTAGCAATTGCTTTTGCTAGGCTAGGCTTTTGCTTGATTCCGTATGCATAAAAATGAGCGAGCAAATGCTTTTGCTAGTAAGTTCAAGCATTCATCAACTGACTGCTAGCATTTCCTTGACAATTAAGCTATTGCTAAAAAGCGTATGTATAAAGCGAACATGTCTTTTGTGCGTTAAAGCACTTGCTTTGGTTTTTTTTAAAGCTCTCAGAGCAGCTTGAGTGTTTGCTTGATCAGGGCATTCAATTTTTTAATAATGTTTATGCACCTGAGAGAGAACCCCAAGGTGTACCGTAGCCTACATGTACATGTTTTCTTCCTAATAAGTGCAAACCAAATGTCAAATATATATTCTCAAAAAGAAACAAGTTGGTTTGGCACCACATCTGAGGAAAAGATGTATAGGAAAGAAGCGGTAATTTGCACTGCCTTACCTTTGCGTTTGAGTCCGGCCTTTTCTGTGAGTCGCTATTGTTCAAACCGCTAACAAGGGTTATGCATATGCTTGAAGCTATTTCTTGCCTGCAATTGCTGCTTTTTATGCATCTGACCAAATGTCCTGTTATCGATATTATTTTGATCTAGCTACTAAGGCAGATGATGGGCATGATGGGGTTTCTGTTACACTTCCTTGTTTGTCTGAAACATGCTCAAGATGTTATCAAGTGTTCGTAGTTAAAGGTAAAGTCCACCTCAGAAAAATGTTGATTTGAATCAATAGAGAAAAATCAGACAAGCATAATGCTGAAAATTTCATCAAAATCGGATGTAAAATAAAAAAGTTATGACATTTTAAAGTTTCGCTTATTTTTCACAAAATAGTTATATGAACGAGTCAGTTACATGCAAATGAGACAGTCAATGATGTCGCTCACTCACTATTTCTTTTGTTTTTTATTGTTTGAATTATGCAATATTTTAATTTTTACTGATTTGACAATAAGGACAAACTTGACTGAACCATAAAATGTTAAACAATGGTAGTTCCACATGTTCAGGGAGAAATAAAACTTTGTTTCACAGGACAATGGGGAGAAAATTAGAATATTTCGTATTTCATATAATAAAATACAAAAGAAATAGTGAGTGAGTGATGTCATCAGTTCCCTCATTTGCATACCAACCGAGATGTGCTTATAACTGTTTTGTGAAATGAAGCGAAACTTTAAAATGTCATAATTTTCTTATTTTACATCCGATTTTGATGAAATTTTCAGCATTATGTTGGATTTTTCTCTTTCTAAACAAATCAAGTTTTTGTTGGGGTGGACTTGTCCTTTAAAGGAAACCAAAACCAAAGAAGAGAAGCAATCTTATTGGAAAGAGTAAAACAAGAGGAACAATTTAAAACAAGGTTCATCAAATTGATTATGAAATAGGCAAGTTATGGACATTTAAGAAGTATTGTAAGTTTTATGGGTATCCTCAAACTGGCAAACATGCTTCAAAATGGCTGACTCTGTGAACAACTCTCCATTTGTTTTGTACACAAATTTTCAGATTTTCCCCTCTATTTTACATATTTCACATTATCTCCTCCTGACCTTGACAAATGTGGTGTGAATTATATTTTCCCATGGCATATGTTATGCCCTGAAGGAGGCAAGATGCAATTTGAAAGATAATGGGGAAAATCTGAAAAATTGTGTACAAAACAAATGGAGAGTTGTCCACAAAATCAGCCATTTTGAAGCATGTTTGCCAATTTGAGGATCCCCATAGAAAGTACAACAAGACTTTTTAAACGTCAATAACTTATTTTATAACTGATTTTGATGAAACTTGTTTTAAATTGTTCCTCTCATTTTACTCTTTCCAATAAGATTGCTTCTCCTCTTAGGTTTAGGTTTCCTTTAAATCATTTTCATACATCGGCCTACTTTCCTCGAAATTGAATTAGCTATGCAAAACCTAATTTCAAGTATTTCCAGAAAGCAATCATTTTAAGGAGAGAAAAATCTTTTACATCAGGGTTTGTTATTCTCATGTCATGGGAAATGTATTGATCTAGTCGGGATAGTTAGCGAAAGCTAAATGGTGGAAATCATAAAAATTTGCTGAAAACCCTGGACAGTGAAAATTGCTTACACGAAAAGGCACACATGGTATTTCCTATTGCTGGGAATAAGACCACTCTACAGCATGATGCTGTGCTTTTACTCATAATCGACCAGAATCATTTGGAAAATAATTTTTGATAACGTGTATATCTGATGGACATTTCCTGGATAATATTTCATCTTGTGAGTGTTAATTACCTGGAATTTGTGTAATAGTTCTCATTAGTATCGTGTTTCAGCTCTGCCTTAGGTAAAATGATCTCATTGGGGAACATTAATGTTTATCATATTACACGGTATCAAAGCCATCCACATAATCTAATAAGGAAGAGGTGGAATTGTCCGTAAACGCTGACATTTCAGTCATTTTGAGAATTTGAGAAAAGCGAGTTTTTTTAAATGTTGGTATCTTACATCATAATGACATCACCAGGATGCTGCCAATTTGAACTTCGCATAAGTAAAAATTATAACTTTTTTTTACAACTCTTAGAAATTCATAATTTTCTCCTACTTGATTTGATTTTGTTGAAAGTCCAAACCTTTCACCCATTTGCTTCTATTATTTTCCCACATTTTGTCTAAAACAGACTTTCAACCTGGGTTGGAATGGTATCCCATTGAAACGAAATGAGTGTGTTCTGGTCGTACATCTGTAAACCTGTTTTCAACCAGACAACATTAGCTTGTCAATCGGGTCTTATGTCCCTTTAAACGAAATGAGTGTGTTCTGGTCATACATCTGTAAACCTGTTTTCAACCAGACAACATTAGCTTGTTCATTGGGTCTTATGTCCCTTTAACTGGCTCTAAAAGCATAAATATAGTTATAGTTCATTATAAAATTAGTTTGTCCGAACTACTGCAAAAAGTATATTTTTTAAGATTCAATGCGGATTTGATTAACTTCTCATGAGAAGTGTTCAAAGAAAAATAATTTTTTAAGCATGAAATTAATCATATACAAGGCGAATATGTTACTTTCATGAACTGGCATAAAATTTCCTGTATTTAAATTGTCTATTAAATGAAATCTCATTTTCATTATTGATACTTGCATGCAGAATATGTTTTTCCCATGAAAAGGTTTTATATACTTCACATATATTTAATGGGTAATGATCTTGAAATTTCACATGTGATTGATCTCTGGCTGTTTGAACAAAGAAAATCATGACAAGGTCATTTATATTTATTTTCATCTTGTTTTCCCATATCATTTCTATTCAAACAAGTCTATTTTTGTCATGGATGTTCCGGTTGAATTGTCTTTTTGTTGTTGCTTCATTCATGATGATTATCATGAAATGAGCAAGAGGAAATAAACTGCTTTATATTATAAGTTATTTTTCAGTAGAAGGTACCTTCAGACCACTGGCAGATCCAGGGGGGGGGGGCAAAGCCAGCCGTGCCCCCCCCCCCTTTGAGAGGCACTATTAACATTTGTAATGTAAAAATGTCATTAAAACAGAAGTGTGCCCCCCTTTTGAGTGAAGACCTTTTTTTTGCTTGTCAAATTCTTTTTGAGGGCAAAATGTCCTTTTTTTTTTTTTTTTGCTTGTTAAAATTTTTCCTGTGGAAAATGTGCCCCCCCCCCCCCTTTGGAAAATCCTGGATCCGCCCCTGCTTCAGACATTCTGATTGGGAATTTCACCCTGATCTGACTACTCCGAAAAATACCAGTATTTTTGCAAGTGTGAAAGCAAATTAATGTGTGACATTCCATGATGAAAATACCAGGTAGTTGGTAGGTACCTTTTTGATTAAGAGAATTTAACACAGTAAAAAAAAATAGCACATTGTTTAAGCCTGTCACTCTAGCAAGTTGTTTAAACTCTTTTGTAATTGTTTAAACTTTTTAAACAACTTGTTTAAGAGGTTTAAACAGTTTAAAATGTTAAAACAGTTGTTTAAAAAGTTTAAACAACTTGTTTAAACAATAGTTGTTTGAGTGATGGGCTTAAACAACGTGCTTAAAATTTTAAACAGCGTTTTTACAGGGTAGCAGGTGCATTCCCAAGGTTGCTGTTCTTCTCACAGTGAGAAAGTACATTTAGATAATTTCAATCCAGTCCCAGCGAGTAGGCCCAATGAGCTAATGACCAATGACCATCCTCTGCAAGCTCATAACTTTGAGAACTTACCCCCTAAATGGTCTGATTGGGGTCAGTATGAACGCAGAAAAAAATTACCAGATATTTTAAGGCCTGAACACCTTCATATACATTTGCAAGTATTATGGGGATCGAGTCAGTGTGAAAGCACCTTTTTTTTTACTGCTAAAAACTGCCATTCCTGTAAGTTTTTCACAGAGACCATCCGGTTCACGTAGACAATGGGTTGATTGATGATCTATATCCTATTGGACTGATTAAGTATGAACTCAACATACTGTTTGACCGGATTACTTGATATTTAGTCTCTTTACCCCCCCCCCAAAAAAAAAAAAAATTAGAAAAACAACATTGATGTGTATGTTTAATATGAAATGTGAAAGTAGGCCAAGATAACCTGGCAGAAATTAAAAGCTGTTTTGCTCAACTACTTTATACGTAGGAGGCGCGATAGCTCGGTCGGTAGAGCGGGGGTTTTGGATTCCGGTGACCCGGGTTCGATTCCGCTTGGTGCGCTAGTGCCCTTTGGTAAGGCATTAATTCTCATTACCAGGTCCCTTTCTGCAATCAGGTAAAAAAAATCACCAATTACCATTAACAATGCACACAGTATACAAGGGACAATTCCTGGTGATTACCACTCAAACCTGGGTCGAGTGTGGTTAAGATGTAAATGCATATCTTGGCTGTCGTGTATAGATTACATGTTTCGTAGGATATTCAAGAAGTATTTCAGTTTATATATTGCACTCAGAAGATAGCTGACATAATAAAGACATGCATTTGTCCTGTGCTTATATAAGAATTTAAATAACAATTCCATTAACTATTTGCTCAGTGCAATAATTGGTGGGTTAAAAAAATATGTCTATGATATATCCTTTGAGACTAATGACTGCATTGACTGTAATGACATTTGTTGTATATATTTGCATATTACAACTACCCCCCCCCCTCTCTCCCTGTCTAGATTGCTGCTCCCCCCCCCCCCCTCCTACATGAACACACCCACCCATTCTGCCCTTACAAGTTGACCTACTTACGAGGTAACAATAGCTTATTGGGTAATGGGAAAAAAGGAGAGAGTTGTTGAAACCATGGAAATGACCCAAGCCTACAGAAGTGATGATGGGGATCATGAGGTCTTGATTCTTTGAAATATGCATGAATGCTTCCACCATTTTCAGCATGAATCTGCTCTGTTCAGGATTTCATCCGGATTAGGTCACCCTCTCATTATTCAATGTGAAAGGGATATATATACATAAACAATTGAGCTGGCATCCAAGGTGAATAAACTTGTACCCTTGCAATAAATATCCTGTTCACAATCTCTTGAACACAACAACAGGATCTCTCATTTTGGTCAATAGATAGCATTACAGAGTGGGTTTTGATTGAAAGGCAACTCAATAGGCTCACATGGTAATCTGATCTTCATTTTGTAACTCTACTGACCCTATAAGCCTGCTTTTATAAATTGGTATGACAAGCATTAGGTCTGTTCAATGCGATACAACAGGGTTTAACATTGGATCATGATGCGATACAACAGGGTTTAACATTGGATCATGATGAGCTGTTCATATAACTTCTTTGTGTTCAAGTGGCTTATGGACCAAATCTGCACGTAGCATTTTGTCAGTGGATGTCAGGCTTTCTTTCCATGAAAACTGCTGAGAATCGTTAGAGAGAGCTTGGGTAAAGAAACTATGGTTTGCAGGTAACTGCAACTACTGCATAAGTTCCAAGGGAAAGACATGAGCTTGCATTGCTTCTGAGGAAGCTCTTCACATTGTTGCATATTATATCAAGGTTTTAAGGGAAACTGAAGTGGGTGCTACTGCTAAAGAAGAGCTATCCAGAACTTGAAGGAGGGGAGCAAGAGAGCCATTCTGTTGAGGTTCAAGTCAGAGAGGAATATGGTGGCGAGGATGAGTGGTGAACAATTGCCTCTCAGATGACTGATACGCTGCATGCTCCTTGATCGGAATACAGATGAATGAAGTCTCTGGTGAAGCTTATTGTCATTCTGCAAGAAGGATCGTCCTTGAGACTTGTGGACCCCTTTCTCCATGGTGCTATGAATACAAAAATGAAGTATTTGTGACGAAATGTCATTGTACAAGAAGGGTCATCAATGAGGCTTCTGGACCACTTTCTCTGTGTTGATTGCAGATGAAAGTAATCCCGGTCACACTTACTTTGTTCTACTGCAAGAAGAATTGAACTTAGACCTTTGGGCCACTTTCTCCATGTGGTTACTAATACAGATGAATGAAATTGGGGGTAATGCTTGTTGATTTTCTTCAACTTTTCAAGAAGAACTGTGTTCAAAGACATCTCCAGGGATCTCCTGTACTGCTCGGTGATAGCAAGCAGTTCCTTGGTGGAAACCAGGAAACCCATCTCCTGTTGGAATTGAGTTCAAGACATTGAGGATTTGTTTGAAGCAGGGAGGTAAAATTGAGAAACCTCTTGATTGAAGTACACAACTTGGTCGGAATATATTATGTGCCTTTGAATGTGTAGCCAGTCTGAATACATAATGAAGTAGTGCCCCCCCAACAGCAAACAAAATAAGGGAAGGTTGGACCATTCTTGAATATTGATCAGGAGACTGAGGAAACACTGGTCCTCTTGAACTGAAGAGGCCCACCATTGCCCTCTTTCCGTGTCAAGGAAGAATATATTGCCTCTACAGACAATCTTGGGAATATGGTCTAGGAATGCTGAATATGACAAATGAATTATTTGTGGGGATATTATATCTGAAAGATGTGTTAGGTTTACATCCAAAACAGAGGTGAAGTGAGTTGTAAATGCAATTCACTTCCTGTGCTCCCCAAATAAATCTTGTTTGATACAATAACAATAGACATTGTGTTCATAATTATTAGATATACACCTAATAAAGGAGATACAAACTATGTTGAGAAGATTGATTTGAGTAGCAGTAGCAAGAACATACACGTATGTAAATTTATTCTTCAGGATGTGAAAGCCCCTTCCTGCTCCTAATCACTTCTCACCTCTTCCAGATTTGTACCAAAATTAACTTGCAGTATCAGAAAACAATCCTTTGTACTGTGGATCTATCAAAAACATATTTCAGAAAAAAAAACTTTATTAGAAATCTACACTTGACAATTTAAGAATAGATTACTTCAGTTTAGGGTTTAATTAGTGTGAAGTAGAATTTCTTGTCAAACTTTCAGTCTGCTCCCCAACTGCAACTTCATTCCCCCTTTGTTGATTGGATGTTTGGATGCTGTTGCAAGAACCTGTGGCTTTTGAGGTGCTCCACATCCAGACATTACAAGGGTGCAAAGACCTTAACTCATTGATTGCTGAATAGTTGACTGTAAACGTGTGGAAGATGACTTCGTGGCTAGGTTCCATCGGATCGCTCTTATTATCTCCCGTGAGGGGTAAACGTAAGCCCGAACCAGTGGGAGTTGTAGTAATAGAGGAACCGGATGTAACAAATATGGCTGCCGTCTTGGAAAAGCCAAGGAAATCAGTGTGGTAAGTGTAATCGTGATAATGATAAAGGCGTTTTCATATAGCACTTACGTCAGAATGACATGTCTAAGCGCTTTACAGATATATTATTACCCTGGTCATCGGATCTTGTCATTCCTGTATACAATGTATGCACTTTCTCCACTCCCTGGGGAGCATTCCAGCCAGAGTTCCAATACTCATTTGCTAGGCATACTACATAGGCTTCCACATCCTACCGGGTACCCATTTAACACCTGAGTAGATAGAGTGGCGAGTGTAGATTGATGCCTTGCCAAAGGATGCTAGGCTGCGATGGGATTCGAACACACGACCAAACCCTTTCTCACAAAATGGTCTTTTAAAGAACTATAGCTTTCAGCTAATCAAATTGGCTGAAAGTAGCTTGCAATTCATTATTACAAAGAGTCCCTGTTACACAAATAAGGATTGCGGTCAATTGCAACCTATTCTGATTTTTTACTGGTCAGTATTTTTTTAGTAAATTATACATGCAACAACGAGGTAAATTATTGTTTTTGTGCAATTGATTGCCAATCTTTAGGTATTATCAGAACCAAGACTATAAGATGGCTTGTAATTTTGTTTTGATTAGGCCTACTTGTGCATATCCTGAATGTAGGGAGTCCAATAAGGCCGTGTTTATGCTTCCACTTTTCAGGCTAGAATCAGCGTTTCCATACGTGATTAGTCCAAAACACGGTTGCGTCCATGCTTACTTTCATTTAAACAACGTTTCAAAACGCCGATCGTAATCTCACAAAAAGGTGCGTTTATAAACGTTGTTTGACCAGAATCAGGCTTTCTGGGGAAGTATAAACAGAACCACGATCGTAAACGTGTTTAAATGACGTCATTTGGTACATGCTTCTGGTGAGATGAAAATCCGCGGGCAAATAAGTCGCATTGCTCCATGGTCGCATGTTACCTCCACGTAATTAAAACACTTGGAAAAAATTTTTCGAAAAAAGGCGTGCCCAATTTGACCTCGTTTTCCTGCTCAATGAAAATTACGATGCGAAGCCAGCTGGAGATCGTGATTTTGCCTCTGAAAAGTTAAGCATAAACAGCACTCCCAGAACCATGTTTACGATCAGCGTTTTGAATTGACGTTTGAAAACGCTGATTCTGTCCTCGCAATGGAAGCATAAACACACCCTAAGATGGGTCATATTTTGCATTTAGGAATGATTGTAAAGGTGATGCCAACTACAAGTATTTGTGAAACTGTCCCCTATATACAGTGGTGTCTCTTAGGTTAAATTCACACAGGAGGCTCCACCTTTTTTTACATTTTTAATCATAATCTAACATTTCAGTTTAATGACTTTGTTTACATTTTTGGTACATGAATGTTTGTGCCTGCACAACCTTGAATACATTCATCTTGTTTGTTTGCTTGCAAATACCCTTTAAAATGTAAGGCATACTCTGACTAAATCTCTGGGCAGCACATTTTTTTTGTCACATATGATGATTGATTTCATTTCACAGCCTGGGGTGTGATTTCTTTCTGGAGGTATAGTTTTGAATTTCAGCTCTCCAAATTTATTGAAATATTAAAGAGGATTTTATACAATGCTGTTCTCACATGAACTCGTTATCATTAACAGAGGTTTAGAACTTTCAGAACGCTGGTACATTTGATTGTGAAAGAAAATCAATTAAGAAATAAGATATCACGACCATTGTCTAAATGCAATGACTGTATTCAAAGATAAAAATTTGTATGTAAATCAATACTTATGTCAGTGAAAGCATGGACCTACTTGGTCCATGGTGAAAGTGATACTAATGCAATATATATAAAATAATGTTACATCGAAAATGATTGTTATTGATCATTAGGTGGTTTCAAACCGCCTCGATCATAAGAATCCCATGAATTACGAGAACTTTTTAGGCTTAAAAATGCCCATTGATTATTCCTGCATTCACACCGCCCCGAAACATATCCTTCGGGATAAGTTCCTGAAGTTACGAGCATGCGCAGTATGGTCTCTATAAGCAGGCGAGGCGCAAGATTCAAAATCACTAGCACAGCAGCCACCAAAGGCGCCCGCGCCCAACTACACGCTGGTCTAAAAGTTCCCGTAAATTGCTTTCACATTGCCAAAATACCTGCGACCTTGGAAAAATCCCTGCGAAAGTTCTTGTAATTTTGACAAGTACCTACTATTTAGTGGGTATTTTCTTTCGGGGAGATTACGCGTAATTAGCTTTCACATTGCCAATATTACCTGGTATTTTCTGATCGGGGTAAATTTCCCGATCAGAAAATACCTGGAACTGACGAACTTCGAGGCGGTCTGAAACCACCTATTGAGTTATATAGGGCCTACCGTAAATGAAAAGGAAAGTGGAACTGATCAACTGAACTTTTGAAAGATTGCGTGCCAACTGTTGCCAAAACTTCACAAAGTATCGAGGAGATGGGGAAAGAGAGAACAACAGAAGTTGAAACCAAAGCATGGCAATCGTGAGATGTCTTTTTACAAAATATATTCTTGCCTGAAATTATATCAAGTGTTATGCAGTACCTAAAGTGCTTCTTCAGTGAAACCAAAATTCAGTTACTGGTATGTATTGTCTTGTAGTATTGTAGTTTGAGTAACCGTTTTTTATCATGTTATCAATAAAACACTTAATCATAAAAAAAAATTATTGTCTGAAATAGTTAAATCCAGCACCAACAGTCCAGCTAGAAAAGTGTGGATGCTTTTGCAACGTTTTTTTATTTTGTCTTTAGAAAGTTGCCTGTCAACTTTAAGGCTTTATAGACAAAAATAAATAGTATACTTTTAAGTGGTTATCAATAAAATGGATTGATTGAGTTGAGGGTTTTATTTTGTGCAAGATCTGTTTCTTCTCTCTAGCTTTTGCATGTATGACCTATATCTGTTAGTTAATGCTATTTGTAGGAATAAACATGGCGTACCGTATTACGACCAGTTTCGCTGTCAAGTTTGCTTGCTATTGATACTACCAGCTTACATCAGCTAATGAGCTGAGGGTTTTATTTTTTACAAGATCTGTTTCTTCTCTGTAGCTGTCTGTCTTCTACATGTATGACCTATATCTGGTAGTTAATGCTTTTTGTAGGAATAAACATGGCGTACTGTATTACGACCAGTTTCGCTGTCAAGTGTGCTTGCTGTTGATACTACCAGCTTACATCAGCTAATGAACCCTCCCATAAATGTTTACTACTTTCAGACATCTTTAAACAAAATTTTAGATGGTAGCAGCGAGAAGGGTATGAGCTCTGCTCACGTTGACAAGCCCTTGTGCCGCTCGCTTGGTAATCTGTGACATTTGTCCCAAACTTTGTTCATATCAAACAATTACTCTAATTGGGAGGGAGGGGATAGCTGGCAAAGGCAGATGTTTGAATCAATCAGGCTCAGAGTTTGTGTTTAGGTTTATTTATCAAGGCTTGCGTTGTTCATTTAGAGATTGTTTGAGCAAGGATGTTTGAGCAGCCCCACTTTCTCCACATTTTAAAGGCGCATGTAATTTAATTTGATGGAATGGTGTTGTGGTATCTGACATCATTGTGGTCAAACCAAAAACCGTCCTAATGATTCCAGAGACCACATTTTATGGTTTTTAAGAATAGTCAAGGCGGTCTAGTTTGGTGGTTTATTTAAAAGGCCTATAACTTTTCGGCAACATCTATTATACCAATTATTTGAAGTTTGTTGAGTGCTTTTGCATTCTTTATAATTCTAGATTTTTTTTCTAATTTTATTTTTATTGAATAAAATCAATGAAAATCACAATATTTACAAGAATTATTGCACGATTAGAGTACAAATTCAGAAAAATTCTTACTTTCAACTTGGTGTTGCAAGTTAAAAAAAAAGATTTGTGATTTGCTCTGATAACTGTTGTAAGTTACAGGACCTTTGGATTTGATTGGCTAAAATCAAATTTTGTCAGTAAAATTTAAGAAATATTCAACTGTTTATATTTCATTGGTCTGATGAATGATTTGCATCCATAATATGCCACTGTGACGGTCTATTCGAATTTAACATGGGATTGTTTTATCATTACAGGGCATCTTTGATATTAAATTGCATATTTTGCACAAACTTGATGTATAATTTTTTCTTCTTCTTAATGGCTCAATTTTGTATGCCAATTATATTGATTCTCCATACATCTTTATTGGATGTTTCCTTGTGCAATGATATTCTGAAAATCTGGTCTGGTGGTAGCTCATGAATGTCAGATAGCTGTTGTAAGCAACTGAAATTCTTGCCAGTAATCTACCAGTAATTGGATAAATATGACATTTTTCTGTGAAAATTAACTGAGATTTATCCATTCGGTCATTTCTCTCCCATCTGGTACACTTGTACTGGTACGGGAGGTGAGAGGAGTTAAGATTATACTGTCAGTGTTGTTGTTATGAAACACTGCCCTCTCCAGTCTGTAAAGGGAAATCACAGGCTGCCTGTATTCAGAACATGCTTTCATTTAAATTGTGGTCTATATTTGTAATTGAACTATTGATCTTAGCTAAATATGACACAGATATGTAACAGTTGGGTTCAGTTTAGTACCCCTTCTCTTCGTTCAAGAACAAATAAGGATATGAATGGAAATAAATGGCTACATCAGATTGTTTTGAAGATGCCGTACTACAACTCTGAGAAAATTAACCCATTAAAAAAAAAAAAAAAAATGTTATCAATCTATCTTCAGTCGGGAAGTATGATAATTTTTGCTGTGTTATGCAAATATTAGTCACAAAACTTAAAGGGATGGTCTAGGCTGAAGATATTTATATCTCAATGAATAGAGTAAAATTCACAAAGCAAAATGCTGAAAATTTGTTCAAAATCAGAAAACAAATAATGAAGTTATTGAATGTTAAAGATTTGCATTATTCCTGTGAAACAGTTCTAGGCATGTCTTCATGAATATTCATTAGGTGGGCTGATGATGTCATGTCCCCACTTGTTCTTTTGTATTTTATTACATGAAATTACGTTTATTCCAAAAAAAATTCTACGTAGAACTAAAACAATTGGATTGACAACTGATTAAGTGCATTACTTATTTATTGCTGCAACTTATTTCGTCATAATGTAGACACATCATTTACACATGTATGAAAAAATGAAACAATTATGATATCATGTAATAACTTAAGAAAAAGGAAAGTGGGGATACGACATAATCAGCACACCTAATGAATATTCATGATGATGTGCATATGAATGTTTTCACAAAATAGTGATAAACTTTAAAATTCAATAAATTTGTTATTTTTCATCCGATTTTCATGAAATTTTCAGTATTTTGCTCTGTGAATTTTACTCTATTTACCAAGATATAAATATTTTCAGCCCGGACCATCCCTTTAAATGATTAACATTTGTTAATGTGAATTCATTGTGTTCTACTTGTCAAGAATATATTCACAATACCACATCCTACACAGTATTTTCTGCTGATATTTGCTCTATGAGCATAAACAATGTATGGTATGAATATATTGTATGGAATATGGTCTTTCTAGAAATTTCAGTCTCCTTGAATCCGGTTCAAGTATTATTGGTGTCCTATTCCCCTGGTTTGTGAAACACCTGCCATCTGCGAGGCCACTCATATTCATAGACCTGTAATTCACTGCGATCAACCATTCCCTGTTTGAAGACTGTGAGTCGTTGTCCGTTACAGTGAGAGGGGTCTTCAAATTTACTGTGAGATTTATTCCCTAGCTCCCTTGCTGCCTCAAAGACCCCGATATCATCTTCTTTCATCGTCTGGTTTCCAATAAACCAGTGTAGAAGATCGTTCTGCTAGCATCCTCATCATCCTCAACTGGTTTCCAGAACCACTTCACATAATTGGTCTTGTTGCTATGGGAATGCTCTCAGTGGGGTTAATTGAATTTAGTTTCCACTAAACTTGTTTGAGAAAGTAGATGATAATGGAATGAAAAAAGAAGCAGTTGATTTTGATAAAAGCCCCCCCCAAAAAAAAAAAAAAAAAAAACAGTCAAACATAGTGAAAGCCAGGGAAAATGAAAGCATAACCTTCACCCTGACACCCTAACGCTAATTAGGAATATAGGGACAAGGTTATGTTTTGATTTTCACATAATCACATAATTCTCTGCCAAACACATGTTCGCAACCCTCACCAAAACCAGGGAAAATATGTCACATTTTCCCTGGTTTTGGTAAAGGTTGCAAGCGTGAGTGATAGCACGATCTACATGTAGTGCGCACTAACAAGTATGGTTTTAGAGCTTAACCAAGTTTACACTTCACAGAGATAATAAGCAGTATAGAAAGATGTTCTCATCTACTCCAGACCTGCATGGGAGGATCCAAAGGTCATGTTTATTTTCTCACGTCGGACCCATGTGACTAGTAGCTCATGGGGGTATAATCCCATCTTGGTAATTGGAATATTGTTTATTCATCATATTCATGTATGTTCTGTAAACACCAACAGGCAATTGTGACAGCCAAATAGAGCCTTGGTTAGATGGACGTATTCACACAGGCATGATCGTGAAAATACCCTTCAATAAATAAATCATGAGTAAATAAATTTTTTATCATGTACACACCTGCCTCAAGTTGAAAAAGTAATGAAATAATCCTGTGAAAGTGTTTCTTGTTTTGTAAATTACCTCCTAATTTACAGGTATTTTCTTCCAGGTATGTAGCAAGTGCTTTGCGTTTACACTCTCAAAATACCTGGTATTTTCATGATTGTGTAGGTGTGAAAGGGTCTATTGACTCTCATGTGATGTCTATTGATTCTAGAGCCAAATATAGAGCTTTCTTGGTGTTTCTTCTACAACAAAGATAATGCATTCTTGTCATCGTTCATATTTTCAAACGCATTTCATGTTTTTTTCCTCCTCTTTCATCACTTCTTTTAAATAAAAATATAACTCTTCTAATCATTTTGCTAGTTTATAGCTTATGATGTTTACATGTGTAAATATATGAATTTGGCACAAAATGAAATGTTGAATTAAAAGATAACAATATTTGCCAGGGAAATCAATGTTGTTTTGAAACATGTATTTAAAAAAAATTGATATTTATTGATGTTGTGTTTGATTGTAAGGCACTGCTCTTCCATCTGCAGTGATTTTATTCCTGTAAAACTGAGGCATAAATGTATTTCCTAACATATAAAATTGATAAAGAACAAGTTCTAAGGTAAGGAGTCGCTTTATACATTTAGGCCTATAATGAAAATGATTTGGTTTCCATGGTGATACTTCACATTGCAACATTGTTTTTCATTTGATTGATAATTCATTTATTTCAATCTATATTTTATTTGTTTATGTACTTGCTTATTTTGCTCCGATTGTTTCTGGCATTTTATAATACATGTACTGTGAAGTCACTAGTCATGAGAGGTATGTTTTCTCCAATAGGCCTATACATGCATGGTATAGAAGGCTCTTGAAAAGACTTGAATGTTTATGACAGTTTGAAATTTCAGAGTGAAAAGTGAAAAAAGTAACTGGTAGCAGAAATTAGATCCTCGCTACTTGACATTCAACACTTTATTACCTTTTTTCACCTCTAAAGTTTGAGTGTCAATTTTATTTATAGAAGATAGTCTCCATTCAGGTGTGCTCAGAATAAAATATATCAGGTATGTCTGCGCACAGATAAAACAGGAATTATTACTTAGTTGTAAAGAAAAAATGAATACAGTAAGTTTTAATTGCATGAATATACCCTTAATAATAAATGATTATGTCATTTATTTATTTATTTTCAAATTGAATTTAAAATCAGTGAAAGGTTTATTTTATGTCAAAGCTTTAAAATTTAAACAGTTGATGTTTCATATATTATAATACAAAATGTTCAGTGAGTGTGTAGCTTCATTGGCTTCCATATTGGCATACTGGCCAGGATGTGCATATAAATGTTTTGTGAACATAACTTTCTTATTTCAGTTCCAATTTTGATGGAATTTCATGCTTGTCTGATTTTTCTTTATTTTTTAAAATCAATGATTTTGGGGAGTGAACATGCCCTTTAAACCCAACAGTTGGTCCCTTTCCATAAGAATCATTATCAAGGCAAATCTGCTATCAGTGGAAAATTGGAAATTACCATGGTAACGGGGTTTAGCAGCCAACAAAACTGAAGGTTTCCATATTTTCAAGGTGACCCTGTTGTGTTTTTCTCCAAAAGAGGGCGGTATTCTTTTTTTCAAACATTAGCCCACTTTTGATGATACTGTGCTCCAAGGTGGTTTGAACTGTGAGTGCACATACACACACACACACACTAATGTAGGCTTTGGTGAAATTGTTCAGAAAGAATAAGGAAATCAGTTTGGCCATGTAAGGAATAGCCCTATCCCTTCACATGGCCGCCATGCATACATACATGTTTTTTTATTGTCGCCTATGTGGTAGATCCCGCAGCATCCCGAGAGGCCGGGATGAGGAATGGATGTTGAATAGCAATGAGCAAGCAGCTAGGAGCAAAGAGGATGAAAATTTTCACATTTATCACTTTTATCCAGAAAGAGAAATGATTGCATAAATATTGTCAACTAGAATATGCTTAGAAGCCTTAAAACAATTTGTATTTTGAAAGAATAAATCCAAAACTGCATTTTAAGAAAAAAAAATACTTCAAGAGCAAAATGGATTTTAAATTTTGAAATGTATACATAGGCTAAATAATAATCAAAACTGACATTTTTAGAGCTGTGGATCATTAGCATACCATGGGATGCTTTGAAAAAAATATGGAGGAAAATGCTTCCATAAGGGGGGTGGGGCTTGTCAGATACCCCCCCCCCCCTGAAGGTTGCTTTACGAGGTATGCTATTGGTGTGGAATTCTAGTAAAAAAAGGCTATAATATTCATTGTCACAGGGATGGAAGCTGTGTTATTTTGTAAATTGTGATTTCTTTACTTTACAAAAATAAACTTGGACTTGATTCTCGGTTTCAAAAGAGTTTGTAAATACAGACTATTCTTGGATAATGGATACACATTCTGGAGACTTTTCTAGGATAGTTCGCTCCCATGGGTCACGTATGAAACGTGTTTGCAATTTGAGTAACAAAGATCTCTTTATAAATTTTCTTTTTTTTTCATGCTGTGTCTTGAAGATCCACATCCACATACATGTACACCAGCTGAGGGGGTGGATAAAAACCTAGAGAGTTTGATTTGTTTACGCATAAGGACTTTGGCATTGGCTGGCAACCAAACTTCAAGAGTGGTTATGAATCCAGATTAAATTTATTTCTTTTATCGAGACAGTGACAGAAACTCGTCACATTTTTTTGCGGCTCAGTGCTAGTTGCTTGAAATTGGATTATTCCTGGAACTTGGGAGTGGATGGTGTTCTCTGTGCATGGTCTGTTAATGACAACTTTGGAAAGAATATAGTGATTGGATGTTTCGTGTCAGTTGCCAAATATTTTCTCAGGTTTGAAATTAGATTTGATTTTCTTGGACACCATTTATGAGTGAATGCTGGCAAGTGGTCGCATGGACCTGAACCCACTTCAACCCAGACGACTTCTGATCAAACAGTTCTGGCGTTTATGGTTATTAGAACATCATGCTGTAATGTCTGATTTGGTTGTTATTCTGTGATGAAAAACAAGTCCTGCCTTAAGAGTTCACATAATTTTGGATCGCACTGGATTATTTGATCAAGGGTTCCTTCTTTTAACCAATATTTGACGTATTTCGTTGATGAATGTCCACTCAGTTCATATTCTGAAGCTTTTACTGTCCATATAGTATTGCTTCAGAGTGGAATTAAGGGAAGGCAATACATTTATCCACTGTGATGCTGAATTGGTATTTTTATAGGGTAAAATTACACCAATTTTTGCTATTGGGGAAAATATACTTTCCTAAATAAATCATCTCTGTAGCCTTGTGGATGATATTTAATTTCCAGTTTATCTGCTAACTGCAATCGTGACCAAGTGAAAAGTTAATTATATGAATTAATATTGTGATGTCAATTGTCAGCAGCCAATGAAAGTGCAACGTGTAATTTTCACCATGATATAATGATGTCTAGGTTGCCATGGCAATGCTTTACACAACCGTTAGTGACTGTATTAAAGCAGTGCTGGTACTTTAAATCTAATTAAAACCTTGAGAGTTGAGACCAAGTCAATTATTGAAATAAATCTGTATTCTTGGGTCTGGGTGATAGTATGAATCTTTAATCATTGTTTGTGAAGCTTCCTTTCACCCTGAAAAGATTTAAAGGTTTCTGGTGGAGATTCCACTGGGTAGATACCACAAAACTGAGAAAATTCACACCCAGTTGAAACCTAATTGATGGCGTGGTGAAGATTGAGGTCTTTTTTGAGACGCGTAAACATACATGTGGGACTACAAATGAATATTGACACCTAGTTCAGCTACCCATTGATCTATTCCAACAACTACCAGCAAAATGTATTTTTCTTATTTCTAGACCTGTCGAAGCAATTCTTTTAGGCTTTTTATATGCCCGACTTGGGAAAAATAAAGTGATATAAAAGCTTGTTATTCTGTTTAAGAGACATGTAATTATTTATAGGGGTAATATGACTATTGCCAAATGACCTGTTGATCATTGACAGTTAAACTTTGAAAAGACAATTTTTTATAACTTTTTCCTGTAATGCTTCTAGACAGTATAGTTCATAGTTAAACATTGTTAAGTTCTTTGAATTGACCCATTTCAAAATATTTCATGGTGAAAATTAAGGAATTGATTTTGAATAAATTATTTTGGTCAAGTTTCCCATTTTATAGAACCAAACCCCCTAAAAATATTGTAATCTCCGTATTATCTTCCCTTTCCCCATCTGCCTTACCCCATCCCCTCCTACCCCCTGGTGGACTCCTTCTCCCTCACCTCCCCATATCCTATCATCCTTCCCCTCCCCTTACCCTTCCTCCTTTACCCCCCCCCCCCCCTCCCTCTCCATCTATTTCTCCCTCCCCCTATCTCTCCCCTCCCCCATACTCCCTCACCCCCTGTCCTCTCCCTCCCCCTTTCTCTTCTCTCTCTAAACCCCCCCACCCCTGTCTTGACTCTTCAAGCGAATGAGCTCTATTTAACATCCCCTCCACTTTCTACCTCCATCTCATCCATGGCATCCCCGGAGACTACGGGTAACTCGACCCAACCATGGACACCGCTCCATCAGGGAAATCCAAATATACCATACACCTCTTGTACCTACTTCACTTGGCTTGTATATAAGCATCCAATGCCCACTAGACCGGGCCGAGCTGGGGGGCCCCCCATGTCGTCATCGTGGGTTTTGTGGGATTTATGCATGTTAGACCGGCAAAGCCAGATAGCTTTGGTTTCAGCCTTCTGCGGGTTTGCCATGTCACGGCATACTCGAGCGACAGCAAGGTTCGCCAGATGTACATAGAAGGCCAGAGGCGTCACATATTTCATGAAGGGTGTAAGATTTATCGGTTGATGCTATGCCCATGTGTTCATGCACCAGCATATAGGCCTACAGGCTACACATAAAAAATAAAAGGTTGCTTTGTATACAGACTGAACTTTTTGAAGAGTTAATTAAACTTCACATACGTGTATCGCCAAAGGTTACAGCTCTATAAAGATTAGAGAGTGTTGTTTCTTATTTGTTCCTTTTGTGTAGGAACTTACTGTAGCAAACATGTGAAGGAAATATAATGTCATTAAGACCTCATTAATCATCTCTTTTCAATTGGAGGTCAAATCCCAGTGAGAAAGGATTTCTCTTTTCATGTTCGTGGACTGTTGCTATGGTGATTATATTCCTTATTTGTTGCATTTTATCAGTTTTGCAGGGCTTCACTTGATTACCACACAAGTTAGACATTTTCAAATATCCATTATGATAAAAAGGCCTGCATCTCAAATAAGTATTGCATATGATACTCTGAATCTGTTATTCTCTTTTAAGATGAAAAAAAAATATGCAAGGATGGTATTACTCTGTAATAGATAGCAGGTTGAAAGCATGAAAATCCCATCACAAGAAAAAAAAAGGCACCTTTTGGGCTCTGCACTTTTTTAAAGGGATACTCCAGGCTGAAAATAATAAGGATTGAACAGATAGAGAAAAATCAGACAATCAAAACAATGAAAATTTGATAAAAATCAGACAAAGAATAACAAAATTATGGCATTTCAAAGATTTGCATTATTATAATGTCATATCACCACTTGTTCTTGTGTACTTTATTATAAGAAATTAGGTTTTTCAAATTTTTTCCTCCAACAAAAAAATTGGATTGACGACTGATTTAGTGCATTAGATATTCATTGCTGCAACTTATTTCATCATAAGGGAGACATATCATTCACACATATACAAAAAAAATGAAACAATTATGATTTCATGTAATAACATAAGAAAAAAGGAAAGTTGGGATGTGACATCATCAGCCCACCTAATGAATATTCATGACAACAAGCATATAGCTTTCACAAAATATTGCTAAACTTTAAAATTTAACAACTTCAGTAAATATTTGTTACCAGATTTTTATGAAAATTTCAGCATTGTACGGTGTGAATTTTACTCTATTAAGATATGAATATTTTCAGCCCGGATTATACCTCTTTAAATCTGTTGATACTATCTAGATTATGCCCTCTCTTTGTTTTTATTTTATCCTTTTTTTTAGCGAGAGGGTGGTTTTATTAGGAATAGGATGCGGGTCTTAAAAGCAGGATGAAAAATTTCCTCCAAATGCAGGTTAAATGCATTAAAATCGCATCTTGATACTGCATCTCATGAGCGTTTTTGTATAGCATAGCAAGACTGAATCAGCTGTTACAGCGATCAGAACATTAACCCTCTGTCTCTTGTATTTGTCCTTTTTACCCAGAATAGTTGACAGAATTGCAAGTTTTATGTTAAAATGAGATAAACTTATCTGTCAATATTTTATTCATTTTTTAAATATTTTGCTATCAAAGCGTTATATCCATTGTATTCTTTGTACAGGGAATTTTTCTTTTGATTTTCTCCTTACCTTTCTCTGTGCATACATGTACAAGTACTACAATTACTACTCTTACTACTACTACTACTACTAATGATACAAATATACCACAGGAAATTCAAAGAAATTTAAAAAATTCCGGTATTAAATAAAATTACATAAAAGGTATAATCACATAATAAATAGTGATACATAAGGTAACTTGAACATTTTTTTAAAGTGCTTGACCATGAAGTTTGATAATTTTTATAGGCCCTATTTATTTTCAGACCATATGGTGCATTCTTGTAAAGTTACATGATTTAAAAAACATCAAAGGATGTCATCATGTCACATGTATATCACCTCCCCCCATCATACAAATTGAAATATCTTGATCCCCCCCCCCCCTGACACATGTAAAACTGTATTATGTTCTGATATAATTGTCAGAAGTTGAGATAATGACTGGAAAATATTACAGGAGCAATCCTTTATTTGGTACTGTATGTTATGATTATTGTCATACTCATTAGCTAAACATTGCCTGGATGTCTGGTATGTGGTGTTGAGAGCATCATTATCACCATCAACCTAATTGGGCCCAAGAGACAAATTAACGCCAACTAACCGTTAAACTACCAATGTTGTTAGTATTTAAAGAATTGCTAATAATGTTTCACTGTACGACATTCAAATGCATGATTAAAGCAATCAGTCTCCAGTGATGCTCATTGCTTTGTGAGTGGTTTTCCCCAAGATTCTACTCGTTTCTTACATACTGATCTCTTTTGAGTGGTATATCATTAAGCAGCTCGTCAATGATTTTTGCGGGCATTTGTTTTATGCTACTGAAATCCTTGCCTCTGAGTGGCTGAGAGCGATTTGGTATACATGTAGCAAAAAAATAAGCTTTTTGAGGTACACTTCCTATTCTCCCCCTTGCATCAACCCCTCCCATGCTCCAACTACCCTACCCTACCCCTTCCCCCTCCCCCACCCCCTTCCTTTCTTCATCCCCTCCCCCCCTCTCTTTCTATCTCTCTCTCTCTCTCTCTCTCTCTCATGCATTATTGATTTGGCGACACTCCACACTTGAACAAGCATCTCTATTGCATTATTAGAGGGTGTTGCCGTGTGAACCAGACCGTACTGACTTGGTTTGCTTGTGTCTTTTAAAACCAGGGCAACTTGAAATTAAAGAGATGGGACTATGCATATCAAATGTTGTTAATCTTGTCTCACACATAGGAAACACAGCCGATGCAATTTGTCTTCTAAAGCACTTTCGTCAGGGATATACTTCATTTTTGCCTAGGGTCAGCAGGGCTGAATTAAGAATTCAAAAGGGCAAGGCCATTTTTTTAATAGGGCACTTAAAGGATAGGTAAGGTGGTGCTCACTTTAGGGGAATCGAAGGCCATTTAAAAGGGAATCGATGATTAAATGTACTTTTGAATGGGACACATGCACTGGATTAGCACAGGGCACCAAGGCCCCAGCAAAAAAGGGGCACTCATTTTGGCCTTATGTCTACAAATAAGTGGAAGGACATTGCATCAAGGCCATTCTTAGGGCGTCGGAAGCCATGACCTTGGGTGGCCTTGAGTTAATTCTAGCCCTGGGTCAACCAACCTTTACAACGTTGGCTTTACTTTGACATAGATGTGTCTGTGGCATCAGACTGTCAGTGCAAAATATCCATGACTTTTATGAGGACTTTAAAAATGATTTTCGACAAACCAAATGATTGATAGTTTATTTTTGCATTTTTGCAATGAAAACAACATTTTTTAGTAAAAACCAGGAATAACAAATGTCCAATGAATAGTATTTACATTTGTGAGATAAAGATTTGTTTTGAGTTTGATCGTACCATGCAGTATTTGCTTTGCTTTTCTCTTGAACCTCGTCCTTTGAACAGACTTCCTCTAATTGTATGACATATTAGCTCACTTGACTTCCAAGTAATTAAAAATAGATATTTCAACATGCAGTTAGATAGTAAACCTTAAATCACTTGATTACAAAGCTAAATTACTATAATTATTATTTCTAGAAATGCTTTTTATCGCTTCATCACTCAAAGAAATCTACTTGATAGTCCAATAATTTACTTCATCTTTGGCTATTGTCATGGGGATTCTAAACAGATCATATTCTATCTCCATGGTTATATTAAATATTAACAATATTCGGATCCGTTACCAGGTAGTCACTTTCAGGCAAATATTTTCTTATTAAGGCATACCTAAATTTTCTAGTAAATGAAGCATTACCCAATGGACTTTGTACTTCCAACTACATGTGTCTTCCGGTTGACATAAACTCCAATTTGATTGTTCCCTTTTGATATGATCACCTACTGCTTGAGATGTTTTTCCTTCGATCATATCTTTATATATTCTGCATTTTGATTATGCGTTGTAATAACCTCCAGGCTGTATGAAATACAATATTCGATACTCGGTTCGTGGTTTTCTATAGGTGTGTTTCTTTTCCCTTCCAGAGGTAAAGGAAATTCCACATCCAAAAACAAAAATCTTGTTTGCTTTCAGTGATGTCCGAGACATTGTGCCTTTGTGATACTTTTCTGGAACACCTTTCATTTCATTAATGCAAGGAGGATCCATTCATCTGTTCATTCATCAACAACTCCCGGTGGGGATCGGCCATGGGCGTGCGTATTCTACCGTGACAATAACGACTTGGGATTTCAATATTTTATAATGGGATGGAAGCTGTCCTTGTTTCACAAGCACCGGGATTGTTTGATACATAATCCACTATATCTATCTATCTATTTTCTGAGCATGCCAAGTGCTTGATAAAAGGCCAAGTGCTCTGTACTTATCACCGACGCACACAACCCTCACGCATCATCATCATAACCAACGTTCACTCTCCCCCGTCTGATCTCTTGTGACTGAACCTTTTTGTGAGAAAGTGAGATTCCCCTCGCCATGAACATTATTCAGAGCAAAACTCTGGATTTACGGATGCCGTCTTGTCAGATGACACAGACGACACATCACAGATGATTTCTCTCTCTCTCCCAATCACGTTCTAGCCAATCTCTAATTTTGAGAAATGCCTTCATTTTAGTGTGTCATCAAATCCGCGTTGGATGTCAATAAACTTGGCCTACATGTACGTCGTGACGTCTTTTAGGAATAAAGGAGGAATGTCGCCGGATTCCAATGAAGTGCCTAACCTCAGGTGTCTCTACTGATTAGTCATATTACATGTATATTGACATCAGGGATGTTATCAGCTACAAATGTCAGTCTCCTTTGAATTTGAGTTACCCATCCTTCTATCAGTGGCAGCCTGACCAATGGACATACATCTGATTGTTTATCAGAAATCACCAGTGAATATATTTCTGATTTTGTAAAAGAAAAAGGCTCACTGTTCAAACTTGTAACATGGCGAATTTAAAGAGCCCAACGTTTGGTTATCGTGTGCTTAAGATTCGCAAGTTATCTGAGCCAGTCTTCAGGTGAGCATTCTGAATATATTTCTGAGTATTTCACTGGATTAATCATCCCAAATTAGCAACATTCTATTCTGTGTTTACATTTCTATTTAATACGAATTGGCATATATGATATGAATTGTTATTCTGTTTTTTAATATTTAAAGTTTGGTATTTACATGTATGTTTTTTAGTGTGTTTATTTATCTGTTTATCATACACATACCCATGGATGATAGTTCAAGTGAACTGGAGACATATTCATGTTTAAAACTGAACTTGTGTTGGACCTCCCCCCCCAAAAAAAAAAAGGTATGTGGTATAATTAAGGGCAAGTCCACCCCAACAAAATGTTGATTCGAATTAAGAGAGAAAATCCAACAAGCATAACACTGAAATGTCATCAAAATCGGATGTAAAATATAAAGTTATAAGATTTTTAAGTTTTACGCAATTTTACACAACAGTTGTGTGCCTGTTGTGGTCGGTATGCAAATGAGGGGACTGATGATGTCATCCACTCACTGTTTCTTTGTATTTTATTATATGAAATTTGAGATATTCTAAATCTATCCTCATTGTCCTGTGAAATAAGTGTTATTTCTCCCTGAACATGTGGAATGACCATTGTTTTTACATTTTATGGTTCAGTCAAGTTGGTCCTTATTGTCAAATTTGTTAAAATTGATATATTGTTTAATTCAAATAATAAAAAAAAACAAAAGAGATTGTGAGAGAGAGACATCGACTCTCTCATTTTCATGTCACTGATTTGGGCATAATTCTAACTGTTTTGTGTAAAAATAAGCAGAAGTTTAGAATATGTCATAGCTTACTGTATTTACATCTGATGTCCATGAAATTTTCTGCGGTATGTTTGTTTGATTTTTCTCTTCTAATTCTAATAAATATTTTTCCAGGATGGACTTGACCTTTAGTTTTGGTTCTGTACTAGTTTGGTGTATTGCTGTTTCAGTGCATAATTCAATTATTGCTACACATAGGTCCCGTTTCCCTGTTATGGTTCAAGAAATAAAAAATCAAAATAGAACATACACTGCAAAAACACCAGTGTTGATTTAACACCAGCCCGGTATATATACACGTCCACACCAGAGAAGTGTTAAACAACACCAGTTCGGTTTTGTTCTAACACCAGATAGGTGTTTATACAACACTAATTAGTATTAAAACAGCATCAGTTTGATTCCAAACTGGTGTTGTGTCAACACTTCTCCGGTGTGGACATATATAGATTCCGAGCTGGTGTTAAATCAACACCGGAGTTTTTGCAGTGTATGTTTGCACAGAATACTTACAATCAATAGACGGTATTTATTTCTTCTGCATGTTGCACCCGAGGGGAGAGAGTCGATGTTGCAAGGTAGCCTTTTAAATGTGTAATTGAATGAAAATAACTTTGTCTTCATTGTCATTAAATCAGTTTAGCTGTGCTTCTCCAGTAGATCACATAATTACTGTAGCATTACTCTTTTAAATTTGCACACTTTACCCATGCTGTGTTTAGTGTGATAGTTAAAAGCATCAACATTTTTCTAAATTTTCCCTCTATTGAAAAAAAAGAGAGAAAAGAAGAAAAATGTAGAAGAATCACCTTCAAAGCTGTCAAACAAACTGTGCAGCTATTGGTAATAATTGATTGATTCGTTCTATATAATCTCATTGAGCTGAGCAATCTTGACCTCAACCCAATGGAGTATTCCAATCTATTTTGATATCATCTGCCAAGGAGCCAATAAATACCTTGAAATACTGTTCAGAAAAAGGAAACAAATATATATTTCATGACCTTTAGGTTCATATTTTCAAGTCTGCCTCGCTGAAATCATAGAATGTCTAGGCTAGTTTTGCAAACCATTTTGTAGTTGATGGAAAAAAAGAGGAAAAGGGAAACGACTATGATTTTGGTCCCGAAGCATTTCAAAATGCCCGTGCTGGCCAAGCATATATATATGCTTGTATGATAATGTCAGGTTTTACCTTGATTTAAACTTTTGTCTAAAGTTGTGGCTTTTTTTTTTCATTCATTCATTTATTGATTCCACTTTTAAAACAAATAACATAATATACATAACAAATGTATTCGTAAACATAGTGTATCAAAGATCAAATTAAATATCTAACATAAGTATTTAAACATAAGGTACACTACAACTTAACTATGGATAGCCAATTGTGACATAAATCACTAGCAGTAGTGGTTCAAAGTATTAGCTCATTTGACCATCAAATCAATCTTAATTGCCTGGGTAGGATAAAGAAGATAAGTGTCTTCAGCATTAAAGAATAAGGAAAGAGCATAATAAATATACTGGAAGAAAATTACAATGTACGCAGATTTTTGACATTTTTGGCTTCCCATAATGTTAGCAAAGAGTTAGCGGCCATGATCTAAGTTAAACCCGTCTTCAGCATACGTGCTATTGAGTATCACATCCTTTGTCCTACAACGGTTGTGTGTAACCTTTAAAAACGGCGGCTCGGATTTGTCAGACATGATGTCGATATTGATGCCAATGGAGTAGCATGTATCCGGTTATATCTGCGGCACCTGTCGATGATGCACCCCTTTATTCATCCTGTAATTGTCACATATCGAAAAGTGATAGACATGGAGAGGATCTATCCGAGAGCCTTATCTCACCACCCCCATCTTTCCCCACCCTCTGCGGCATTTCTGAATTGTTGAAAACATCTTACGTGTAGTCGGTTTGAATAGTGATCTCAGTACGTAGGCCTCCTGTTGCTCTGAATAATTGTTACATATGGTATGAGCGAATTATCCCTCTAAAGCAATGGCTCATTTATTAAAACTGGAAAAATGGGGGCAAGTGAACATTTTTAAAGTCCATTATACTTTTTTACAAGCCTACATGTTAACATTTTCAGTATTTCATGCAGGCAGCTTGTGTCACTTAGACTTACTTTGTAGCTAGGCTTAGGCCCTGTATTGTTTTTTCTTATCTGTTTATTAATTTATTTTTTAACCTTTGTTCCCCACCTAGATATTTTAAGTCTTTAATCACACCCCCCCCCCCCCCTCCTCTCACTCTTTCTTTTTTCTTCTATTTATTTTTTTCTTTCCAACATTCCCCATCCGATTACCCCCTTCTCCTTCATATTCATGTCCCCTAAAGAGTGTCAAATTCCTCTCCTTGCGTTGGGCCTTGTCGGCAGGCAGAATCAAATTAGTCTGCTGCATATGTGTCTTTTGAGAGACAGCAGATATATCGAATTTGTGGGACTGAGGGGAACGGGATAATTCAGCAGGTTTTGCCACCGTCCTGTCACTAATCTGTCACCAAAGGGAACGGAAAAGGGAAGGCCTTTGCCACCTCCTGGGATGCAAAACTATAATTCTTTGCCATTTTTATGAAAAGAAGGCAACATGCAGAGCTTCTGTGGCGTATTAAACCAGCGAGATGAAATTGCTTCTTATGTATTTAGATGGCTCAGATTTGCTTAAATTCTGTTGCATCGCCCAGCATACCATGGTGGAAGCAATACTTCATTATCATCAAATATGTATGGGCGCGTTTCGTTGGCGTGCAAAAATTTTGGCAGAAGAGGTGAATTATTTTACAAAATGGCAATATGCCACATTTTCATTCATTTTGTCAAAAGTCCACCAAACTTTCGCCTTGTTGATAAACATCAATCAGCATATGGCTCACAAATGCACTTTTTAATACACTCACTGTTGGTAAGCTTCATGTCAATTTCTTAAATCTGCTGATGTAAAAATGATCAACTGATTGGGAGTATGAAATGCAAACTATGTCAATTTTTTTTTTTTTCACCTGTGTTACAAAATGCTTGCATTCATTATTTCATATCACAAAGGAAGTACTGGTATATGTTCTTGTTAATGAATTGGTTTTCCTCTCTTGAAAAACTCAAGAATCCCAGGATAAAACAATATTGATCTGTTTTTTCTAAGGAGACTTCCATTTTTTTTTCATCTTGGGGTATTTTCTTGTTGTGTATACAATACATCGTCACCAATTTCAATAAGTGTCCTGACTCGTCAAGTTTGCTAAAAATATTTTTCTTCGGGGGGGGGGGGCAGTGTCTATATGAATCTTGTAAAATATCACTCATTGACAGTCTCATTTGACACCTGAGATATTGTACTGTTGTGATACCAAGATTGTGGTACCAAGAATTGAATTCAATCATATTCTTTCTACATCCTGATCCACAAAGGAAAAACTCGACTTAAAATGTACTTATCTCAAATTTGTTTCAATCCGTGAAAAGTTTTAGAAAACGGTGATGATATGTAGGCCTGATGAAAAGATCGAAAGAAAAGTGAACGCTTTCATTGTTTTATTTTCCATTTTTGTGTATGCCCTATAAGGTATTTTAATAGTTACACTGTATGTGGATTCAGTGTGTGTATAAGGTTTATGGTTTTACAAACTTTATGCAAAGCACTTTCACTTTTCATCTTCCATCGTTCTATGTTAGTTAAGTAGTATGAATTTTTAAAACGGCAACCCATTAGTACCTACAAGATGTATGTCTTGGGGGAAGAAAAGATTTTAGCACCTTGATATATTCTTATCATAAACATTTACACTGGGGATTTTGATAATCCTTAGTTTGAAAATTATTCATCAGGTGTGAAGTTTCCTATCCTAGAAGGCTTCTTTGGCATTTGTAATGACTACTTGGTAGGTGCTTTTTTAGCTCGGAATTTTACACTATCAATGCATTGGTCGCATGCGGTGATGGAGTCTTGATCTCGGGAATGAAGGGGAATGTTCATACATCTACTCTGAAATTACAGGGATTTTCAAGTAAATCCAGATTAACTGGATAGTTTCCAGTCTATTTCTGGAGTTTGATTTAGATCCTAGTGATTAAAATCAGATTGATCAGATTTTAATCTAAACCTCAAACTTGAACAGGTGCGTAGCCAGGGGGGGGCGGTGGGGGCGGTCGCCCCCCCCCAAAAAAAAACGTCCCCAAAAAGAAAAAAAAAGAAGGGAAAAAAGAGAGGAGAAAAGGAAAAGCGAAGGGAGGAAAGGGAAGAAAGGTATAGCTTTGTGGGTTTTTCTTTTTATTCTTTATTTTTTTCTCAAAAAAGAAACTCCGTGAATCTTGCTCTAAATTTATCTATATGAATTTTGCTTCCGCGCTGCGCGCGGTTAAATGACAATTTTGCAGTTCTTCTTTGTTTCCCTCACCCTTTCTCTAACCCTGTTTTTTCACCTCAGCTATATGTGTTTCTTGCCAGTTAAAGTTCAAATGTACATGTATACATAAGGGCTTGGAATTAGAGTAAGGTTAGGCCGAAGTATATGAATTTATCTTTTTTTAAATTGATCGCGCAACTTCTGGTCGGGTCGGCTCCGGGCGGGTAAAATATTTATCTCTATTTCTGCCGTCACCTCCATATAGGCAACTTCTCCCGCTTTTTCAGCTCATTACTACACAACCATAATTTGGGGGCAAACAGGTTCCTAATTTAAAAAGAGGAAGCTATAAAATTCGTGTCGTATTAAATAAAAAAAAAGTACAATATTTTTTTATCCAATTCTATTCAACTTCATGTCATTTCCCTGCACATTCATCTCCTGTCCCGTTTTGCGCCCTCAGTTTGAATGACACTTACGTTTCTTTACCATTCAAAGTGGAGCGCATCGGGATAAGTGAAAGAAATTATACATCATCCTGTTTTATATAATTTCAATAATCACAGAAGTTTCAACTTTTTGCGCACTATTTTCCTTGTAATGAAGTTCAATAATCTTAGAAAATTAATTGAATTAGAGCTGATGGGGGTATTAGAGATATCTGCATTTGATGAAACGTCCGCCCTTTGAAATTTCAGAGTTTCATTGCTCTGCGTGGGAGGAATATCTTCCTCCCGGCATATATCCTTCTCCTCTGTTTTGCGAGTTAAGATATGTACTGTCGCTAAATTGTTTGTAATCAAATCTGATCTTTCCAAGGGAAGTATTCAATATGACTTAGAAAATAACCTTTTCTCGGGACCATTTTCTTTGCAAAAAAAATTATAAAACGCTTTACCTTCCGCGCTTCGCGCGGGGTTAATATTATTTTAATTTCCTCCATTGTATCCCTTTTTTGTTCGTTTTACAATCACTTTTGAAAACAAGGTTCAAAATCACAATATATTCAAATGAATTGGAGCTGATATAGGTACTAGAGACAAGGGAGGCGGCTCCTTTTTATTTTAATTTATGAAACACCGAAAGCTTCGCGCGGGAGGGGGAAACTCCCCCTCCCTGCAACCACCCCCTAGGGAGCGCGCTTCGCGCGCTCTGTAAGTGTTGGCACGCTTCGCGTGCATTTACCGCCCCCTCCAAAATGAAATCCTGGCTACGCGGTTGAACTTGAATGGTCACTTTTCATCATGAGAGCCAATCTGAATTTGTCTGTTTAATTGATGAAATTCAGAGTGATATTGTCAGAAGAAAGTGACTCCTCATTGAATTAAATTCATTTCACATGACATAGTTAATAATATAAAGCACAGAGCTACAAGACTTGTAATTGTATGAGGAATTTTGCATTGAAAAAATACACGGGTAAGTGATGGGATAGGATATATGTATTGCGTGAGACAGGGAGACAGACATACTATGAAAGAGAAACAGAAAGATTGTGTGAAAGAAATAGAGAAAGTGGAGGAGAGAGAGAGAAAGAGGGTTAGAAAGAAAAGAAGTTCATTCTTCTCTAGGTTTCTAGAGGCCGTAGAAAATGCAGCTCTCTGTAATTTGTGTGTGTTTATATGCTGCCAAATGCAGTGTTTGCTTGTTTCTAATGATATTAGACTTGTTTCTTCATCTTGAACTCAATGATATCGAAAACAAACATGTTGACTACATTGTAATTGTGCTACTATACTGATAGTTCAAAGCACTGTAATTCCAAAAGGTCTTATTATTTATTTTCAGTATCAGTTTTGTTTTTCTATCAAGTATAAATGCAATCAAATGAATTACTACTCTTCTGCCTATCGTTATGTAAAAGGAAAGATAATATTCTGCTTTTTTACGTAGTAGCCCTTCATTATCAGGAATATACGCATGTCTCTCCAGCTCATTACAGATATATTTTGTCCACTGATATCACGATTTGCTTTTTTTTTAAATCACTTTTTTTTCAAATAAAGACCTGATTTTCTCTTGATTGACAATATATTTTCCTTTTTTGTTTTCTATTTTTCTCCACCTTACAGCTTTGATGTTGAAAATGGTCCATCACCGAGCAGAAGCCCTGGCTTGGAGGCGGCGAGCCCGTCTTCGGGCCTGGTGCTCAACTTTCCCCAACGGAGGGAGTCCTTCCTCTATCGCTCGGACAGCGAGTTTGACCTCTCACCAAAGTCCATGTCCAGAAATTCTTCCATTACAAGTGAATCGTAAGTCCCGATTCTTTCTCATTCGAGATAAAAAGACAGGAACACTTTGATCATGGAAAGTTTTGTCGTGAATATTCTGAGTTATACCAGGGGGCCGTTTCATAAAGACGTTCGTACGTTAAGAATGATTATAAGAATGACTGGTTATCCTTTCTTGTGTAAATGACATTCACCATTAAATGTTCATTGGTAATTATATAACACGTCAAAATGTTCACCAGTCATTCTTAAAGTTGCTCTTATTACTTACTATTAAACAGCTTTATGAAACACCCACCGGGTGAATAAAGAAATTCTCAACATTACAATTATAGGTAATTTCGTTATTGAATTTGTGATTAAGTTACGATAAATCTTTGATAATTTTCGGTTTAGTATCTTTGGGGACGCACTAGATGACAGAAAAATTACTTTGGATGTTGAACAGTAAAAAGCCTATTAAAAAGTCATTACAATTACAGTCTATTATGATCATGATGATACTCTTGATGATATATTCTTGGTTTATTTTTCAGTTGGTCTACTGCCAATTCGTCCAATTGCCAACTCGTCTACTATCATTTGTTCTATCATCAATTCGTCTACTATTTACATGGCCTAATTGCCATTTCGTCCACTCACCATTTCATCTAATAACCAGTTGGTCCAATAGCCAGTTACATGTAGTCCATATACCATTTGGTCTAAATATTGGATTAAGTGTTAATTGGGCAAAATGAATGAAAATAAAATGGGACATTATACCAAATGGTTATGAAACAAAATGGTAATAGACGAAGTGATGATTGGACCACATGGATGTTGGACCAAATGGTTGTTAGACGAAGTGTTGATGGACGGAATGGCATTAGACTAAATGAAGGTAGACCATGTGGGGAGTGGACGAGATAGCAGTAGACGAATTGGCACATTCTTCGGCATGTTTCTCTGTCAAACGAACATCAATAGATTTCTTAAAGGGGAATGAAAGCTTTGGAACAAAAGGGCTTGTGTGGAAACAGAAAAATCAAAGAATAAGATCAAAGAAAGATTAAGAAAAATCTGACAAATATTGAGAAAGTTTTGAGCATTTGAAGTTTAGATCATTATTGTAATGTAGATCCTCCCGTTGGCAATGCGACTATGATGTGTGATGTCACATGTGAACAACTTTCCTTTTGATGGACTATAAAATGCCCCCAAAATGTCTGTTTTTGCTCTGTTATGGTGATACAAACTCTTTGTCCATTACGTACGTATTCTTCGAAAGTGTGTATAACATGCCCTCCTATAGAACGAATACATGATCTACTGATAGATGTTATAAAAGCGGCAGTTTAAGTTAAACATGTACAAAAGTAATGGGGAAAGTTGTTCACATGTGACATCACATATTTTTGTCGCATTGCCAATAGGAAGATCTACATTACAATAATGATCTAAACTTCAAATTCTCGTAATTTTCTTATTATTCATACAATTTTTCTCAAACTTTCATGATCTGTTTCTTTGATTTTTCTGTTTCCGCCCAAGCTATCTTATTCCAAAGGTTTCATTTTCCTTAAAGTAATTTGTGTGTAACATGATACATGCTCCCACGATTTCCATTGTCATGAAATTTCTACCTTTTCTTCTTGGAAAACAACTTTTTCCTTGATAGCATGCGCAATGAGGAAGAATTTGAAAGTGTAAAGAAACATGTTTTGTGAATGATGGATGCCAACATGGATAATGATGGATGATATCAACAAGTGGGTCTCCATGCAAAGACTAGCACATGCAAAACTTGCTGGTTGGATTCAAGAGGGCCATCAGTTCACAAAGCATTGATAGGCTTCACATTCAAACCCTTAACTCGAGTGAAGGGTTTGCACAGCAGACGAAACTAGTGCAGGGAAAACGAAAGGATTAATCAGTAGGAGTATAAGTACTGTCGAGGGAAACCAAAGAGTATTTGAAATTGAAAATGAGGTTTGTAATCACTTTGAAGAGAAACTCTGATTAATGCAAGGTATTGTTGAGTACATTGTTGTAGATCGATCAATCCCTCGGGGTCAATACGTATGAGTGACGTCATTACAGGGGTATAACTTGTGCACTTGTATTATGACATGCAGAAATTTGATGTTACTCATTTCAGTGACATCTTGCGTAAGTTATGATATTATGTAGTGTTTCATAACTACCTTTTGCACACTTTTGAGGTCACATGTTTGTACGTCATTCTCGAATTGCTCCCGGCAACATCATTACAAATCTTTGCACATAATACTTCATCTTCTGCTTATCTTCTCAAGTACATTCCTCAGTCGGATAAAATTGAATTGCTTTTGTTCCTTTTCATATGTACTTTTAAGAATAGCTTTCAATATGCTCTCCCTTTTCACTCCTTGAAGTACAGACACATTGGGGGTCTTTTAACGAGGACAGGATTTTGTTTGTCTGCATGAATATTATTTTATTATTCTAATCTTATAAACTTTGCTTTTAGTCTCAAAACATGCCCTGAATGTACGTAGTTGACTTGTACGTGGTTAAAATGACTACAGTGACTACAAAGTTATTATCATCCCAAATCATTATTATACAATAAATTCCAATAGGTTTTTTATCTTTAACTATAGATAAACATAGTTTTTTTTTAAAGACATAATTTTCACATTATTATTGGCATGCCTTTGACATAACAATGTTCTAGCGTATCATTAGTTTCACTTATTTTGCCTTAGCTTGGCTTGTTTTTCTGTTTGTTTTAAGATGAATTTGAAAATTTCATGCCATTTAATGTGTTTTTATTTCATTTTTTATCTTATTCTGAATCTTTATAGAATACACAAAAATATACCTTTATTTTCATAACTCCATTATTTTGTCGTCACACTTAACAGTGGAATCATATTCACCCACTATTATTCCCAGGCTTCTGAGGACTATTACTCATTCAAATATTTTATTTTCAATTCAGTTCAGCTCAGTTCAATTCAATTTTTTCAAATAGAATGGAAAGAACATGTAGCACTTAATACTTCTACGTTTCTACGCACTTAACATTGTGATATACTACTTTTTCTTTCTATTTTTGTTTAAAGACATGCACAAGAAGACATTATCGTCACACCATTCGCCCAGATCCTTGCCAGTTTACGGAATGTACGGAAGAACTATGTCAACCTTACGGGTCTATCTCAAAGCGCATCAAGGTAAGCATGCAAGAGTGCATTCGTTAATACCCTAAATCACTTTATATGTTGGTGAGAATAATAATGATATATATAGGTATATTACAGTTCTGAAAACTGTTCTCCCAGCGGTAATGTGTGTTACTTTATGCCCATCTTGTATTTGGGATGATTGTTTGAGTTTGTCTTCACTCTGAAAATAAACTGGTTAAAATGACTAGATTGGTAGTCAGCTGGGTGTAGCCGATAAATAAAGTCATATTTCTTAATATCGTGTCAGAAATGACTGTTAGTGAAATATGAGTAGAAAATATTCAAATATGACTGAAGTAACAGTTGCACCAGGTAAACTTTTCATCTCGTCAAGTTAATTTAGTTTGTTTTTATAGTAATGTATGTTGTGTGACTTTGTCTTCTGTATGTTTGAGGGAGTTTGTTCGTTTATGTTTTTCTCAGTATAGTGGAGTGTGTCAGTTTAGGAACAGCGAATTTATGTTTTACAAAAAAGATCTTTTCCATTTCTGAAAACCTGTAATTGTGTTTCAAACTTGATCTGAAATGGAAATTCTGATTTTCTAGACAATATGTACAAAGCAAAAATATGAATTCCATTTTTCAAAGGTAAAATCAATGAATTTTCACATGAAAAGTTAAAAACCAAAATGGATTTTATGTTTTGATTGACTGGTAAATTTAAAAAAAACTCTGTCCCTGTATGTTTGTCTGCCCTCAGGTCTAGTCATGTCGCTGTTCCATTGAACCTGTAGAAACAACTATGCCTGACATAGCAGTCATTATTTTCCATATCACAACTCTTGTTTTCCTTTTACATTTGTTACCGTAGCACCAGGCAATCTCCAAGAAGTACTCAGGCAAACAAGCAGTCATCGACGCAATCGTCGACCGGGTCATCGACAGAAGAGAATACGTCCAAGATGGCGACAGACACGTTAGAAGAACTAGACTGGTGTTTAGACCAATTAGAAACCATGCAAACACATCGGTCAGTTAGCGACATGGCAACAAGCAAGGTATCAACCTCGTATTTTGTATTTCTAAATTCAATTTTTGAAGCTTATTTTCATAAACCAGAATAGTTGGAAATTGTGCAATTAGCTGATGTTGACATTTGTAGACTTTTTAATATGCTTGGAGGTTCAGAATTGTCATCTTAAAGTATATAGAATATTTGAAAAATAATAAGGAAAATTGTTTTCCAGACCTCCCTAACTCAAGGCTACTCAAATGAAACCAGCACTTAATTTAGGCTATCATCATGCCCCTAACATTATATTTATATTCTTGTTTTTCTATTATTTGTGTATTTGTTTGAATTATTATCTGCATTTTTATTGTTTGGTCATTTAAATGCCCATAGGGAAGTAAGTTAAATGAATTGGAATCTTTTGAACTTAACCATTAAAAAAAAAATACTTCCTCTGCAAAATGTGTGCGTGCCAAAATCAATCTGGTTTCTGTCCCCATGGTAGAACTACCATGGATAGTACTTGAATTGTGTACAATTATGGTACATTTTCTAAATTCATAAGCAGTTGGATAATGTATGTCAGGGTTCCCAGCCCATCAGGGAATTTGATACAATATACCTCAAATCAGGAAAGATGCCTCAAATGAGAAAAAATAGAAATTTTGATCAGCCTAAAAGTCAGTCAGACTCTGTTATAATTTGTTGCATATCAATACAACATCCATTGAATGACTTGTTATGGTGGTTTTTGTGTTTACTAATTAGTTTAACATTGTTGCTTTTATACTGAAAATACATGTAATTCACTGCAACGACTTAGAAAACTTGCAAAACTGGGAATAGGTTTAAATAATTATCAGGGAAATTTGTAAACTTCATCAGGGAATTTTGTTTTCTTGAAAAGCTGGGAACCCTGGTATGTCATTCAATGCATTTTCGTAATCTATCACTACTTATATCAATCATGATATAGGCATACACACTGTTGCCTACTAAAAAAAAAGATGGTCCCAGTACACAGCCTTGAGTAATTCCAGAATTCAGTAATCAACAGGTTAAATTAAGTACAGAGAATGGAAATCATTAGAAACAAAGGATTATACGTCGATTTTGATGAAGTTCTTGTAGAATTGCCTTTTTGATGACATTTATGATAACCTTATTTTCCCAGTTCAAACGGATGTTAAATCGAGAGCTATCAGCCTTCTCGGAAACAAGTAAATCAGGAAACCAGATCTCAGAATACCTCTATAACACCTTTCTCGGTAAGTGTTGCCAATTTAATGATATATGTACAGTTGAGGCCAGAAGTTTACATACACCCAGGAAATTCAAAGAAAAGTTGACACTTGCCAAATATAAAATTTACTGTATCTTATAGAATATTTTTGCTATCATGACAAATTTGATATGAAACAAATGAGTATGTTATGCCCCTTCACCACATTGCTTTATCATCAGGAGTTGAAAAATACTTAGGTGTCATTTTTTCTCAAAAAATCTTCATATTTGAGACAAATTAAAAATAAAAACTTGACAAAAGCATTTCATTATTTGTGCTAGTTACTTCTCAGCACAAACATTTCAGATTACACTTTTTTGTTCAGTGGTGACATACATGTATCATGATAGAAAATGTAATATAAATTAAAAAAAATGAAGTCTTAACCCTAACCCCTATGCAGATGTAATACATATAAATGAACATGTAAAGTTGATGCTGACCAGAAAAAATAGATTGATGCTACTTTGCTTTATCTACGCATTTTGCGTTATTTCCATTTTCCAATTTTCATGTTACGACACGTATGTTGATAAACATCTAGATCTCCATTCATGGATGTGATGTTCAGAATGAGGCCATAAAAGAGATTGCCCTTTGTCAAGAAATAGAAAATGAGAAGAAAATCAATTGTCTCAAATAATATTTAACCCCGAAATGCAATTTCATCAAAGAAAATACACTTATTGTTATGATATTCATGAAATCGATTGAAAATGGATTAGTGAAGCTACAATACGATATTGTATGAAGATGTAATTTATATTTCTCTTTTGACCTTTTATCCCTCTTCTTTTCTCTCTACCCTCTTATCCCCTTTTCTATACTCTTATCATCTCTCCTCCTATCTCCCTTCTTACCCATTCCCTATTACCCCTCATATACCCCCGTCCCAACGCATCCTCCCCCCCACCCCCTTCCTCCTTTTCATCTCTCCTCGCCACGCCCCCTTTTTCCGCCTCACTCTCTTCCCCATCTCCCATACAGATAAGCAACAAGAAGTTGATCAGCCATTACCGTTGTCGGCGAGGGAACTGGCGCCCTCGCCGTCGCCGCTCAGCAAGGCGCCGGCGTCCAAGAAGCTTCTGAAAGCCAACGAGCTGATGAAGATTAAGGGAGTGAGTACGTCGATCGTCAACAAGACCAGGCACAACAATAATGTGATCAGCAACGAATTAGTCAAGAAGTTTGGTGTGCCTGTCAAGAAAGAAAAAGAGGAAGAACTTGATAAGGTAAGGAAAATGCCATAATTATGATAATAATAATAATGCTAATAATGATGATGAAAATAATAATGGTAATAATCATAATAATAAAGATGACAATAATGATGATGGCGATGATAATAATAGTAATAATGATAATGGTAATAGTAATAAGAATAATATTGATGATAATAATGATTATAATAATGATTATAATGATAATAATTATATTAATGATAATAACAGCAATGATGATGATGATAATTATGATGATGATGATGATGATGATGATGACGATGACGATGGTGATGATGGTGATGATGAAGTTGATGATGATAGTGATGATGATGATTATGATGATGATGGTGATGATGATGATGATGATGATGATGGTGGTGATGATGATGATGATGACGACGATGATAACGATGTGATGATGATGATGATGATGATGATGATGACGATGATGATTATGACCATGATGATGATGATGACGGAGATGATAATGAATGATGATGAATGATAAGTGACAATAATTCAAAATGAAAATAATCCCATCTGGGAACAGTCTGGACACGTCATATAGCACCTTGTAATTTTGTATGCATACAGAAATCTTATTATGCAAACTCTTTCTCTTTCTCTTTTTTACTTCAGGAGTTGAGGTTACTCGATACATGGAGCATTAGTATATTCAAGATTGATGAAATCACAAACCACAGACCCCTCACAGCAATCATCTATAGATTATTTGAGGTAAGTTATTGGATTATTTACTTCCCATTCATCTCATAGCTTGAACCCCTTTCACATTCAAATAAATATCAATCGTGGTAACGATCTCAAATTGAGCTCAAATAGAATCCAATAAAATTATCACCAAAGTGTTTGTATGTATAGATAAAAAATATGTGCCAAATGGCTCTGGAAAAAAAAAAGTGTAATTGCTGAGAAATGAGCAAGCTAAGCACAGAATTCTGTGATATGTTGGGAATTTTGCCAAACAATATTAATACACTGTTCCACAAATGCCTTTTTATGTTAGTGATCATCAGAATAATGATTTCATGATTTCACAAATAATTTTTTTTTCAATATACCAGAATTTGATTTATGATAAAAGTAGCATTTAACCTTGACTTTAACCCTATCTTAACTGGGCTACTTCGGACCAGTATATACTGGGGGGGTCAATTTGAACCTCCCCCCTTCAGATCTCGGCCGCTGATTGCGCAATCACCGCAAAAAGTTGCAAGCGCGTAGAGCCGGATTTAAACTACAAGAGTGTATAATAAAATTTTCCAAAATTTTTTTTTTTATATTTTTTATTAATTAATCATGCAAATAAGCATATGAAATTTGCCATAAATTGGGTTTTTTTGTATGTATTTGCCTTTAACTCAATTTATATAGCTAGTAGAATGCTAATTTTTGGTGGGAGTATCAATTATTACATTTCTAACAAATATCTACAAAAAATAGCAAAAATATAATTAATTTCTTATGTATTTATTGTTTTTTTAAATTCTTATGTATTTCTTTGTTTTTTATTGTCTTTCCCGATGAACTTTGTCGAGGACCCTTTTGCTATCATAAATAGTATAAAATAAATCCATTTAAACCAACAAAACTAAAAATAATCATACATTTATGATTTTTGGTTGAAAAACACAATTTGCATTGACTTTTTACACGGAATCACGTTTTTGAGCAATTTCTGGTCTGACATGCACTTACAAAACGTTGCGTAATTTTAGAACCGCGTACCCGGGCGTCGCAAATTTGGTCTCAAAGATGCGCAAGACTTGAAAGTAAAAAGTCAGTGAGCGGCGCAGTCAAAAAAATTTGTGCGATGGCGTAGTGACAAAATTTGTTGAGGGGGGTCAAATTGGCCCGCCCCCCCCCCCCCCAGTTTAATTAGGGTTAAAGACTTTCTTGTGAACTGATTGATTGCTGCAACTTCTTTCTCTTACCTTTAAACTAATTATGTCTGGACTATTTTTCTATCATTATGACACATACATTTTACTTTAAATGTTATTTGAAACTGTTGTTGGGTGAATATCTCACGAGTCAATGGTTTCCAAAATATTCATTAGTCATGAAAACAATTCCTTTCTATTTTGAATAATTTAGATGTTTAGTTTGTGTCATATTGTAATTCCCTCTTCTCCGAATCTCTACAAGCAAAGCAGACATTTAAAGAAAAAATTTAGGAAATTTTGTTGCTGGTGAAGTCACTTTGGGATTTTCCCTCACTTACTCTTTTGCCAATTACATAACCCAATTAATGAGGTTAATTATCCAAGAAAGCTTGCTCTTTAGGTAAATTGGGTTTAAGTGATAAATACCATGTAGTATCTTTTTACACTTATGAGATATCTACATTTACTTGAAGATAAACCCTTTCCAATCAATTAATAGAACATATGCTCATTACAGAGTTTGTAATTAATTTACCTCATATTTTTCTAAAAGAAAACACATTCCTACATGTATGTACTCTCCTGCAGACCTTTTTTCTCCATGTATTCTAGCTTGGCAGGGATGTTTTTATTATACTGTATTTGATAATTTTCTATCAAGAGGGTAGATAAATATGTTTTCTATTTTTCTTCATCATTTTGCCTTTTGATGAATGCAGAATTCAGAACAAAGGAAAATATCAAGTCAGTTTTGGTGAGATTAGACCCGACCCAAATTGTATGCCTTTTTTCCTGTATTTTTCTTTTCAGGACCTTGCTTTATTGAACATACTTCAAATTTCAGAAAAGACAAGTTTGTGAGAATTGAGCTCATTTTAGTTGTATGGTTTGGACTTATTGGTATCTTTCCTTGTATTTTTTTCAAGATCGAGGTTAATTAAAGATATTCAAATTCCAGAAAGACAAGTTTGTGAGAATTGAGCTCATTGTAGTTGTATGCTTTGGACTTATTGGTATCTTTCCTTGTATTTTTTTTTCAGGATCGAGGTTTATTAAAGACATTTCAAATTCCAGAGAGGACATTCTTGATATACATGATGACGTTAGAAGACCACTATCACAGAGAAGTGATATACCACAATCAAATTCATGCAGCTGATGTCGTTCACTCAACACATTTTCTCTTATCAGCTCCGGCACTGGAGGTAAGACCTATAGATGATGGAAGTAGTGTATGATGAGATGCGGTGGTGGTGGTGGTGGTGATGACGATAATGATGATGATGATGATGATGAAAATGATATTGATGGTGGTGGTGGTGATGATGATGATGATGATGATGATGATGATGGTCATCATCATCATCACCATCACCATCATGATGGTGGTGGTGGTGGTGGTGGTGGTGGTGGTGGTGGTGATGGTGATGGTGGTGGTGGTGGTGGTGGTTAGGATGATGATCATCATCATCATCATGGTGGTGGTGGTGATGATGGTGGTGGTGGTGATGGTGGTGATGATGGTGGTGATGGTAGTGATGGTGGTGGTGGTTAGGATGATGATGATGGTGGTGGTGATGGTGGTGGTGGTGATGGTGATGGTGGTGATGGTGGTGGTGGTGGTGATGGTGGTGGTGGTGGTGGTGATGATGGAGGTGGTGGTGGTGATGATGATCATGGTATTGATTGTGATGGTGGTAGTTTAAAGGGTGATGTTGATGATGGTGGTGATGATTTTTTTTTCAGATGCCATAAATTCATGAATAATGATAATCTATATGGAACGACACATACCATTGATAATGAGTACAAAAAATGAGGATGTACATTTATAATTTTTAAATGCATTTTCTTCCTTCTCTTTTCAATTCTAGAATGTGTTTACAGATCTAGAGATAATGGCCGCTATGTTTTCAGCAGCAATACATGATGTCCATCACCCAGGTCTAAACAATCAATTCCTGTGTAATACAAGTAAGTCAACGTCTTCTGGAATCCCATTATCCCCTTTGTTTCCTGTCCTTACCAGGCTGTCACCCTGTAGGCCATCTCAGTTTGAAAAAAAAAGTGTTTGCAATGAATTTTGCAATTGCCTCATGACTAAAAGGAGCAATTTCTTGACCCTGAAGACTCAGCTATTATGTATCACAAGCATTGGCGTAAATCCGTGACTGCATGCTATTCAAGTGGGGGGGGGTGAAATAATAGATCTCCCCCCCCCCCCACCGTCCGTGCTCTCAACGAAACTTTGGGAATCTCGGTCGTTGACCATGTGACAAACCTACAACTACAAAACTATTACAACAACAAAAAACAAAACGAACAAATGGTTATTTAATTATGCTAATTCATGTATGAATTTTTTGTATGTATTTAACATTTTTTAAACGTTTTTTGCTCATTCTTATTTTTTGGGGGAAATTGTCAGAGACACTTTCGATTTTAAGCGACTTGAAAGTAATTGATCAACAAAAGTAAAAAATTTTCCATTTACAGCTCGAATATCCAATCACAAAGTCTTGAAACAATTTTATTCATGTCCAACATATCTGTTATTCTTCTACCCTAGGCGCAGAACTAGCAATACTCTACAACGATGTCTCTGTCTTAGAGAATCACTCCCTTGCCGTCGCCTTCAAACTCCTCCAGGAGGAGAACTGCAATATCTTTGAGAATCTCACAAAGAAACAGCTCCAAACCCTCAGGAAAATGTCCATCGATATGGTAAGGGCCTTCGTCATCAAAATTTGCTTGTGCATGAATAATAATTGGCAAACTGCCAATTGTTTATGTGGAGCGTTGTGGCCCAGTGGATTAGTCTTCTGACTTTGAAACAGAGGGTCGTGGGTTCGAATCCCAGCCATGGCGCGATTTCCTTCAGCAAGAAATGTATCCACATTGTGCTGCACTCAACCCAGGTGAGGTGAATGGGTACCCGGTAGGAAGAAATTCCTTGAATGCTTGAGCGCCTAGCCTAGGCAGCCCAGCTAAAACCGGGGCAATAATAATAGCAGGGCCCGCTGGGAGAACAGTTTTCAGAACTGAAGTGGCTTCCCTGGGTTAATCTACCTATATTATTATTATTATTATTGTTCGACACCTGCTTCATCTACTTTCCGTTTGGTCCCTTCCCACCTTTTTTAATTCTAGCTTTTCTTCGAACAGTTCTTGTAGTAATCATTTGGTCTAATCGCCAATGTAGGCCATTCAACATTGTGTCTAATATCCAGATAGGCTATGCCCACTTTGTTCAACATCAACTTGGTCTAATACAATTTAATCTACATTGTTAGATGAACTATAGTGTTCTCTGTTTTCACACAAGCTCACTCGTTCCAGGGATTTCATTCTCCTTCAATACCACTCCTAATGAATGCATTATTTGTTTTATTTATTTTCTTCATCTGCAGGTACTTGCAACAGACATGTCCAAGCACATGAGCTTACTGGCTGACTTGAAGACTATGGTTGAAACCAAGAAAGTGGCCGGCTCAGGGGTCTTATTATTAGACAACTACACAGATAGGATACAGGTACGTACTAGCGTGGTGGTGCTATATCGGGCAAGGGTTGCAGCTGATCCCATCGCTCACAGCTGTGGAAACCAGCAACCCCAACATCGAGAATCATTTGTCCACCAAGTGTTTTCGAAATGTGATGTATACTCATGCATCATTGTCTTGGCAATTCAGTGCACCCCTCCTTGTTTACAAAGGGACATTGTGTAAACTTCCTGCATGAAAAATGATGACACTGATCAATTTTACATAGTTGGTATCGATCGGATCTATCATCACTCTTTGCAAGTCGGGACCCAGGAGGAACCTGTTTCATAAACACAACAATTGTAGCTGTGCTGTTATTGTAACTACCATGAAAGCTTGATGGTGATTGGCTGCTGAACCCTATAACAATAGTCTTTATGAAACAGGGCCCCTGATGATTTGTTAAAGACACAAAAGTAGCTTATTTAAGTATTGTGTCATTGGTGTTGGATGATTTTGTAATGCTGCCCAACCTAGCGCCAACACCAAGTTTACATGAACTATAATGGTATTATGAATCACTGGTTAAGTCCCTTGACATTGAACCGCAGGGTCCAGGGATCAAATCCCATCACAGCACTCCCATCCTTTGGCAAAGCCCAAGAACACTAAACTTATAAATACCTGCAGAATATAATGGACAATAAGGTATATCGCTAATCAGAACCGCAATGCATTATGGGATCGCAAAAGGGGCCGTTAGATAGTTCTGCGCACGCGCACTGTCCGCTAGAGCGCGTGTGCAACGGCCCCTTTTGCGATCCCATAATGCATTGCGGTTCTGATTAGCGATATACCTTATGTGAAATGAGCTTCATCTGGGATGAGGAAGAGGAGGAACAAAAGGCAGAAATGAGTCTCCCACAGAGAGAAAGGAAATAGACGTCTGACTCTGTATTTATTTCTAGTCTTGCATTTTAAGGAAGGAAAAGGGTTGAAATGATCGACACGTTTAAAAACATGAAAATAGTTAGAATAGCTCTACATGCACTGAGAAGCATGAGGGTAAAATGATCTGCTTGAAGGCATATTTCCTGTAATCCTGCTGAGTTGAAGCATTGGAATGGAGCTTCCTCATCAATGGAAATTTATCCATAAAATTTGCAATATATTTATGATTATGATGTACATGTAAATGAAGAATATGATGATGATGATGATGATGATGGTGATGGCGATTAAGATGATGATGATGATGATGATGATGATGATGATAGTGAGGACGACGATGATGATGCTGATGATGATGATGATGATGATGATAATAATGTTGAGATGATGATGATGGTGATGATCATGGTCTTGATGATGATGATGGTGATGATGATGATGATGATGGTGATGGCGATGATGATGATGATGATGGAGATGATGATAGTGAGGACGACGATGATGACAATGATGATGCTGATGATGGTGATGATGCTGATAATAATGTTGAGATGATGATGATGGTGATGATCATGGTCTTGATGATGATGATGATGATGATGGTGATGATACCAATGATGATTATGAAGGTGGTGATGATGATGGCTGTCATGATCATGATGAACAATTGTATATGAATTAGAAGTGATATATGATATATATTTCAATTGACAATATACAGGTGCTGAAGAATCTTGTCCATTGTGCTGACGTAGCGAACCCTAGCAAACCTCTCAATATCTACACCCAGTGGACATCGATGCTGATGGAAGAATTCTTCAGACAGGGTGATCTTGAACGAGAGAAAGGAGCAGAGATCAGCCCCATGATGGATAGAGAGAACGCATCCATTGAAAAATCACAGGTTCGTAATAGTTTTTCTCCTCTATTAGAATTTTAACAATGAAGGAATGTGCATTGTTTATTTCAAGCACATTTTACTCTCCTAAGTACAATGTAAATGTTAAAAAAGAGTTGAAGGGAACGTCTTTCAGGTTCCTTTTAAATCAGATATGAATCGGTTTATTCAATATGGGAACCCCACCACACCGCAGCTGCGGAAATGCTAAAACGAGAGGTATCAGAGAAATCACTTATCCAATGCGACAGCCCCAGTCATTTCGATGGCGTGGGTTCGGATCCCACCTCTGCCACCATGTCAATACTGTAGGTGGAACTGTTGTGTCATCTTAACCCTTGTATATGTGTGCCTATGTACAAATTACAAGACTGAGTGTGGAATTCAATGCACTAGTGCATGCACTGGTATCCCTGCATTACAATAGTTGGTACATACACTTGAGCAATTTCAAATACAATGACCAAGGGAGTGTTCACACTTTGTGCTTGCCTGACATAACTCCATATCGTTGCATAACTGGTTCCTTCTCTTTTCTGTTCAGGTTGGCTTCATAGACTTCATCTTGCATCCCCTGTGGGAGACATGGGCCGACCTGGTCTACCCCGACGCCCAGGAGATCCTGGACCACCTCGAGGAGAACAGGAACTGGTACCAGAGCCAGATCCGAGAGAGTCCCTCGCCCAACCCCAGCAAGGACGGCTCCAACGAGACCAAGACCAACGGAGATGACCTCCATGATCTTACGCTGGAGGACCTCGAAGAGAAGGACGGAGACGAAGGCATGCAGGATCACACGCCCACTCACCGGTCAAACCTGTTGCAGAGGAACCCCAAGGTGGACGATGGCAGCAGTGTGGAAGCGGTCAATGCCAAGAATGCAAGGAGCAGGGGGAAGGACGGTGCAGTGTTCAAATTCTCAAAACTCACCATCAAAGACTCCAAGGAGACGGATCTATAGTACACTCTGACCCACCGAGGGGGGGATAGGACCTTCCGTTTTGTATCAACTCAGTGCGGCAGAAATGGGATCATGCAGGAAAGTGATGACGGTATCGTGCATAGCCAGCTAAGATATGGGAGTGCAAGAAGAAGCAATAAGTGCGAGGATAAGAAGCGCGCGGTGATGAAGGAAGTGTCACAGATGACCTGATTTGGGTGGAAAAGCTTCATGCATCAGCAAGAAACCAGGAGGGACGTCCTTGTGGCCTGCACTAAGTGCTAGAGGGAGATGCAAGTGATTCAAACTTGATCTTTGTCAGATGGCTATGCTAGAACATAGCCAGGTAGAAGGACTTTTCAGATGAAAAGCTCGTTCGAAATGCGTTTGAAGAGCTTCCTCTTTGAAGGTACGCTGGATGGACGCATTCTTGAGAGACTAGAGAATCTCTAAGATTAAGATATAGAGATATCTTTGTTGGTGAGGTGGATTAGTAACTTTGCATCAATCGTGTCGAATATCACCCTACCTTTACCATGTCAACATCACTTTCAAAAGTAGGTAGCTTTTGGAAAGGGCAAGATTTAACCAAAAAAATTGCTCTTTTACAAAAAACAAGGGTAAGGATATTTAAGGACAAATGTAAACATAATCGTACAAATAGTGTGTACTTTTGAGGTTTCGCATAGTTTGTGCCAAAGAAGGACTTACAGTATACAATATAAGATTATTAAAAAGCAAAAACATGAAGTTTTTAATCATATTTGTGAGCTTCTCATATGTCGACTCATATTTTGATGAGAAGGTGGTTTGGATGAAAATAAATCATCTTTCTGAATGAAAGGCCACGCCCCTCATATCTACAAGGAACATCTACAAGTTCATGAATGGATCTTTGTCCGGGGCCTGTTGTGGTACAAACCAACGGAGTGAAGACATCTTTGAATTGCTTTCTGGTTTCAATTAGTGTGTTTGTAATGTGACTTTGGTTATTTTTTTTAAAGTGTGCTGTGACTCAGATTTGAGTTGAAGAGAGATTTAATACGGAAGCTTGGAGAAATTTTTAAAAAAATCTAGAATAATTCTCTTATATTTCTAGAAAGCTGTTACACCTTGTCAGCAGTGGATAGTGCACATCTTGGACATAACAAATTTGAGATCTGGTTTGGCCCAATAGCGTTTTATTCAGATCCCTGAAAATCATTGAGAATATATCAGAAGAAAGATTCAATGAAATCCACATATTTGATATCCGATTGGTAGTTTTCATTCAATGCTAAAAGACAAATGATCATTGACATCTTGAAATTAGCAATGTGGGGAAAAGGTTAAAATGGCTGTTTTCCTCCCTCATTTGCAAATTCTAAATTACGTCTGAAGTTCTATCCATCAAAGATATCATCTACCAATCTCCATTTATTTCTGATACAAAAAAATGTAAAAGGAATAACGGTGCAAGAAAAGAAAGTAACAAATTCTGCCAATGAGGCTAACATAATTTGGAAAATTCAAACTTCTGAAGTCTATCTTGATTTCTGATACAAATAACAACTGTAAAAGAAAAAAAATGTAGCAATTGAAGAAATAAAAATGTGGCCAATTTGAGGATTAATTAATGCTACAAGAAATTAATGCCCAGAGTGTATTTGTTGCTTTGCTTCATCGTAAATGTTGATTTTTCATTTGAATGTGCCATCAAACTGTATCTATATATCCCATTTTCGTTTTGGATAAGTTTCGGGTGATATTTATCTTAATATGAGTTTATTGTGTGATGGCTGAATATCTGTGATAGTTTGTATCCAATTGCTGCTTTAAAAAAAAAATTGTCCATCTGCTGCGTCTTAAGAGATAATTATTTGTTTCTTTAGTTTTCCGAAATATTTTTTAACATGAATTACATATCATTTAAGTTATGTAAAGACTTGGTTGAATAGATATTTACTTGAAAGTCTTCAAACGGTCTAAGAAAACACCCCTTTCCCCCCAAATTGGAAGTTAGAATTAAAACTCTGATAAATATAATTTTCACAAAAAAATTTGGGGGTTTACATGCTTGTGCTTGAAGTGAAAGTCATTTTGTAATACAAAATCCTCTTTAACTGTCTTTTCTATAAACCATACATGACCATTGTCCAACATTTTTAAGTTCCTTTAGTTCTTACAGATGGTTATGCCATTGACTTCTGTATGCCATAACAGTACTAATACAGGAACCGATCTTGTGAATAATTTGGAAAATTGATTCATTGAACTTGAAATAGTTTTGAATCCAATAAGGGTAATTGATAACCATGCTGCAGCTAAAATAAAAAGTGATTTGATCAAATGGCAAAATGGTACTCCTTTGTTTTGATTCAAACTCTTCATATGGACCCTGTACACCGAACAATTTAAGCCTTCTCTTATAACCTCTTCTTTTTCATTAACCCCTGTCGCTTTCTACATTAGTTCTTCTTTTTCTCAACAGTCCTGTTCAAACTAACTTAATGCATGTGTGTTTTTTTAATAAATGTGAAGATATAACAGTTTATGGTTATAGACAATTGAATTTTGTAATAGTGCTCAGTGACTAAAATCCAATTCTGTAATTTCTAGAGTTTGCACAGGGACTGCTGTGTTCTAGGAAGCAATGGGCTGAGCAAATGAGAATGTACTTGCTGTGCAGGCCCGAATACAGTTATTTTTCAAGAGATCTTTGTTTTAGTTCATTTTTTTTGTTTCGCTTTCAGTTTTAGAAGGTGATGCTTCTTTTTACTTTGTATGATTTAAGTTTGGAAATAGATTGTGCTTTCATTACCAGTTGATTCTTCTCTCGCTTCAAAATGCCTTTTGCCTGTAGCACAAGTAGACTGTACTAGTAATTATATGAAAATGCACAAATCCATCTCTAGCAATAATCCAGTCTTTGTAATCAACTAGCACATGGGTCAGTAGAGACCATATCACCATTATAGAGCATATTGCTGTCAATTACAGCAATGCATCTTTATTGATCTACAAATTGCACAAACATGCTTGCTTGACATATAAACATGATATATTTTAGAATGAGAATCGTGTATATTAGCTTTCATTTCATGTAATGGTATTGACGTCTTGTAACTGAAGGTTGTAACGGTTCATATGGACAACTCAGAAGGTTTATCGAATGCAGTACTATTTGGTATGGGCTGGTGTTGCATGCAAATATTCCTGTGGGAGATTTCTTTATTGGAATTTTCATTCTCAAGTTGTGTGTGTGTGATTGAAGCATTGGACATCCAAATTAAGTACCTAATGAGTTAACTAGTTATGAACTAGTAATCTAGTTAAAAAGTGTTAACTACAAACTAGTTAAATGGTTGATAACTAGTGTCGAATAATGTGTTACTAAGAATTGATTGACTACTTGCTATCAGCTAATGAATTACTGAGATCGTAATGAGTTTACTGGCATATGATATTTACTAGTAATCTTGTTAACTAAAGACAAGTTATCTGGTTAACTAGTGCTGACTAATGAGTTACAGAAAATTAAAAAAATTGCTTTCTATAAACTAATATGAAATGAGTTTGCAAAATGTTTTTGTGTTATCATCTATTAAGTTACTAAGAAAATACCTTGTAGTTCGTACTGGTTATGAAGTAAAGTTACTCATGAGTACAAACTACAGTATACGTCAAGAACGGATTAATTACTGATTAACATTACATTATAATTAACTAGTTATCAGTATGTTACATATGGGTTATCCAGCGATATATTGGTTTATCGACTTAGTTTATAGTAAGGGGCTATCTACTAGCAAAGATATAATTCTGGGTTTATTTGTAGTTACTAGTTAGCTAAAGATTTAATCTTGAGTTAACTAGTTAGTATACTGGTAATTACTCCGTGATTGAGTAGGAACTCACTGCAGTATAGTATGTACTCATTTTTAAAGCATGTTCAACAAGGTAACATAATCTGCCCTGCTTTAAATAAATTTCTGCTGAAATATTATATTGTTATTTGGGTAAAAACTGTTATAAACCCTTTCAACAAGCACTGCTCTCAAATTATTTTGGAAGTAAGAAATCTCTTTGGTCAACAGCTTGTCCCCCATTTGAATGATTTTTTTTTTACATAATGGTAACAGACAATTATTCATATGATCATGAAAGTATGGAATAAGTCGAAGAAATTTTGTAACGTCTGACTAAAGTTCAAGTTTAAAAGGCTTAAAGTATTTGCTTAGATGTCTGGAGATTTATATGTTTGAGAAGAAGTTCAAACATAATTTTGTGGCAATTATGTGATATTTCATGTACTGTACATCTCTTTTGTAAATTTCTTTCTAATATTTATTACTTTTTTATTCTCTTAACCTCAGAGTAACCGACTGATATAACTAAAATAGTGTGTGTGTGATTCAGAAAACGTTTTTTTTTCGGAATTTTAAGCCATTGCTAAATTACTGATTGCTTGAATAAATATTAGTTGTCTTTTCTGCAATTTTTTTTTTCTGTAACCATGTTACTACCATGAAATTAAGAATATTCTCCCTTTCTAAGCTAGCAAATTATAAAAATTATTATTTTGAACTCTGGATAAATGTGACCATCTGCTGCTAAACTAGGCAAGGCTCCTTATCATTGGCCAAAATAGTCATTTGCTCTTCATAAATTGAACTTAAGAAAGTTAGCTTGAACTGAAACAGTATAGTCCATACTGTCAAAATGATAGAGTTAACCCAAAACCAAGATTCTTTCGGGCCGTTTTCTTTAAAGATTGCTGGAAGTTTTACCTGTACGTGCACAGTTTGCACATATCGTGCTTGAGTGAATCCCAAACTTCAAACCTTGATTTCTCCTTATTCTTTGAAGCTTTCACTAAAGTTTTTTCCACATTAACTCAAGTAATTGTGTGGGTTATTCTTGATCTATTTTTCAAACTTTTGTGTAAAATCAAAAAATTCAATTTGGCCTAAATTTAAGGTTTTGAGGAAGATGGCCACAAACTAATGTCCATTAGATAAATAGACGTACAAATACTTCAAAGGAATCACACAAGTTTGTCGGAAAGCTCTATTTAAAGTTTGCTTTTTGAAGACCCTTTGGGGTTTTCACGGTGCCAAATAGACTCATTATTTTGCTTGTAACTCGTGTGTCTTTTTCTATTAAAAAAAATATATGTGGCATATTTGGTGTATATGTAAACTGTGCTATATTATTTTATTTCATTATTTCTTGAGAACTCTAGTTTCTTTCTTGAATTGAAAATAGCAATATAAAACTTTATCATGTGACTTTAACAATTTGGTAGAAGTGCTCAAATGTTTATTGCTATATTTTGTGGCACAAATTGGATGTAATTCCATGAGAAAAAGCAAAATTTACTTCAATCCATATGATGACTTCTTATTTATATTCTCGTGGAGTTTATTTTCATTTGTAGACCTTTGATCAGACAAATATGTATTGTCATAATTATATATGAATATGAAAGGAATACATAGGAGATCTTTTTTATTTTTTTGGTACTAAATAGGTAACAGAGCTCTGTTGCATAAAAATACTATTATAGTAACTTTACCATCCAAAATACTATTATAGTAACTTTACCATCCAATGGTAACTACCATGGTAACGCTGATTAACAGCCAATCAAAATCAAGGATTCCATGCAAGCTACCATTGGATGGCAAAGTTAACATAATGGTAACTTTTCTGCAACGGGGCCCCAGATAATTTACTTGTACAGCCCACTTGATGGCACAATTTTGTTCCAAGTGGATTGACATTGTATTATTTTCTCTTATCTCTTTCTTAATCTATATTGATGTATAGAAGCATTTATATTATCATTAAACTTTTTTGAAGAAAAAAAAGTTATATAGGATGACATGAAGTTTATAAATCCTTAAATTATCTAACTTATTATTAACTGAAATGTCTATGTATTCCTTATACTTTGTGTGCATGTAAATATATATGACGTTACAGCTTCGTACTGACTTTTGTACAGTGTATAGAGAGAAAGAGACGGACGTTTGACACAATGAGAGTGATCGAGGAGAGACCGAGTACAAGAATAATTGTACAAATGACTGCAAGACGTTTAAATTAACAATAACTATTATAAATTATTGGATTATTGAATAGCATTTTTGTGCTCTGTGTGTCTCTTATACTATATTGAATATTGAGAGAAATTATATGTAAAGAACATAGCCTTTGTTGGCTTAGATGTATATAGACTTTGGGCAATATTTTGTCCCATATAAAACCATTGCAATACAAGTCCATAACCAATTTTAGAAGCTTCTCTTTTCTTTTTATTTATTTTACTGTTGAAAGTGGATGGGAGTGTGAGAAAGTGAAATGAAAGTGGTTATGGCTGTACGCATCCTTGGGGGCAGTTGCACTCCCCCCCCCCCAACAAAACAAAAAAGTGAAAACTTACATATTTTTACTAAAAGATTTAACAAAATTCACCAAGAGTATGCCCAAAGTCCTTCAATATCACAAAAGCACCACAATGACAAGCTTGGTCGCTTCCCTCCCTTTCAAGTTTTTAAAAACAATTTTACATATCCTGCCCCCCCCCCCCCCCCATGTACGGCCATGAAAATAGTTGAATTGTTAAGTTGTCAGAGGCCTGTTTACCTATTCAGTATGTATCAATAAAAACATGACATCGAATTTTTGTGAAAACTGTCAAATTTATATCTTGATAAATATGAAAGAGATTCCTGATATAGATATATGTTCTAACATCTCCTATACCAAAAATACAAGTCATTCCTTGTGAGTACTCATTCAGAATGCTGTTTTGAGCATTCTGTTTCCTTCATTGTGGTGCCAGCTGTTTTTGACTACCTAGACAAAACAGTTGGAGTTTCGGTCATGAATGAATGAAAATATTTGCATTTTTTGTCTCTTCTGATCCCGGCTGCTGATAGTGAAGATTTCAGATCAGGTATCAATACTCTTTGAATTTCACCTGGTATAACACAATTTGACTGCTTTTCCCAAAAATATAACGTTTTTATTGATATGCACCGAATTATTCCAAGTCATACATCATCATTTTAATACTGAGTTCATAATAAAGGAAATAATTTTACTGAGATCATAATAAAGGAAATAAATTTACTAAGTCCATTAATATAGTAGTATATGTCCAGTACTAGTACAATGTCTTCAAAAGGAGTACTTGAAAAATATAAAATAGAAGCGTAGCCATGGGCTCTATATCATTTGTTTAAAGGGGAATGAAACCTTTGGAACGAGTAGGCTTGTGTCGAAACAGAAAAATCAAAGAATAGGATCAAAACAAGTTTGAGCATTCGAATATTGCAATCACTAATGCCATGGAGATCCTCCTATTGGCAATGCGACAAGGATGTGTTATGTCACATGTGAACAACTTTCCCTTTGATGGACTATAAAATACCCCCCAAATGTCCCTTTTTGCTTTTCCTTATAGTGATACAAACTCTTTATCCATGATGTATTATTTAAAAATCTGTATTACATGCCCTCCTATAGAAAGAACACATGATCTACTGATAGATGTGATAAAAGAAGCAATTAAAGTGAAATATATACTAAAGTAATGGGGAGAGTTGTTCACAAGTGACATCACACATCTTTGTCACATTGCCAATGTGAGGATCTCCATAGCATTAGTGATCACAATATTCAAATGCTCATAACTTTCTCATTATTTGTCCGATTTTTCTCAAACTTTCGTTGATCTGTTTCTTTGATTTTTCTGTTTTCACACAAGCTATCTTGTTCCAAAGGTTTCATTCTCCTTTAAGTTACAATAAATATCGTATTATTTTTGTTCTGGACTATTCTTAGGCGAGGGATATTAATATAATACTTATTGGGGTCCAATCTCCAAGCACAGACAAGTACCAACGATGTTACCGACCACAAACTTGAAATATTAGATATAATTATGAAATGTGGATACTGAACATTATGTACATCTTGTACGCCATGTCCCCAATGTTTATGAATCGCAAACAGCAACATGTCTACAGTGTGTCCCAGAAAAAAATAAAACCAAGAATTATTCATGATTTATCATAACTTAATAATAAATACAGTAGACAAAATAACCTTTCATTGTAGAGCTTAGACATTGTACAATCTCTTCTTTCACTTGGTATGACTCGGAAGATCCCTCATTCGCATATGACTGAGTAAAAATAATTTGAAGAAAGGATACCAAAAAGTCATTTGTCGTCGGGAGGAGGCCCTATCTGAATTTCAAAAAGAAAGTGACATGTCTAAAAAGTTCAATATCCCCTTATTAATTTGATGTCTCAATCACAGAATATGGTCAAGAAATAATGAAGTTCGGGTTATTTTAAATGATGCTTGAATTTCAGTGATTTTATAAATGAAGACGTTGTACAGGCTAGATGTAAAATACTGACGATCAGCCATGTGTGAAGTAATTTGTTTACCGTGCGACGGCTACGGTATGGAGAGTCTGTGAAAACACATTCGTTTAAATGAAATTATGGTTGAATACAAACTTTGTTAACTATTTTCTGTGAATCAAATTAAGAACAGATATTCAACTTTTAAGACAGGTGATTCCGTCAGTGGCGTAACAGGCAGGGGAGACAAGCTGCCCCCCAGGCGGATTTCACCGGGAAAATAAAAACAACGGGGAAAAAGGGAGGGGGAAAGAAAGGGAAAGGGAAAAGTCAAAAGAAAACGAATATTTATATTTTTTAATGGAAAAGGAAGGAAAGCGGGAAAAGGAGCGAAAGAAGAACATTTGAGAAAGAACAAATCATTCCGAAATAGGCCTATGTAAAGCAATAGCATGATGGGAAATAAATCTAAAGATGACAAAATGGCAAACAATAGCGGGAAATGAAGGTAGAATGCAATTAGTCAAAAACTAAATTGGAAAACAAAGAAAAGGGACAAGAAAAAAAAATTAATAAAACGACCGGGCTGCCGAGGATTGAAAATAAAGAGCGGGAAGAGAGATTGACTGCATACAACATTGTGTTATAAGCTTGCTAAATTTTATGCAAATAAGCTACCGGGGCTTTGCCCCAGACCCCACGCAGTAGGGGCTCTTCATCTATAACCTTCAAATGGCTCTATAACGCCCCCTGTAGGGACCCTTCCTACATTTAGCTCTACGTTCAATCACTGGCGTGGGGGGGTCTTGGATCCACACCCAAGAGGAAATAAAAGAAATGCAATGAATGGAAACAATGAAATGTGTTATTTGCTGAATATAATGGAAAAATATATCACATAATTAGAATTTAATTTCAATAGGCAATTTTTTTTCCAGCTCGCTTTGCTCGCTGGCGACATTTTACAAATTTCCCCACATTGCTATGTTTTGCCCCCTCAAAATATTTGGCTCATTACACAACTGGGTTGATTAAATGTGTTGTGTAAAAGCCATATTCTGTATATACCCGCGATTTGAAAAAAATAGCGGCAATCTGCGAGATTTAGATGGCTTTGATATCAAGAAGTTCCGGGGGCTCTGTCCCGGACCCCAACCGCATAGTACTGCCGTATATGAGTATGGAAGGGTTATGCCATGGCCCCCAAAAGTTCTACAACCAAGAAAAAAAAATGAAGAAAGAAAAGCAAAGGAAAAGTGTAGGATTATGATTGTATTTACTGAATATAATATGTCAAAAAATATCTCAAAGTTAGATTCTCATGAAAAGGTGATTTTTTTCTCGCTCGCTTCGCTCGCTCGGGACTTATATTAAGCAGCTCTTAAGCACATGCGTCATACTGCGCCCCTCGTTTTTTGTTTTGTTTTTGTTTTACTCTTCACGCTATTGCCGCAAAGAATACTGTTCACAGTGGCGCACAGACCACACAAAAAAAAGGAATGGAAAGAGAAAAGATTGACATATATTCTCTGGATATCATGTCAAAATCTATCACAAAATTGAATTTTTGTATTAAAAATGTCAAAATTTTTGCTCGCTCGCTTCGCTCGCTCGCAACTTTTTTTCCTGCCCAATACGCAATATCTGGCCCTTTCAAAATCGTCGCCTCATTATACACCATTACGCCTGTTCATACCCATGATATGACCCGCTCACACTAGTACGAGGTTATTATGATATGACCGAGAAATTCTTAGCTCTTGCCCCCCCCCCCCCCCCCCCCGGCCACCGACCCCTGTTACGCCGCTGGATTTCGTTTTTATATTTCAGGTACCCCTTATTAAGTGACTGTTTGGTATCTTTTTTCATTTTTTTACTCACTCATGCGTGAATGAGGAATCTTCTAAGTTACACCAGGGGAAAGAGTTCTGAGCTTTACAATGATAGGTCACTAGTCAGTTGTATTTGTGGTTGATTTATGATAAATCATTGATAATTCTCGGTTTCGTTTTCTTTTCTGGGACGCACTGTATAATGTAGACTTTAAAAAGGGAAGGAATGAAGAAACGAGTGGAAAGAACCCCGGGGGCGCCACTTCTATTGACCAGTGGATATTATGCGTGCCCATGGGGTTTCAAGAAGCACCCTGAACAAGTATTTCCAATGATCTGGAACTCCTTTAAGTACACCGAAGTGGAATGTTGTGAATCCGTCGTTATTCTTTAGAACCCATCAATGCATTTTTGCATAAATTACAAGAGTTACAGCTCCTTCCTAACAAATCCCTGCTTTTAGGCATCTGGACAGTGTCTTGGATGCATGGTGCATTCTATAGCAATAGCCAGATGGTCAGGGTGATTGTGCTGTTGTCACTGTCACACTTGGGCACCCGATAGTGTTCGGGCAAGCCGAGCATGATGTGGGTTAGGGTGTTGCTATACTAGGGCCGGGTGCGTTCAAGTTAGCTAATAAGCAGCGCATTCTTGAACTCGAGCCGAGACTGTCTGGCCACCACTGAACCAAAAGAAGGGACCAAAAGCTTCAGTATCTGCTCTTTTGGTTGTTCCGCTGAACAACGCTGGTTACACTCACCAGTACTTTTGTCTGCAGATGATTGTAAGATTGTTAAATAAAACCCCAGAAATGACGCTTAATTATTCTTGTTTAGGCAACCGCCTGCATCAGTTCTCTTACCAGGCCTTCACCAGCAATAACCTATATATTCTATGCTATATCAAGGCAAATAAGGTTAGTGTTATACTTTGTTTAGTATTTCATTTCATACCGTTGTTGGAAATAAGCTTTCGAGCTTTCGTGGGTCATCCTGTGCAAGCCTGTTGTTTTTAATGCTACTGTATATATGTTATGGTGACTTGCCAAATAAAATCAATCAATCAATCAGTGTTTCTGCAGTCGTATGGTAAATATAGCTAGCATTTCAGTGGTCGATGCATGTCTAACATATTTTTGTTTGGCCATATTCCTTCTCACGTCACGGCTAAATTGGTTACGTTTTTAAATATTGTTTTGTTTTAGCTAAATACGCATCCCGTTCATGATTTCGAAAAAGTGCAAAATATAAAAAAAAAACAGCTCCGGCGGCTCTCATTACTTTGAGTGAGATACTACATGAATTCACACTAACAGTCATTGAAATATCCTCTATTGTGGTCATTATATCGAGTATTCTTGTTTAGTTAGATACGCATCTTGTTCATGATTACTAAAAGTGCTTTCAATGTCCCCCTTTTTGGTCTAAATCGCAAAGAAATTTCGCTTGCTTTACGCGCTCGCAGTGGCGTAACAGGCGGGGGGGCAGGGGGGGCAAGTTGCCCCCCCCCCCCCTGGCGGATTTCACCGGGAAAATAAAAGAAAAACGGGAAAAAGAAAAAAAGGAGGGAAAAAGAAAGGGAAAGGGGAAGGAAAGGGGAAAGGAAAGGGAAAGGGAAAAGTGAAAAGAAAACGAAGAAAAAACTTTTTTTTTTAATGGAAAAGGAAGGAAAGCGGAAAATGTACGAAAGAAGAACATTTGAGAAAGAACAAATCATTCCGAAATAGGCCTATGTAATGCAATAGCACGGTGGAAAATTAATTGAAAGATGACAAAATGGCAAATAATAGCGGGAAACGAAAGTAGAATGTAATTAGTCAAAAGCTTAATTGGAAAACAAAGATAAGGGACAAGAAAAACAAAATAATAACACGTCCGGGCTGCCGATGATTGAAATTAAAGAGCGGAAAGAAAGATGGACTGCAAACAACATTGTGCTATAAGCTTGCTAAAGTTTATGCAAATAAGCTACCAGGGCTTTGCCCAAGACCCCACGCAGTAGGGGTTCTCCATTTATAACCTTTAAATGGCTCTACAGTGCGTCCCCCCCCCCCCCCCAAAATATACACTTTTGAAATGGCTGCCAAATAAAAAATATAGCACTTTGGGGGAAAAGACTTATAGATATGGAAAGCCAATAAAGTCAACTTATAGATGACACCAACAAGTTGGAAAACTATTCATGCTTGAGTGAGCACTGCCCACTGAAACAAAGGGTATGAAAATTAGGGTGGGCCGGAATTAGCCTTCCAATTTCTTTCAGGTTTTTTGTTTGGTACATGCAAAGTTGAGGGTTATTTGGTGAATTAAAGATCAGATGTGATCAGTTTATTGTTTGTGAAGATTTAATGCGTTATTAAATTGAAATTTAAAGCATGAGTGATCATGAATTGCAATTTTTAGTGCAGCATTTTGTCTTTATCATGTGGATCTCAACAATGTGTTCATGACAGTCAGGAGAAGAGGGGGTAATATGACTTAGGTAGGTGAAGTACGTTGATGGGATAAAGGTCAACAGAACATTTAGCAACCCCTCTCTCCATCTCACCCCCCCCCCCCCGCTTCTCTCCTGAGTGACTAAACCTACTTCTCCCACTTAAGTCCTATCTCACCCCCTATTCTCCCGACTCCCATGAACACATTGCTGAAATCCACATGATAAAGTTGAAATGCTGCCCAAAAAGATATCCAAATAATAAAGTTGAAATGCTGCCCAAAAAGTGTAATTTGTGTTCACTCATGCATTAAAGTTCAATTTAATAATTTATAGAATTTGCTTATGCAACCAAAACTGGTCACGGTTGATCATTAATTTATCACAACGACCTTAACTTTGCAAGTTCGAAAGGATTTGCTGCCTCTCAAAAACTGACATAAATTGGAAGGCTAATTCCAGCCCACCCTAATTTTCATACCCTTTGTTTCAGTGGGCAGTGCTCGCTCAAGCCTGAATAGTTTTCCAATTTTTTGGTGTCACTTGAAAGTTGACTTTATTGGCTTTCCATATATGTAAGTCTTTTTCCCCAAAGTGCTACATTTTTTATTTGGCAGCCATTTCAAAAGTGTATAGTTTTTTTTGGGACGCACTGTATAACGCCCCCGTTCAATCACTGACATACAGGCGCCGGGGAGGGCGGTCTTGGTTCCACACCCAAGAGGAAATAAAAGAAATAATAGGAGACAACGTATAATATAATGAAATTAATGGAAACAATGAAATGTGTTATTTGCTGAATATAATGGAAAAATCTATTACATAATTAGAATTTAATTTCAATAGGCATTTTTTTTCCAGCTCGCTTTGCACGCTGGCAACTTTTTACTAATTTTTCCCACATTGCTATGTATTGTATTTGGTTCATTACGTAACTGGGTTGAATAAATGTGTTGTGTAAAAGCTATATTCTGTATATGCCCGCGATTTGATTAAAATAGCGGCAATCTGCGAGGTTTAAATGGCTTTGATATCAAGAAGTTCCGGGGGCTCCGCCCCGGACCCCAACCGCACAGCACTGCGTATGGAAGGGTTGAGTCATGGCCCCAAAAAGTTCTACAAACAAGAACAAAAATAAAAAAAGGAGGAAAGATAAGCAAAGCAAAAGTGTAGAATATGATTTTATTTACTAAATATAATGTAAAAAAATGGCTCAAAGTTAGATTCTCATGAAAAGGTGATTTTTTTCTCGCTCGCTTCGCTCGCTCAGGACTTATATAAAGCACCTTTTTAGCACATGTGCTATACAGTGCCCCTCGTTTTTCTTTTTGAACTCTTCACGCTATTGCCGCAAAGAATCCTGTTCACAGTGGCGTACAGACCACAAAAAAGTGAATCTAAAGAGAGAAGAGTGAAATATATTATCTGGATATGTCAAAATCTATCACAAAAATTGATTTTTGTATCAAAAAGGTCAAAATTTTTGCTCGCTCGCTTCGCTCGCTCGCAACTTTTTTTTTTTTAAAGTTAATTCTGCCCGATACGCAATATCTGTCCTTCTCAAGATAGTCGCCTCATTAACACCATTACGCCTGTTCATACCATGATATGACCGGGAAATTTTTGGCTCTTGCCCCCCCTGGCCACCGACCCCTGTTACGCCGCTGCGCGCTCGAATCATTTATTCTCCCTTTCGGGTCATTTAGCTCGCGTTTCGCGTTCTTATGTATGTTTTCTTATTGAGATACATAGTTGTTATTTAATAATGGGGAAAAGGGTTATTAAAATTCAGTTTTCAGGTCGAAATATCAACGGAATTTAGTTTGCGCTACGCGCTTGATCGTAATTTACCCTTTCCTTTTCATGTATTTCAAAAGGTGCATAGAATGTCTAGTTTTTATGTCTAAATCTTTAAAAATGTCAGCTCACGTTTGCGCTCGCAATAATTGTTTATTGATATATAATTTGTTCTTTGTTAAAAACGTGCTTGACTGTCCATTTTGTTTAAGGTTGGAATATAAAAACGTTCAGCTCACGCTTTCATCTTAGGTCTAAATTAGAAACTCATGATTATGTTCATGATTACAAAAAGGCTTAGATCGTTTTTTTTAGGTATAAATCTAAGAGAAGACACATTCGGCTAGAACTTCTCTCTCGTATACGTTCTTTATTTATCTTTGATTTTGGTTAATCCCCCAAAAGGGCATGTCACTATGCCATTTCATTACTAAATAACATCAATGCCCACACGGTTTTGATGTGGAGTGTTGTGGCCCAGTGGATTAGTCTTCTGACTTTGCAACAGAGGGTCGTGGGTTCGAATCCCAGCCATGGCGTAATTTCCTTCAGCAAGAAATTCATCCATATTGTGCTGCACTCAACCCAGGTGAGGTGAATGGGTACCTGGCAGGAATTTATTTCTTGAAATGCCACCGCGCTGTAAAAGGCTGCGGGGCTAAAGCCAGGGTAATAATATATCCAAGTCCTTTGGAAGCGCAGAGGGACGTTATGACATAATGTGATATGCGCTAAACTAAAAATGTGTTTTATTGGGGGAAAAAAAAAATCGAATTTAAATCGATCGGATGCCCGAACAAAAGAGCGTATAATCGTATTTTTTTTTATTTATATAAAAAAACCGTTTGAGCATTTGCTTTACTATTTAGTCATTGGATATTAGGAAGCTACTGACAAAGATCCTGAAATTTTCAGCTTATTCCTTGTTTTGAGAGGGTGTTTTAAATAAACATGACAAAAAGACAAAAAAATACGTAAATATTATATTTTGATCGGCACCCGATCGAAATAAATTTGAGTCTGGGGCGGATCCAGGATTTTTTTGAAAGGGGGGCACATTTTCACGAAAAATTTGACAAACACAAAAAAAAGGGGGGGGTAACCAAAAATTACCAAAATTAAGGGTTTTGGGTTTACGAAAAATGTTGACAAAAAGCCGAAAAGGGGGCGGCACGCTTCTGTTTTAACAACATTTTACATCACAAATTTTAATTGTGCCTCTCAAGGGGGGCACGGGCCGGCTGTGCACCCCCCCCCCCTGGATCCGCCAGTGAATTGAGTTGTCCGAAAACCACATTTATAGTTTACATCCTTCACATCACAACCGTTTTGGGGCACATACTGTACATTGATAAAGTCTAATGTGATTGGGGACAAGAATTCTCTTTTTTTTTATCTAGAGGGTTTTTAAGAAAGATTTTTTAAGAAATACAAATTTATGCCTCTTTGACATGTTTTTGCATGTAATCATTTTATAGTTGATTTTCATAGATGGATTTTAAATAGGTGGAATATTCAAAGTTCGATTATGATAACGTGATGTCAACCATTCGAATGATACGATTATGACGTCATAAATTCTCGGCGAGCTACAAAATAAGGTGCACAAACCAAAGACCTTATAATATATTACTAGACCGAAAGCTGCGTGCGCGTTCAGCACAAAACAAATGAGATTAGGCTCCGCCTACCGCGATCATTTGAAGACAAAAATAAGCCCTCATTGACATTCATGAGCATGAAGATATTCATAATCCGGCCTTTTCATTGGCTAAGAGCGTCATTAATACGCGATTTCCCCGATTCTTTGTCATCGATACTAGTGGTATCGTGTTACAGAAATAATTATTCATTTGACCTCATTACGTCATCTAATTTATTCATTCTGAAACTTTTCTTTCCACACACAAAATGGACCTACGAACACTCCGGTGAGTACGCATAAATTGATATAACCACATGAATTCAGTGGACTATTTACGCATTTCACACTGTATTTTGTGATCTTAGGTTATTTCTTTAACAAATTAGAGAGTTTGCTATAATTCTTCTGTTAAAGGAAAGCAGAATTTGGTCTTTGAAATTGAAGTTAGATTGTCATCGTCGCCCAGTGCAGCCTGTATGTTGCTTGCAGTGTATTTTGTACGGGCTCCTACTAGCCGGCTGGGAATCGAGAGATAATCGGGCTGGTTTGGTTCACCTCCAACAAGGACCAACCCACGATTGATTAAAACAAGAAGAATGAGGCTTCTTTTTGTACACTGTAACGTTAGATCTATAGAGGGAGATCTGCATCTATCTTCAGTAGATCGAGACTCAGTCAGGAATAAACAGTAAAGCGGAATGTGGATGAAGATACGCCTGTCATTGTTCAGTCCTCACTTTGTTTCAGATATCATTATCAAATTTATGTTGCATAACTTCAGGCTTCTGCATTTAGCCCCCACCCATTTTAACTCTTATTGTTATTCATAAATATATAGACTCGGTCTTAGAAATAACATGCTGCTCTGCATGTTTGTCTTATTATCAATAGATCTATGACCTAGATATTCTTAATCCTAGGCCCTACTTACTTTACTTAGATCTAGGCCTAGGCTACTTTACTTTTAATTATTCATCGATGCTATCAAGTATCAAGAGCTAGGCCTACCTAATTAAAATCTAGTCTAACTTATACTTTCCCAACCCTCGATACTTACCCCCAGGGCTTATGATCTAGGTCTGTAATTTAGGCCTAGATCTAGGTCTGGGCCTAAACGACTCCATTTAGTATTTACATGTACGAGTATGAGTATGACTGTCAGTGGACCAAGGAGTCGGACTAGATCATCTAGATCTACTCTCGGTCAATAATGGCAGTGAAGTCTTAGCCAGGAATAGAAGTCAAAGTCAGACATCAATAATTTCTAAACCGATATAGGGTTTAGAACCGAAGCTTTACATTCTACTAGGTCTAGATAGATCGAGAGTCCATTGTTAGGCTAGATCTAGACCTAATTTAGATACATGAATGCTGTCGCACAGCACTGAGTCTCGTTGGACTAGATCTATACTTTCTTACAAATAGATCTAGACCTAGTGCATGAGATTATGAAATTATGTTAAAATCTAATGAAATGAGATTTGGAAATAAAAAGATCCATTTTTTTTTTTTTTTTTTTTTTGGGGGGGGGGGGCAGACATGTGAAAAAATTTAGAGAAACCTAAAATGCAGAAAGCGAGGGCCAGAAGTGACCAATATTACCTAGGGCCGTTTTGTGCATTTTCTAACGTAAAATTGAAGGATGTCAAGTAATTCTCTTTTTGATGAAGGTTTTCACATTTCAGCTCTTACCCAAACCCCTCCCCCTATACATACGGCCATGAAAAAGATCACTTCTTATTATTGTTCTCTCTCTTCTTTCACAAACAGGTTGAGTTTGAAGAACAAGAAAAAACAGTAGAGGTCTACCTATATGGTTCAAGATGATGATCATATAAGTGCATGCATCATTTTGCAGATTCTCATCCAGGTATAAAACTTAAACTAACCCATACAAAATTACAGATACATTACATGCATTGAATGTTAACCATGTTTACATTAAATAAAAATAATCTGAGCCACAAAGAGGTAGGATCTGTAATGAATATACACTTCTTAAATATACAGCCTAAGGCTCTCGAGTCTAAAATAGAACCAATGCCAAAAGTTATGTACCTTGGGCAAATTTATAAAATAAGGTCATGTCCTTGATCTACTAGTAATTAAATGGCCTTTTTATTTCCTATTTGTTTATAAACAAAGCAATATTTATTTTTCATATTTTACAAAATTCATTTTATGCATTCTTTAGTGTGATATTCATATTTCATATTTGTAGATTTACGATTTTTAAAAATCTTGTTATTTTACATTTTGTCCAATAGGATGATGCAGTTTTACAATTTCCATGGAGGTGATTGATGATAATAAATAATCGGTGAAGTAGGCCTAATAGAACAGCGACTAGACCACAAAGAAAAATACAACCTACAGCAGTTATATGAGTGAGTTAATTAGTGAATATTTTTAATAATGGAGGTTGTTCACATTTTTTTGGCAACAAATAGACCTGCCTTTGAAAAACCCATTTCAATTTTGTTTTTAGATTATAGTTAGTGTCGTTTTTAATCATATTTCTGTGCAACAAAACATATCAACTTTAATTTTGACTATTTATATAATTTACATATGTTGATTCATCTTTTCATATTTATGAGAAATCTCTGGCATTTTTTCATACAGTACATGTCGTTATAATGGAGAGTGGTATGTAAACTGCATAGAACAGGTTTAAGTGATATGCTTTATAGAAGTACAAGTTTATAATTAGTAGAAGTAAGATTTCCTGTTATGTGTTGAAGAAACATATATATGTATAGTCTCACTTTTCTTAAAACATTTAAGTTTCATAAATCAGGACAATTTTAATTTAAATTCATTGATTTTCTTTCTCTATTTTTTCAATCTGCAGGACTGGTGTAACAGATGTTTTCATTCAAGAAATCCAACAATTCAACATTGAAGAGTCTGACTTAGGAACCACTTGATGAAGATGGAAAAGGTTTTTATTTCCAAGTCCAATTTTTCACACACAAAAAAATTATTATCACAACCCCAAATTCATGACGTATGAAATTTCTTGTTGATTTTCATTAAAACTGGTTGCAAAAGGAGAAGCTATAAACATACAAATAGGAGCGGCGGAGTGAAGTTGAAAATGGGGGGGGGCATAGGGAAAATGCTGTATTACATGAAATTTTTAAGAAGTTGCGAGCGAGCAAAATTTTGACTTTTTTTTTTTTTTTTTTTTGGGGGGGGGCAAGAGTCATTCAAGCCCCCCTCCATCTGTACGAAACTGCTTATATACCCCACCCATGAATTATTAAACTTAATGCACAAAGGATTTCCTTCATAAGTATATTATCGAAATGAGAATATTGTTTTCTTGTTTCAAAGGGCAATCGTCATGGTGACCATAAAACGGGTCCTTCTCAGGTGAAAGGGGCACAGAACAAGTTCTTTAGGAGCACTTTTCTTGGGTAAAAAGGGGGCAGTGATTCGAGAAAGGGCACTTACAAGAAGGCAAGGGTTAACACATGAAACGGGCCCTCAGATGAAAGGGCACAGAACACGTTCCAGGGGGGGGGGGGCATTTTTCGGTTAAAAAAATTGCATACAAGGAAGAGCACTTGGTAACACCTAAAACAGGTTCTCGTCAGGTGAAAGGGACACAGTACACGTTCGTGAGGGGGCATTTTTCTTGCATAAAAAGGCACTTTTCAGTGCTTCAAGAAGTAGGGGGAACTGTGCCCCCCCCCTCCTCCCCAGGATCGCTGCCCCAGCATACAAAAAAATTATTTTGGTTCAAAGTATTAACATACGCTTAAGAAAAAGGTAAAGCTTAATCCTCTGATAATGTAATATTTTTTATGGCTAATTAATAAAATTCACCACTAACCAGAGAATTCCTTTATGTCTTTCATTTTTGTTCATATAGTATTTGTACAGAGCTAAAATGAAAGGGACTTGGAATTGGCAAAATTGAAAATGAGATGAAGATCGAGAGAGGGAAAGAGTGATGAGAAGTGGGTTGAAAAGAGATGAGAAAGAAATGGAGGGGCACATATGAAGAGATAATTTAGAGGGGGTGGTAAGAGAGCTAGAAAGTGGGAAGTAGGAACAAAAGGGGTGGAAGAGAAATAAGACAAGATTTATGGTAACCAGGAGACAGATAACAAGTGGGAAAAGAAGAAGGAAATATATGAAGAGTTTAGTTGCAAAAGGGGTTAGGACCATTCCGAGAAAAACCATGTTTTTATTCTCACTTATTGCAATATTCTTATGAGAAACTAAATTGTCATGATGTACTACTCTATCATGTGAACAGTGAACATAAAATTGGGTATAAAAGAAATCTACCTGTCTTCAATTTTTTTCTATATACTTTAAAAAAAATATCATTGTGTACCTAACCCCTTTTGCAAGTAAATTGAAGTGAATCCAATCTCTTTTGATTAAAAAAGTGTTTTTTTTGCCACTTCCATTCACGTTTTCATTTGAATTTCAAATTTTCTTTGGTATCATCAGAGTGACTGAAAATTTAGAGGTTTAGAGACAGAAAATAATAAAATATATGAAAAATGGACCTAACCCCTTTTGACAAATGAGTTCTTCAGAAGAGTTTAGTTGCAAAAGGGGTTAGGTCCACTCCAAGAAAATAATTCTTTTTTAATTCTCCCATATTGCAATATTCTTATGCGAAACTGAATTTTCATGATACCCTACCATGAGAACATGAAATTGGGTATAAAAGATATTTACTTGTCTTCATATTTTTTAAGATATTATTTTCCAAAAAAAGTATGTGTGGACCTAACCCCGTTTGCAACTAAACTGAAATGGACCTAACCCCTTTTGAAAAAAGGTGATTTTTCTTTGCCATATTAGTTCACTTTTTAATAGGAATTTCAACTTTTCTATGGTATCATCTTATATAGCTACTAAAAATCTTTACATTAAGACATAAGAATCAAGTTTGATGAAAAATGGACCTAACCCCTTTTGAAAATGAGCTCTACATATGTAGGAGAAAGGCGGCACAAAAGAATTTTGAGTGGGAAAATGATTAAATGGAAAAAAAATTAGAGTAAGAAATGCTGGAGAATAAAGGGGACAGGAAACGTATTAAACATGATAAATTGGGGCCCGTTTCATCACGAGTTACAAGTATGGTAATTACGATTTAGGGATGGCAAAAGCACTAGAGTAGAGACCTCTTTACCTAATCACGACTCGATCTACCCTTTTCATCTTCCCTTTTGGAATTAGCAAAGGCCTATAAGACGCAATACAAACAATGATTTGTTTATAAGTGATATCGCTTGTGATATCGATACTTTATAGAGCGCAACGTATCGTCTCAGATTTGCGCTTGCTTGATTCGCTGAATCCTTCGCGTCACGAGCGCGTAACAAAATGAATACATTAATTAATTTGCCAAGTTGACCTTTGTCATTGCGCTGATGTGCGTATTGTCTAATACACGTACAAAACCACAGTTGACGTGGGAGCATCGTACGAAATTAATATTAATGAGGGCTTATTTTAGCTTCTAATGGATTAAACAAAATGGCGGTAGCTTCGGGGGCTTGGCACAAACGTAATCTGACGCGCAACTAAAGCATTGTTTCGTCATGAGGAAAGCGCGCACAGCAACATGCCCATTGGCAACATAAAACAGTATCAGTATCATTATTATCATTGGCGCTTTTCAATCTAGTTGAAACGTTCGTGATCTCCTAGCCTTGTTTAGGAAATTCGAAATCATTCCAGTCGGAATTGACTTGTAATTTGGAGGAAGATTACAAGGATTTTGTACACCGTTGACGAAAATGAACACCTTGGTGAGTTAACAACAAATTTTCACATCTTCGGGTGTAGGAGAAGGGTGGGGGGGGGGGGGGGTGAGGGCTCGTGGTGGAGATACGTAGGCATATATTGTTTTTAACTCAATGTAATTATATTAAGGCTGGTCAGAAGGAACATTCTCAAAATGAGATTAAATAACAAAAAAAGGAAACGGTTTAAGAATAGTATCTTGGTAACTTCCAGAAGAGAAAATAGACGATAAGAATTATTAGATGACTTAAAGTTAAGACCCCCCCAAAAAAAAACCAACCAACAAACAAGCAAACCCCAAAAAGAAAACAAGGATGGAAAATTGAGAAACAAACAAGCATGAATTTAAGAGAGTTCACAGATTATAGTAAGGCCTAATATAGAAATAATAAACATAATTGTGATAACAATGACGTACGAAATCATATTGATAATAATACAAGATGATTATTAATTTTTATCAAGAATAAGGATAAATATTATTCGTAGATTGAAGTTGCAGTGACGAAATATAACAAAAGTATTAACACGAGATAACATATAGCAGAACAAGAATGAGTTCAAACAATGCCCGATATCTTGTGTGTTATAGCTTGTTCATCGATCGCACGCTCGATCTCCGAACGGTCTGACGACAACCAGTTCAACCATCATCGACAACACGGGCCCGACTTCCACGTGTGGTCCTGCTTGGCGATGGAGGCTCCCCAAACTCCACATCGCTTCTGTCTTCCGCTCTCTATACTTCAGAATTTGTGGACGCACACCCGTGACAATCATCAAACCAAGTGGTCAAGACAGTGAGGTCAGCACTGCAGAGAGATCACAAACTCGCAGGAGCAACAGGGTAGAGCCACTGAGGCCGACTGCTTTCTCAGCCAGCGGAACGTGCCAACAGTCATCTACCGACAACAAGAGCTCACCAGTGCCACCGGGTTCCTTGATGAGTGGGATTCGTAATACCAGCATGCCCAGTCGTTTGTCCATCCCTGGTGCGGTGGGTGAGAGTGAAGTCTACAATATCGATGGATCTGTCACAAGTGAATCAGCCTGTGAAACTTTGATCTACCCAACACCAGTAGAAGGGAATCTTGACAGTGACCATGGTGATAGAACCACTGTTGATCTTGGCACAAAGGCCGAACTCATGGATTCCATGCCTGACAATGAATCGACCAGAAACTTGAACAATGAAAGAGACATTGAATGTGGCGATTCGCAGTCAGAAGACATAGTTCAACATGCAGTGGACGTCCTTGCCATTGCTCATTCGCCCCCAACGTCACCAAGTAGTGAAACCGGAAGCGATGTTAACATCAGCTGCCCAGACAATGACTCGGATATGGATGAGGGAGAGCAGCCAAGGCCCTTCTCGAGAATGGGAAGGGAATGCTGGGAAGGTCGAGAGCCAGTGACTCCTTCCCCAGTTGAAGAAGTTACAGAGGATGTTGGCTTCGGATCATCTGTGGACTTTAGCAAGCCTGATGATACCGAGGCAATAACCTCATGGGTCAAGAATGAGGAAGTGGTGGATGATTCTGGACTTGAGGAAGAGCTGGATTATTATGAGGATCACACCGAAGACGGCGATGACTACCTCGACATGGACAAGGTCTTGAGGAAATGCCCACCAACAGAGGTCCTCCAGAATCTGAGAGACATGGTCCAGCTCTCAAAGAATACCACCAGTCAACTTGAGAAGGCTCTTCGACGAGCAGCTCGTATCTCCTGTGGTCCTTTCCCTCGGCTTCCTGGTTCGGGTTTCAACAAATCTGAGGTTATCGACCTCAAGTGCGGAAGACTTCTTGGAGAAACAGAAGACTTCCTGGGAGAAATGAACAAGAACTTCCTGACCTTCTACACCGTCATGGAGCAGATGGACAAGGTTAGTGTCCAGCAAGACAGTTTCTTCTCCTCCATCATGGTACAAAGAGGACCTCGCGACTGGCGCAGAGGTCATGCCGCCATCCTTCGGAAGATGGACAAACTTTGGAGCAGAGATTATCCCAAAGTAATCACCAGGAAGCTGAAGGGTAGAATCCAGGAAACCATCTACGAGGAGGATGGAGAATGAGGACACTACAGCATTGATCCAGTGTTGAACATTATAAATGCTCACTGGTTGTGCTACAACTAAACTTGAGCTCTGATCGACTTCATCAGAGGTGGTGCTGTGTTCGGAAGGAGAGTGGACAATCCCTGCCACCACCATGATCCAAGATATCAGCCCAAGGTGATCAGCATGCAAGAAGGTCGGGGGAAGCATCCAGAATACTACGACAGCATTTCTACAGTGTTGAACATTATAAATGCTCACTGGGAATGCTTCAGACCGATGCAGCAGGTACCACGAAACAACCAGGAAGTACATAGAAAGATGGACAGTCTCTGCATGGAGTAAAGATTACCCTGAGTCCATCAGCATGAAGAAGGTTCAGGCAAAGCATCCAGGACCCTACAACAGCATCGCTACAGTGTCCCTTATGCTTCAGGCCGATGCAATTGGTCTCAGGGAATAATCAGGTAGCACAGAGGAAGATGGACTGTCTCTGGAGCCAAGATTATCCTGAGTCGATCAGCATGAAGTAGGTTCAAGGGAAGCTTCCAGGAAATATCAGCATTGCTATAATGTTGAAAATAACGAATGATCACGGCATGCTTCAGACCATTGCAACAGAACCCAAGAAACAATCCAGCTTTCAATCAGGAAGTCTCGAGAGCAGAGATTATCAGGGTGATTGATATGTAGGAAGCAAACCAGAAGTGTTCAGAAAACACTGCCAATTTTGGATAATAAAAAGTTGAACCACTGGCAAAGAAGCAACGTGTCATGAAAGACAATCTGAAGGCATTTATGACCTATGAAATAAAACATGAAAGACATTATTTTGCTGGTTTGTGATGCATTGAAAATAGATCAAAGGAATGCAACTCTTCATGACTACATCCAATGCAAACCTAAACTTCTGCGTCATCCAACGCAAATCTAAACTTCTTGCCACATCCAAAGCAAACCAAAACTTTCTGCGACATCCAATTCAATTGTCTTCTTGCCCACATTCAATGCAAACCTTAACTTAAGGAAAATAGAAGACAAGTATGCTACTTCTTCAAAATGAACTATGAACAATATCTATAGTAAATTTATGAGGGCTATTTCAAGGGTCATTATATTCATGGATATGGTGTAAGTGCATTAAATTTGTAATACAGATTACTGATTGTGTCTTTAATTTTATTATATTTGCCAAGTATTGTGAATGAAAATAGTAAGTTTTCTTTGTAACAATTTATTACCTCAATATCATGTGATTATTTTTACCGCTCGATATATCTTTTTTTTTAATAAGATAAGGGTCATTTTCACCAAATGTAATGAAACTGCTCTACTCCTCTTTTAACTAGGTTCCTAGTTAAAGAAACATCTCTCAATTTGAATCAAATATATGGGCATGGCTGTACACAGTATGGGGCAGGGGGCCAGAAATTTTTAAAATTCACATTTATTTTTTACTGAGAATTTTCATAAAAATCACCAAGTGTGCATGAAATCCTTCAATTTCACTTTAGAAAATGCAAAAGCGCCCCCGTGTCAAGCTCGGTCGCTAATTCGCTTTAGGGTGTCTTCAAAATGTTGCCCTCCCCCCTCACTGAAACAAATTTCTCAAAATCTCCGGAAAATGAATCAAATGAGAGAACATGTAATTAAAAAATTTAACCCCTTTGGAAAAAAATTAAGTGGGTGACCTTATGCCTCACAATTTGAACTAATATAATCATTTTTTAAAGCACACACACAAAAAAAAATTTGAGGAAAAATTAACTCTTTTTCGTCAAACCAGATAATCAGTTACTTGATTGCAAAACAACCAATAAAGGGTTATCAATAACAGCAGAAAAGATATAGAAAATACATCAAAGAGTAAGAGAGCTCTTCAATTTAAAAAGATATGAATTCATGACATCATATGTCAGCATTATATCATGTGAAATTACATAAATTCCCATTTCCCATTCAATATGGGCAGTAGTGTTATGAGCCAAAACTTCGATTGGGCCCAGAAGTGGCACATGGGGCAAAATTTGTAAAAGCTGCTAGCGAGTTAAGCAAGCGAGCAACATTTTGAACTTTTCAATGCAGAAAGCTAATTTTGTAATAGATTTGGACATAATACTCAGAAAAGAATGTTATTTCTTTCTGATTCTCCTTTCTTTTTTTTTTGGTCCCAAGACCCTACCCCCCTTACACATGTGAATATGTGCCATGTTTACTTACATATTCGAATTCTACGCATTTTCTCAAACAAAGGTTGTTCCTGGCAACCCAATAGCTTGTTAGAACCTTGCTTCACATAGCATCAACAAATGCAGTTTGTTTATTACTAACTGGTGGAAGAAATACCTTCTTACTCTGTTCCAAGGAATTAAATAAGCATAAAATGTAAATTACTTAGTAAACAGGTGTATTCAAGGCATGGACCTGTTTCACAAAAACTTACAATTATGATAACTTTGCAATTATGTTAAGTACCATGATTGTGATTGGTTGAGCCATGTTAACTAGTCTGCAGGCACAGACCCTGATTGAAACTTTGATCAACAAGTGGGTCTTCACACAAGACTAGCATACACAATATTAACTGGGCGTTGTGGCGTGCGCCTGTAATCCAAGCTGTGGGGAAGTTACAAATTGATGCAGAGGTTCGAGCCCTGGTCACGTCTTTCGGATGGTGACGTTAAAGGTCGGTCCCAGACGTAAATAATCATATCTGATTGATACACATCTGACAAAACTCAAATACACACACACACACACAGCTATTTGAGTGAGAGGGCCTTCGCAACACAAGCCATCGTAGGCTGCGTATTCAGACTACTAACTCGAGTGAAGGGTTTGCACAGGAGACTACTATGTAATCATGGTAGTTGCCATAGTGACAGTGTTACCGTAATTGTAAGTCATTCATGAAATGGGGCCCATGACCAAAACCTAAAATTAAGAACTTTCCAACACGTTATACAAACAAATAGGACCAATGTGTTTGTTTACGTTTCATATTTTATTTTCAATAAAATTTTATCCATACTCGTGACAAGTATCAACAGATGAATACAGGTAAATACAAACTGGTTCAGATTCTTGTACATCAACGAATCTGGACAAAATATGATTTTCTTTAAATAGAAATGAGGAGCATAAAATATATCTTGGTGGTAATACTAATATCCTGTCATGCAATCATAGAGTACAAATGGCAACTTTTATTCAACAATTTGAAGAACAAATCTTTCTTTCTTTTTTTTTCAATTCTAATTTAACTTTGCTCATAGAAAGTTTAATAATTGTCCCTCCTGGTGCTCATGTAAACGATGTTATGAGTACACAACAATTGTTTTAATACAATATCACCAGAAGGGAAAAATATGGATTATTGATGCTAATCAGTTAAACTGAATATACCTGAGCAAATTTGAATGTTCTTTTCATACATCTATGTATGACAATAAACGAATTATTTTCCCTTTATTTTTCAAAACAAGATTTAGCTTTGCAGTATGTGTTTTTAAAAAGTATTGAAATCATGGCCATATGCAGCGGGGGGGGGGGCAACTTTGAAAACTTGAAATTTTCTGATTTTTCATAAAATGTACCATAAGTAAGAATGACATCCTTCAGTTTCACTTCACTTTATGCAAAAGTGCCCAAATTACCTCGTTTTCGAAAAAAAAATTATATGTCTTGCCACCCAAGCAAACAATTTCTGCATACGGCCATGATTGACATTTCATATCCCAATTGCATAAATTATATATATGGATAACAACCAAGTTTATGGCACAAAAAAAATCATTTTTTTCATGCAACAAACAAGCTTGAATTGTTTTCATATTGCAAAGAACAAAACTTGACACTAGTAGATTTTGCATCTTCCGTTTTTCTACTAAAGACAAGATATTCGGGTTGCTTATATACTGCAGTTGCATATTATGGACAAGCCATTCTTGGTTATGTTTGATATACTCAGTTACTGGTAAATCAATTTTTTATTTCTTTTAATTTGAGTTGAATTGAACCCACTTCCATCAAAAATTTGAAATTTATTCAATCCTTGGAAGAAATATGTATGTATATCAAAGCATTCAATATTTAACAGGTTATGGGGTGGTAGTGCACGATTCATCTAAAACCCCAAATAATAATTCCATTTGCCAAAATAACCTGTTTACTATTAAGCATAAAAGTAAAGTGATACATCGACTGGATTTTAAAAAATACCTTTGGCAACATTCTCACTAAAACAAAATCATTATCTAGTAAGACCTGTGAATAATTTGGCAACATTTCTGCCAATCATATATATGCCTGACAGTTAAAAATGAGATCATCATTAAGACACCTTCAAATGGAAGCACCAAATTAATTAATTGAAAGGTTGTCTAGAAAGAGTACACGCTAAGAATGAGTTCTTTAATAAAACAACATTAAAAAAAACTGAGCTGCAAAATTCGGAAGGCACTCAATTTGGCAATTTTTAGATAAAAGGCACAAAACTAAGTCATATTTTTCGATGAGTCTGGAAACAATTCATTCATTTTTGTGATTCTGTTTTACTTCAGAAGTTGAAATGGTATATTGCTTGTGGCAAAATTGTATTTTGCTGAATAACTTTTTTCAAATACCCCCAAAATTAAAAAATCCATTTCATGATTTTGGCTCTGTTCCCTCTACATTAAAAAAAATAATAAAACAAAATACAATCGTAACTGCAGAGTGAGTTCAGTGTGGCACTTGTTGCAACATATATAGTAATATCAATCTCTTCGTCATGACATTGACATTACATAAACTTGCAATTATCAAAGGGCACGATCGTGACAAATTCCTGAAAATCTGGATACGAATTATCAATAATTCACATAAATACAAAAAAAAAGTTATATCCCAAAAACACATCGTTGAAAATTTACTTACAAAAAACAAATTAGTTATATCTTTTGAAAACTTCACCATCAATGATATTTTGAATTCGGTAATACTGAATACCCTTATGCTAATGGGTGTTGTACCAAAATCACGTAGAATTGACAGCCTAAAGTTAAGATAAAAAATAAATGTTCTCACTGAGATATCAGAAATGCATTCAAACATATCAAATAATAATTAGAGTAAAGCAAAATAACGACATAATTTCCTGAGGTTTTGGCACAAATTAAGGTGTACACTACTAGAACACATCATGTCCTCTTAGTAAATTTAAAGATAGTTGCCTCTTTTGAACATAAGCTAGGACCCATAAAATATAACATATCATTCAGAAGACATTTATACATTATCAGCATACATTCATGCAGGGTTATCTGTCACACTCCCCCACACACACACACACCCACATGCACATCTTCACACGCTCAGTCACATCTCTCTCTGTGAATGTATACATAAAAATAAACAAACATAATAATATATATATATATATACCATGCCTGAAATGATGATTTATGCTAATCCCATACATGCCACAAACATGTAAATGTACCTTTTTTTTTACAGAATTTGAGACCCCCAAGCAAAATAAAATAACGCTTTTTGGAAGAAATTTCCAAATAATGAATTAAATTTTAAAGAATGTAAGTTTGGCAGTGAACATTCTTTGAAAGAGACTCGATGGAATTCTCGACCAAAAGCAATGAAAAATCCAGCCACCCTTTCACATTCTTTTGTTTTAGTGTATGGGAAGACATTCCAGCACTTTTTGTATTTCTTTTCTGAATCAAGACCTGAGAGCTCCTTTACAGATGTATTTAGGTGGAATTCAAGTCATTTGAATGGTTGAAAAAACATGGGGATTAATAAGATCTTCCCTTGACCTTACAGTGTCCTACATTAGATTTTTTCCCCAAGAGAACGATATCCTTAAGGTCTTGCGAGAAACGATTTGCAATCAATGGAAAATGTTCCGTTACAATTTTACGATTAATAAATCAATTTAGCTATCAATCATAAATTTACAATCAATACAAGAGATATGAATGATTTAGGGACCGAAAATAGACTTCCGAATGGATCGCAGTTTCTTGCAACGCCCCGTTGGATTTCACCTCGCACGCCACCAGAAACATCCTTGACACAATCAACTTCCTAGAAAATGGTACCACCTTCTCGTTATTTTACCTTTCCGAAAGTTCACTCCGACCCAATATCTGAGTCGGTCATGGCGTTCACTTATAAGATGGAGGTCCACAGGCCAGGAGTCCCCACTTCCAGATCCAATAAAATATATATTATCTTAACTTTTATAGTGAATACGCTACCAGTGTAATGGGTGTTGCGAATTACCCAGGGAAGGAAACGTTTCAGCACAAATGATACATACTGCATTTTACAATCCACATAATGAAGTAATGAAGTAACTTTTTTCACTCCCCCCGCCCCTCCCCCGACAGTGCCTGATGCTAAGGCCGAAGAATATCTTTGATGGGATGAGTTTGCAGTTCTCCATCGATTTAACTTTATCAATATTTCCTTTTTCTATTCATAACTCTTAGATCAGCAACTAATACCCCATCCCGCATGTAACTTGACGATAGTAACCCTGAAAAAGAAATTTAACCCCATTTAATGATAATAACAATATCAAGCGCTTTTTCAAAAAGTTACAAAGCGCTAATTCCCAACCCCAGTTTAGTTGCACTTGTAAGTCATCTACTACGACATAAAAGAGCATATTTTGGCACATGAATATAACACTATACATGTATATACAAACACTCTTCTAAAAGAGAATACAATGAAAAAAAAAAGAGGTCTATAAAGGAAAAATTGGCAGTTTTGTGTTCCTGTTCATCAACAAAATATCAAGCATAATTGTACAGTTACTATACTCAAAAGCATATACATGGTAAAAAAAAAATCATCTGTTTTGTATAAATACAACATATCCTTATACATAAAATAATCACATTATATAAAATATTTAGCGAGGTACATGGTTCGTTATCGTATCAATTACTGTAAAATACTGGCACTGTATACAAAGATTGTATAATAATGACATCAAAAATATCTTCAGCATGAGGGGTATGTACAAGATTTATTCTGCATAAAACATCTTTTATACAAACATGAAATAAGACAAGAATATGATGAGTGCAACGGTGAATACAAAACCTAAATAAATCATACAACTGATTCGCATTGTTTCCGTTATCACTCCAAATACCATATATAAATAAATAATAGATAACTCTTTCAGGCCTTTGTACTATATCTTTGATTATAATACAGTTAACCCGTTGACTCCTGAAGTCAGTACTTCCCACAGGCTTTGTCCAGGGACGACTCGGTCACGGCAGGCAACGGGTCGAGTCGTGTTCCGATTTCCTTTGAATCGAAGGTTAGCACCACTAGTACATGTCTTTAGTCTGTTATTCTCCCTCACAATCGCAAAAGATAAATTTGGAGAGATAGTTTACAAATCTTTTTTTATGATAGTCAAATCCACAATCCCACCACCTTGTCGAGAAGGAGATACAAAGAGCAGGGACTCGGGCATTCAATCCACAAAGTCGAAAAAAGGAAAACAGCTGCTTGATTCGATTGCAGGTTGTCACAATGGCTTGGTAGAGTTTGGTAGCTCCCGATCTGTAAAATGGCATCAAGAAGAAAGAATTGAACGTTTGACAGGCGATACTCGACAAATAGGCAACACATCTCATTTAATCTTTATATTATTGCTATGACGTCATGCAAATGATATCCATGATCTTAAGGACACCAAAACTGTGATCTACAATATTGAGGATCAGCGTGAAACATCCTCAAACATAAATTGCTCTCACCTTAAGTACTTTCAAATCTAAGCTGAGCATGAAAAAATATATAAAGATTCAACAAGGAAAAATTGATAAATTAAAATCATTCAGTTCATGAGAGCTGTTCCTTTATCATAAAATCTATTGCGTTATTTGGATAAATGAATAAAGTAAAACTCCCAAGTAAGATCTCACGTCATACTACAAAATGTAGTTTCCATATGGGTTTAAAAAGTTTAGACATAATAATTATAATAATGATAATAATAATAATAATAATAATAATAATAGGCATTTGTATAGCGCCATCTATCTAGAAACAATCAAGACATAGTGCGAATGCAACAGGAGGGTATTGCAAAGACTCACCATGCTAAACCGTTGAGTCTTGGATCTTATCGCTACCACTATCCTCCGTCTTCTTGGCCCTCTGCTCTTCCTCTCCCGCCTCTATGCATTCCAACTTCACATCCGTCTCCTTGGACTCTGAGAAAACGGTATCCTCACCTCGCCTTCCCCTCCTGGGGTACCTCCGCTCATCGCCGACGGTGCAGGTGTTCCCGTGGACGATCGACACCCTGGCGGTTGCCGTGACCGTGGTCACGTGTCTCGCGAGATGGGGCGAGTCTTTATTTAGCGAGGAGGATGAGGAGGAGGAGGAAGAATTGTTGGTGGAGAAGGGGAACGACTGGCGGGAGTAGTGGGGGTGTTGGTGGTGGTGGTGCGGGTACTGATGGTGAGGATGGTGGTGGTGTTGGTGATGCTGTCGGTGGGGGTACTTGGACGATGTCCGCTGGGGCCGTGTCCTCTGTGAGTTGGGTGAGTTGGAGTGGCCTTTTGTGCGATGTATCATCTATACAATAAAAAGAGGAGAGAAATCGTGAGGTCACAAGGAAAGGAGATTCCTAAGAATGTCCCTGGACATAAATGCTTTCTTTCTTGAGAATGAAACGGAACTTGATGGCCAATGATGGAAATTAAATTGCATCTTTTCGTCTTAAGCCTAATCTCTCTATCATTATCCAGATTAGGATACTCTAACCCTTTTCACAGAATACTCAGTGCTGTCATTAATCATAAATTTGCAATTGAGAATATTTTCCTCTCAAAGTGACCAAAAACCCGACAAATGAGGCATCAAGATATTGATACCCCCCCAAAAAAAATCAAAAAAATTCATGGGTAACTAAGCAGAGTAAAGTCAAATGCCGCTTACCTCGGTTACGAGATGCGGATGATGAACACTGGTTTCCACAACAACCTCCGGTGGATGTATCTCTATGTGCTCTGAGTTGCTACACACGTCTTCCCTGATGACAGCGGCTGGATACGACCCAGCAGGGGGCTCACTGTCCCACCTACAGTGCCTCAACCTCGTAGCCCGCTCGGTGGGGGGAGTAGGGGGCGGGGTAGGGGAAGGAAGCCGATTGGCATTGGCCACTGGTTGAACCTGTATTGCGAATAGAAATGAAAGCAACATGGGTGAGATCATTCGTGGAATTTTTCACAGTTCAATTTGAATCATGGTTTACTTGGTGTGATTTTCGATCCCACCAGTCATATGTTACACAAGCACAGAGAGATTGTTCATAAGGTTGATTTTCACATTTGCTTGCATTGATGATTATGTACGATCACTATTAGCTCTCTAGATATTTATATCACTCATCAATTTGCCAAATTATGATATCAAAGGTGTTGTTCAGTACAAAATTACTCAATAAGTCAAATCTCAATTCAATTACTGGAAGATTGAATTTCATAATTTGAATAGAATAATTTGAATGGAATGAATGTATAATGAATAGAGCTGATATTTTTTCTTCATCTATTTATCACTTTTTTTTTCTTATTTACATCAAGGAGTTACCGGCACTCCTTGTTTACATTTACAACTTGTCTTCTTTTGTTCATTAAGTTGTACATACCAGCTTTGAGTAAAACAAAAAGCTGAGGAAAAAAACCCTTATTTCTCATGATTCCCCAAATGTATCTCCTTAACATGCCAGACATATTGAGGCTTTACATGAATAATGTAAATGACAGGGCATCAATGACCAACTTCATAATATCAGAGTTAATGAAAGCAATAATAAATAAGAAGAAAGCATACACAAAAAGCAGTATTAATCAATCTACAAGCATGAAATACATTCATGATACAATAACCAACAACGTGGTTTTAAGATTCAAAACTGAAAAGGTCTGAACTTTTGGTTTGACTTACCTCACCATGTGGTCCAAACAATGACAAAAGGACTGGTAACAAGACTAATCCATTTAATACCCCCAGGATGATGAGTGCCAGAAAAACGTAAAAGAAGTAGCTGCGAAAATGAGAGACAGAAGGACTGAAATCAGCACATTGTTTCTACCATCATATAATTCACTTACATTCCCATCTATTACATCCATTTCTAAAATTCATTCAACCTAAATATTGCATAATTTTTTCCTGAAACATATGCACGAAGTAAAGTTTAAAAGGGGGCGAATTCCCCCCCCCCCCCTCCATATTCCCCTAGTCCAGATATGCCATCTTATTGAGGTAGACAGGTACATAGATGAATTATAAGCAGAGTAAAATTACTTTGACAAGAACGACATCCCCCCCCCCCTGAAATAGACCCTCCCTAACAAAATGATGTACGGGGGTAACTCCCCGCCCCCCTTTTGAACCTCCCGGACTGTGCATGCTCTCTCCACGTAATAAAATACCAGGCAGCATCAGATTAGGTACAGGAGATCAAAAGAGTGAGAAAGGGAAAGGTCCCGCGGTAAATAGGACAAACATTTCTGACAATTACCGGCCTCTCTAGGTCTCTCTAGGAAAAGACTAGGGAAGCCTTGTGTGTCGGGCCGACCCAAATATGCCAAGACCAATTACCGTCAAAGCATCCCTGCTTTTTTCCATCCCCTTTCCGACCTTCTCCCTGTTGGTATCTTGAGCAGAGTTTCCCCGAAGCTCTAGAAGGCTCGGCTCCCGTTTCCCCCTTTCCTCTATCATGTTGTACAAAACTATGGGGATAGGTTGTTATCATCCGTGCTGGGTGCAATAGCAATTTTCACCCAAATTAAGGGGTGTCGCATTTCTAATAGAAGAAACCGAGATGTGCGGTTTGGACTTGTCTTTGCTTTAGCCCCATTTTCTCTGTCTTTCTTCACTCTCATTTTCAATACGAAGCAAAGGTTGTAGTGATTTGAAGGGTAACATGCCCAACTTTCTACTTTTTTTTTTCATTATCAATTTTGCAACAAATCACCCCAAAACCGACTGCCATATAGAACAATAGAACACACTCCCAGAGCTGCTTGTCTAATAAAAGCAAACAATGTTTTTTTCTGAGACACTGTAACTAATAGCGCCACCTTCTCAAAGGCAAGTTTGAAAGCCATGCCGCTACTCTCTTTAAAAGAAAACCTGTCTAATTAATGAAATAAATTGACAAAATTAAAGACTTGAATTCATAAAGGGTGGCCTTTTCCAACTAATTTCAAAACCCCAATTCTTTCGCTGGTTTGCCTCCGCTAGCTTTGTGGGGACCCTGGACAGCTGTCAAAACATTAGCGACCACCAGTGAGGGTCAGAGGTCAATGGATCAATCTATTACTAAAAAGAGGGGTTTATATCTTGAACAGAGATGGCAATAACACAAGGCTTACACAAGGCATATTTTATATTGAGTTTATGAAGTTAGTTTGCTGTAAACATCGCCTAGCTTTGCAAGATTTGGGAAAGGGTACTGGGAAATTTTCGGTAATTATCTGGTCAGATTTCAAATTCTGCAACAAACTAAAAATATGAGTGCTGCTTTACCATTGAGGATAAACCGTAATCAATTTTAATACATACTTATTTGATTGATTTGATCTAAATGTATTGTATCTTGTTTGTTTTTAGAGAAGTGAAATAATTTGAATTACGAAAGGTTCTTTTTAATTGTAATTGGAGCAAGGGATACTCTTATACTAAATGGTATATTTTCGACTGCTCCACATTAAATGCCCTCTTAATAACTCTTTCTTACCTCACAATGAAGTCAAACTCTGCTCCAGCCAGCATAACAACGCCAAGAAGGGTTGAAACAGCGCCATCTAGCACTGGTGCAAAAGTATGTTCCAAGGCGAATGTGACCCTCCTTTCTCGGTTACCAATGGTTGTCAAAAAGGCCTGTCACGTCAAAGAAATAAAGGAAATATTTTGTAATTATTATATAGGCCTACTCTTGTCTTGAGTAATTAGTGATTGGAGGCTTGTCTTGAGAAATAAGTGATTGGATGGCTAATCTAAACTAACGTGCATAACTGGAGTAGAGCACAGATACCAGACAATAAGTCAATTAATAATTCAGTATTTTTAAAACCTCTGCACCTTACACTTTTCAGATTGCTTGTTTCCGGTTTATCCTATTTATAAACCATACCAATAAAAGACTCCAGACAATAACAAGGGATTCCCTCTTTTCGACACAAATCGATTTATGTTGGAATATGCTGTAACTGAAAATAAACAGCTGAATGTATATAGAGCCTTTCTAGTGGATAAATATTGCAACCATCATTAGCCCTGCTTCAGTTGAAGGTACTAGTTCCAGCAAGAATTTCTACATCAAGTCTTTTACATATTCCACTATCTAAAAAATCCTGGGGCGATCGAGCCTTTGCTCATGCCGGACCAGCCCTGTGGAATTCCCTTCACAGGAGCTGAAGAACTCAAACTCTGCAACATCCTTTAAGGCAACCTAAACTTGCATTTGTTCACCAGCAGGTACTAGGTTTGAAGATGGACATTTTTCCTCATTTGTAATGTGTCTTTTCTTGTACTTGTTCTCTTTACTTTTTTGTTTTTGCTATTTTCTAAGGGCCTTGAGCATTTAATACAAATGGAAAAGACGCTACTGGTATATAAATCCTATGTATTATTTATCATTATTATAGAATGATCCAATGAAAATGCTGCACTTACATAACAAGTATGCAGGGTGAATTCGACACCGATGCCCACGGATACAATGAGAGTAGCGGCCGGTATTGCACTGAGCTTCAGACCGATCAATCCCATGAAACCAAACAGCTCCACCGTGATCATCCCAAGAACAAACACCTGTAAAAAGAACGTCATCCATTAAACATCTCAAATAATGGAATCAGCAATATATTCTTATGATCCTAGTGATAAATTGAAGGTTTTGATATAAATACATATATATGAAGAGACATTGATTCTGTAGAGTGTTGAAACAGCAGTGTATTGAGGACTGAAGGCAAGATTTCGGCAAAAAAAAATCCCTTTTGAACATGTCTTCTGTAGCAAATTATAATGCAGGAAATAGTGTTTTCAAAATTATGAAGTACAAAGTAATGTAAATAAAAGTTGTGTAAATCAGGAATTTTTCTATAAGGGACTTTACACATTTTCATTTGAAAAGCACAATGGCACCACAGAGTCAATTCACACCCACCCCCTCCATTTCCTAAGACCATTTATGCTAATAATATCATTGGAATTTCATAAAAACTACTAGTAACACCAAGAGAATAACCCTTAACTTACCAGGATCAGAGATGCCCAGGGGTTGACAAGCATCAGGGCCACGATGATGAAGGACGCCCCCAAGAGACTGACGAGGGAGAGGGCCAGGTAGAAGCGAAGGTGGATGTACTGTTCCCAGAAGGTGAACGGCACACCGAGGGGGTAGTTTGGCAGGCCCTCGCTCGTGTAGTAGTCGGAGATGTTGCGAATGGCCTTGATGACGCTGACCACCTTTTGGGTCGTGTTCAGGTTGTTGAGGTAAAACGGAAGCTGGGTGTAGTTCAGTGGGTTGGCCTTTGGGACTGGAAAGAGAAGAAATGAAGTGTATTGCTTCAATTGTCATTGATCCAAAGCTATTCATTTCAGGGTAGCATATCCTGGAACAAATTTCTAAGAGTTTATACTGAATTACATGGACCCTAACTGAAAGACATTGATCCCAACCAGAAGAACGCATAATCTTCACAAGAACAGCAGAAGATATCTCCCTAATCATTTCTCGTTGAGGAAAACCATCTATAATGGTCAATTTTAGAAACAAAAAGGTGCAATCTATGGCAAAAAAAAACATGTCTATTTTCGGGTGTATCCAATGCCCTAGATGTGGGACCTTATTGAAATGACTTGTCTCAGCTCACTAGTTTACATCAAATGTGTAAAGCTCCCAAAATAATCATGGCTTGAGCAGATTACGAAATGAAAAATGGACATGTGGGTCAGATGTACAAAAAGGTTGATCATTTCATGGAATTGGCCAATTGCCGAAACAACATTGACCCCATCTGCAACAGCGCATGATCTTCACAAGAAGAGCAGTAGAAGACATCTCCCTGACCATTTCACATCAAGGAAAATCATCTAGAGTGGGCACACTTATGGAAACAAAAAGATATCTTCTATTGCCAAAAAATATATATCTTGGATTAGTAGGAATTCTACTTTCGTGTGATGGCTGGCATGTCATATTTGAGGACTTACTTGTGACATCGAGATCAGCCTTGCCGACTGGTGTCCAGGAGGGCGGAGCAGGATGCAGATTGCCGTAGGATGCAGTGTAGGAGATGGTATCATAGTTGTACCACACCGTCAGGTAGTTGTAGAAACCATTGGCGTAGATGACACCGTTCTCATCCACCAATCTACCAGTATGATACTAGAGAGGTGAGAAGGAAGAACAAGAGCAAGGGGTTTAACTAGGTGATGTATGAATCACAAGGTATATCGATAAATCTTGATAGCTGAAATCGTGTGGTATTTCCAAGGAACAGTTAAGATGCATAATCTTCGATAAGTTTATGGGCATAATAGAGAGGAGCACAAGAAATCAAACAACTGGGTACCATATTTAGGAAGATCGTGAATACAGTATTCTTATTTCCTCCCATTTCAGAATGGTTGGGACTTCTGCTACATGTAGGAAGGAACTTACCCTGTTGATATCTGCAGGAGATTCCGGAATGCCGGTCTGAAGGATCATCTTGTAGGCTATCACACCCTTGTCCGTTGCATTGGAGTACCATCGGTCTGTCTTGATGCTGTACCTCTGCTTCTCCAGGTCAAAAGCCTCTTGCATTTCTGATGGAATTAGCAAAAAAAAAACAAGCATGAATAACCAGTCGACTACTGAAATGTGTAATTCCTATAGCATTTGGAAATGGATCACCTGGTTCGAGATGGAAATGGGCTGTCTATAGCAACGGGCTTGGAAATGGGCAATGTAGGGGGAATGAAATCAATCAATATGATTTCAGAAAGAGATAATTCTCTATAGTCTTAATATTCAACAGAAAGTTCAAGATCAGTTGGTGTTTTAAATGTGAGGGTCAAAGTTGGTTTGGTGACATAAGATCTTTTATATCATTTCACAAAGAGCACCATTGTACCAACCATCTGAAGTGAGGCTGGAGAGAAAACATCACTTTGGTGCCATCTTAAGAAGAAGAGGCATAATGCTGCCTCTCTTGTGATAACATCAAAATGTCAGTCAGTCAGTTTCCCAGGTTTTAAATCCAGTTTAGTCCCAGGCTAGGGGGGTGGCTGGATTTACCTTGCACTCACAGAGATCACCCTCACCCATCCCTCAACTTTACTATATTCGGTGCATCCTCATATTATCATATTAAACTCAAAATGAGTTATAGGAGTTCCTTGTTCCTCACCTAAGAGCCAGTCCCTGAACGTCTGGAGCCAGAAGGTTGGTAGACTACCATCGGCTTCTCTGATGATCTCCGGGATGGCAGAGAAGGCGTTGTGGAAGGCGTACAGCTGCTTCTGCCGAGAGGCGTAGTCAAAGTCCTCTTGGGTCACGGCGTACATGTTGTAGAAGCTGAAGTACTGGCTCTGGACAGTGAGGAACTCCTCCTCCCTGGTGCCGCGGGGTACGACGTCGGTGATCTCCAAGCCATCTTCCATGATCAGGACGCCGTAGATGCTGACACCGAGGAGACACGTGAAGAGGACTATAACTGTCACCTAGTAAAGATATAGTAGAGTAAAGATATAATCAGACAAGCCAAGTTCCATTACTTCTGCTCATCCACCAACTCCCTGTGTCACGATCCCACTGCAGCCTAATCCTGCATACTGCATATTTTACACAAAGCCTGGTTACCTCGTGCCAAGTCATGGTTCAAAGGCAACTCAGCAGGATGCTTGCACAAATACCAAGGAAATATAAAATACTTGACTTTGTTTCAGAACCAGTGCTCTTAGTACAAAGGTGGTCAATAAACCAAAGTTTAATCACTTGTTCTTCAAAAAAATATTCATAAGATTCGAAACAAAAAATAAAGGAAGTTTAAATTTGTTCCTTGGGGAGAAAAACCAAACAAATACAAGACAATCTTTGCAAGTCGACCAATAATTAGCTCAATGGCAGTTCTCACCTTGACAAACGTTTGCTGGAGGAAAGGAGCGTAGCAATCTCGAGCAAACTCTGAGAAATTCCACCTCCAGAACCGTAACTTCTTCAGACAGTCCCCAAACGACATCTTCTGCGCTTTGAGCAACGTTCTCATCGATGCTACCGACGCCGCCGTGCTGGGTGGGGCCGAGTCGTACGGAGGAAGGGGCGTGGTCCTATCGGTGGTGGTAGAAGCAGTGGGTATGACCTCGGTGACGCACTGACCGCTGTACCCGTCGGTGGGTGCATGCGTGATGGTCTGGACAGTGGAATGGAGGGTGACGTCTGTGGTCCTGTTAGGAGATGAGCGTCGAGGAGATTTCCTTGAGTAGCGATTCGGAAGAGGCGACTCCCTGTAGGGGTCCGAACCACCACAGAGGGGCCGAGGCTGCACCCTTATAACTCTGTGTGCTTGTTGACTGCAATCGAAGATAAGGTAGATCAAGACGAACTCAACATCAACATTTTTACAAGGATTATAAAACCTAATTATGGTTTATTAAATAAAGTCTACCTTGTCTGCCTCCTCATGTGTTCACCCAACTTTTAAAGCAAACAGATTTTTTAAAGAAATTACCATTTGTAAATTCTTGTGATATAAATTCTCATAGTAAAATAGACATCAACTTGATATACTTAAAATCAGTAGCCATATTTTCTTATTCTTCCTACGGGATCGGTATTGTTTTATATGTAATTTAGTTTATTCAATGAAACATATTCTAAAGATAAATATTGCATTAAAGCAGTTTCAGTCCATGTCAGAAATAACAATCGACCCTGTCGCAATATGATCAGGGCCACTAACAAAAAGCTCAGAAAAAGATTTTTCGCTATGATTTATCAAATTGATCCCTTTTGGCAATTATTCATAAAAAAGCTTGTAGATTCATTACTGAACTTGTGTTACCAAAACTCTGGGAAACGTTAAAGCCAAAGAAGTAGATATATAGGGAAAAAAGGTATATAAATAGTGCCCTCTTTGATACCTTTGGACACAGCAAAGGAGGTCTATCCTCTTTTCTTCTCTCCTTTCTGCATCCAGGGCAAGGATTGCTGGGAAAATTAGCAGCATGACCAGGAGGTTAAAGGTCAATACTATGACAAGCTGAAAAATAAAATTTCAAAGAAAAGAGTTATTATGACAAGCTGCAAAAAAAGAAGTCCTTGAAATTAACTGATCAATTACCTGCTGCTTCCTGCATGTAGATATTGCTTATGAAGTGAAAAATATATAAATTTAGGCCTATGAATACAATAAACCTTATAACAAACATAATACATAATAAGTGCAAAATAAAAAATGTACATTTAAAGAATTTTCTTCTTAGTTTTTGTATAGGAGAAAATTAAGAAGCTACTGCGATTGAGTACCATCTATTTAATGATTACATGTACTACAGCTGCAGTAAGCAGAGCATGAATTAAATTGAATACATATGTATCTAAGATTCAATTATCACACTATCTCTACAGAATTAATCAAATGCACAAGAGTCACCAAACTATACAGTTTCTTTCAATACCAAAATTCAAAGCTATTTTCAGACCTATACGAGGTTTCTTCAAATTGTTGCAAACTATTTTTATAAATATCATGATGAGAGCTAAAAGGACATTGACTAAAGGCTAGATGAGAGCTAGAAGGACTTACTTGGAAGGCAAGTGATCTAAGCGCTGGGATTGGAATGATGGCTGCTGCCATAAAGGCACAGATATTATTGACTGACGTCAGGATTATACTGACTCCTGCTCGTCGCAGGATCTCACCAGTTTTATGCTGAAAAGAAAGACAATGAAAAGAAAAGGAGAAAAATGGATGAATAAAATCTCAAATTAATCACAATATTGGCCAATCTCTCATTTCAAATTAAGGAGACGATGTATAGGCCTACTTAGTATAGGACCTACTTAAAATAATTTCACGAAAAAAGAAGATGGATTGAAATTACAATACGGGGATAAGAAAGGCAGAGGACAGGAAACGATGAGATAAAAAGGAGGAAAATTATAAAGAAAAAATTAAAAAGAATTTTTTTAAAGGTAGTAAAAATTGAGGAAAGAATGGGGGAAAGCAAGCAAAAAAGAGAGTAAGGAAAAAAAGAGAGGAACCAAAAAAAAAAGAATGAAAGGACAGGTGAAGCAAGAGAAATAAATATGGTTCCAAATACAAGGAGTGGAGAGGACCGTTATATATAATTACTATCATTATTTGGCATGAACTCAGAAAATTATTTCAACGACTCAGTGTCATAGCAGGCCTAACGTTCCTTAACAGCATTTCAAGACCAAACGTCAAGGGTAAACTGGCAGCGGAATAGCAAAAAAAAAGGAAGACCTAATAGAACAGGATGTGAATTGATTTGTCTGCTTTATAAACCTACAAATTTTCAAATCATTCTCGTTTAGGTATAAATTGACACGTCACTATCTCACCCGTGTGATAGTAACCCTCGAACCCTTTCTCACTTCCTTCACAATCACATCCCACGACTTAAGGCAGTGATGGGAAAGGTTCGGGGGTGAAAACTACCTAGAGTCAGGAATCCTAGCATCAGTGGTGCAAATATTTATCTTCAGACATACCGCAGATATAAACAGAACAATCTTTCAGCTTTTAGATGGGTCCACGGGCAGGAGGAGATAAACAAATCGTAAATTTGGCCTCCATGTTTGTCAAACTACCCCCTATGTCAAAAGCAGAAATTGTTGCTTAAACATTGCCAACTTGAGGTTCTTGAATACATTTTCACAAAAAACATGACCAAGAATCCGTTTTTACTATTTTCAGACAATGATTCAAAGCCTTTAATTGATAAGCTTTGTTCTCGAAATTGGCAAGTTTAATATTTTCGCATAGCAGTATTAATTTGAAGAGGATACTTAATCTTCTCTTTAACTTCTTTTATAATACCTGAATAACTCCATCAATCATTCAATCAAAACATCATCCAGCGTATTATCATCTTCACACTTTACAGAAAAAGTAACTTTAAATAATCTGCCTGCTTTAACTCAAAGACTTGACACCCTCCAGCGTATGAGCTAAAGATATTATCTTAAGAAAGTTGCAGAAGGGATTTTTAAAAATCATAAAGCTTTAGCAAAGTGAGGTATTCCAAACCAGGGCAGTGTATATAACCAATGTCTAGACTAATAGTTATAACGTCAATCAAGACATCAGAGGGGACGTTCTGAGGAAGGACTTTATTGAAGACAAGCGCTCCAACCCCTCCCCGCCCCCCCCCCTTCCATTTCACAAAGGCAAATGAACCTGTGTTTAAGTTCCATTCTGGTCTAATTCTGTTGTTCAACGGAGTGGTTACAAGTGAAATAAATGTTTAACGCAAATACTGTACTGAAACATATTCAAGAAATTAGCACGATTGACTATCAAAAATAGAAGTGAGCATAAGAATTTTATAGCTTTCTTCACCATTAAAAGAACTAAGCCGAATGAACACAAGAAACACAGTGTAAAAATAAAGTTGTGACATTTTGGGCTCGCAATTAATTTTATTAGACATATATATATGTGGCATTGTAAGAAATTTAAATTCAAGCAAAGTCCTTAAACCAAGCATAACGGAGAATTGCAAGTAAGATGAGTTGCAATTCATTGCAAATTTGCATTGAATCAAAGAACTAGTGCTTGATTTTTAGACTGGCAGTTCGGGTTGAAATTTAAAAAAAAAAGTTTCTTGCAGCTGCACCAAATAGACTGATTGGTCTAATGTCCACAATACAAGTCCCTCATATTTCTATCAAAAGGGCAATAATGATAATATTTCATAAAACTATGAGATGAACTTGAAGGATAAATAATTAATTTGAAGTTAGCAGCACTTTGTGTGAACATCTCTTCCATCAACTCTACTTTGGATCCCCATTCTCCCAATTTCCTTTCCACTGCCTACCCGGCCTCCCTCCCCTGGAAATGGGCCACATTTCATCTGCAATTTCCTCATCTCTTTCATAATCTGTCAATCTTGATTTCAGACATCATTTCCCCCATCTCTAATTTCTTCCCCCTCGTAAAAACCATGAAAACTGCAACAATGTGCTCGGAGTCGGACTCAACCATATCCTAAATATAATCAAATGAACATAAGCCATGTCCCTTGCCTGCTACTGCTTTATGGCTGAAAATGCTAGAATACTGAGTAACCCCAACATTAACTTGAAATTAAAACCAATAACGGCAGTCCCGGGGGATCTACCTCTTGCTCTCCAATCCAAAGCCACCTCTAAATCTTCTCAAGCAGTACCCATCTATTATCCCCCTTTGACCTTTCACCCCTGCATGTGACCTTCGACCTCACACTGCGTGAGAGTCCCCCTAATTCACCTGCCTCCCAAGTATCAGGCAATTAAACCCAAAGTTATTTGTAAATTCGAAACATGCAAGTATTCTAAACATCTGACACCATGTGACCTCTGAACCCTTTAGAGTGACCTCCGACCTCAGCGACACATCAATATCTCCCTGGTGTAAGTCGCTATCAAGTTTACTTGAAAGTCGACCTAATCATGTCATACCTAGATCTACCGTATGATTCCTGGTTTACTGCCAACCAACTCGATTTTGCGAAAACAGAATCCTTACCCCAGCCCCCCGCCCCCCTTCCCCCACTCTTTTCCCCTTCTCATTCTCTCCAATACCACAATCTCCGATAACATCCATATTTTTGGCTCCTTTCTCGGCGGCGAAACAAATTCAACGCTCCATTTTTCAACGGGAGCACATCGCATTCCTTCTTCCATGATCCCTCTCTTTAAACTATGCCTTACTACACTGAGGTCTACAATAGCGGCGTAATCCAATACCACTTCATGACGGCTTCATGGCATAGGCTGTAAGCCACACACGTCGATCTACAGTGCAGGAATGGGGTAAGACCCAATTCCATCCACCGGTATTGTTTCTCTCGCATTTCTTCCTCCGTGGAGTTCAAGGGGGCCATGTGTTATCATAGGTATTTCTAAATTCTACTGTTCCACAAAAGCTAAATGAGAAGAAAGTCCACGTCTCTCATTGGGATTTGATTTCACAATAATACAATACAACCCGTGATTTAAAGACACAGATCCGACATTAATGCAGAATGGAACTCGGCATGTAAATGACAAACAAGAAGTCTCACTGACCCTAATTCTCGAGTCCGGTTTAACTATAATACCATGGTCTATTCAAGCGAGTGCTAAAATCATGGGAATAAAAAAATCCTAAAATTGTATTAACTTTATAAACTTCTCTAATAATTATTGTGTTATTTTTTCCAGGCTTATATGGTGAAGAAACTAGTTATCATTCCCAAACAGTTATGAGTTAACTGAGCACCAACTGCACTGTCAAATTTAAATTTACTGTTTGAGATTTTGGACACAATCGGCCATCCATAGATTAACCACAACTTTAGACCATATTGTCTAGCTTCCATAAAAAAGCTGAAATCAAGACGTAACCATGTACTCCGGTCATGGTATGTTAAATCTACATTTTTCACCCTTCAAGCATTATTTTCTACACTTCACAATAGTACTACTTCACAAGGAAACACACAAAACACTCCACACAAAAGAGCCGACAAATCGATCACACAAACATGTTCACGACTACTTGAAACCAATTTCAGGCAAGATAAATATCAATTTCAGAGATTTGATTGCTCTATAGCACAGAGTATATGATCTTCAGCTGCTTAAAATTGATGTCTGCAGTTAGTGAAAAGGGAGTTGGGAATTTAGGGGACTGTTTTCAGACAATTTTGATTTAACACCCAAGTGACAATCTTTACATGAACGAATCACTAAAACAATTCTGGGCCCCGTCTTTGATCCAATTAATCGTGGCTCTATGGAAATCCATCAGTGTCATAAATTTTTCTACAAGAAATTTGCAAAATGTCCTTTGTAAACAAATGAGAACACACCAAATTGTCAAGAAATCAATGAATTTATGGATAATACATTCATATCAAGAAATTTTTTTGAACAAACGTGCATTTTACATGTTGACTTTGCTGGCTTTCCATAGTTGCAATTGATCGGATCAATCACAACTCTTTGTAAGACGGGCCCCAGGTCTTTTACGAAGCATTGTCAGAAACTGCAATCAGGAGAGTAGCAATACAAATTTGCAATTGATTGCAAACATTTTCTTGCAGCAAACCCCCGTAGAAGAGCAAAGAATGAATTTTTCAACTTACCCGAAGTGGAATTTCTGAGGGTATTGAGGTAGATGTGTGGGCCAGGAGAAACATATCGTCCACTCCGACTCCTAGAGCTAAAAATGGTAAAACCTGCCAAGAAAATATGAAAGAACATTCAAGGTAAAAGAAAGTAATTGCAGCAAACAATTATTTCATGAGAAAGCTCTTATTAAAATTAAGGTTAATTGCCACCATATTATCATAGATCTGCTACATTGAAATCAACTAATCTTTATGACATCATGAAATCTTAGCTGAAAACCAATAATTATAATAACTAACACAACACTAAGACATATGTGGGACATACTGCTTGGAAACATACCCAACATATGGAATTCAGTGCTAATTTTGCTCATTTCTCAGCAATTACACTTTTTTTTTCCAGAGCCCACTGGCACATATTTTATATTCATACATACAAACACTTGGTTGGTCATTTTTTTGGATTCTGTTCGAACTCAAGTCGTAACCACAAAATCCACAGATTTCAACAGAAGTTCAAAAAGGGTCATCACAAATTTAAAAGGTTTAACACAAATTTAAAAGTTTAAAGCTTTGAAAAGCTTTAAAAAGGTTTAGAGTTTGAGTTTGAACGTTTAATGATGTTAAATACATAAGTTTTATTGCTCCTATCTTGAAATTAACCAACAAAGAAGTATTCATCTCAATGTGATCTCGAAATGATTATTGCAAATTGACATTGCACATAAGTTTTTAAAAGAATAACATTTGCCAGGAGTCACACTATACATAGAAATGCATAAAAATGTTCAACTAAAAAAAATTTAATTTCTATTATTATTTATAATGATATCAGGTGAGAGAATTAAAAGAGCCATACTAGGAGGATCAAGCTATTGTTATCTCCTTCACAACTAACATGAAAAGCATATTTATGGAAGTTGAAAATGATATTTTTTCATCCTCCACACAACTACATCTAAACTTCCATCCAATTGTGATATACATTTCATCCAATAACAAACACTCCATGGAATCCAATGAACCACTGATTTTTTTCTTTTTTCCTTTTTATCTGACATTTTTTCCTGGGTACAGGCAGGAACATTCATATCTTATGAGACCACATGGGTGTCACTCCTTAATTGACACCCAGAAAATGTTGACCTCTGCCATCTCTGAACACACACTCCCAAAGACCCTCACACAATGTGGTACGTCGACCCTTGACCTCTCTCGTTAGGTACGTTGAGTGATGCAAGGCTCCCTCTACCAAACGACCTTGCACTTTACTGGCTGAATTCCTCCTCTCCATCTCCATCTCTCCCTCCCTCTCTCTCTCTCCTCTGAATTGTCCTTCAATTCTTCCAACGAAAAAAAAAAAATCCTCCAACCAGCCAAGATATCAATCTCTTTTTTTCTTCAGTAAATGTCTAGGATCACATTACCACTTTGTTAAATAAAACATATCATTTTCACTTTGGAAAAAAGAGTTCCTTGTGAACTATATACTCCTTAGCCTACATGTACCCCCCTTTTTAAAGAAATAGACAGTGCTGGTTTCCTTTAAACAAACAGAACATGATTTACTATCAATCAGTACAATAAATATTTTCCACAGACACTAATGCTGCAGTCACATTTCCCCTACGGCGGCCGTGTGGCGAGTAAAAAATAACTGTTTTATTAATTTTTATTCAAACCACCTATACATGTATCTGGTAAAAAAATATTATAATGGCGGTTTTGGGGAAATGTGACTGGGCCATAACCAAAGTTCTCATATGCAAAGGGCTAAATGGGTTTCTAATCTAGGTCTTTCACACAAGAAATGCCTCCAGTTTCCTATTCCTGAGCTATTGTGTAAGGCATTTTTTTTGTCAGGAATGACATATTTTAATTGATCGTATTTCAAACATCCCTTTTCTTCTCCATCTTGTCCCTCTCTCACTTTCTCTATTTTTACTTTCCCACTCTCTCACTCGGTCTATCTCTCTACCTATCAATCTATCTTGTTCTCTTTTCTGTCCTCTCCCCTTTTCTCTTCTCTTTCTCCCCTTCTCTTTTCCTTTTCTTATTTCTTTCCTTTCTCTTCTATTTCTCCTTCCCATAATATACTTTTCTCTTTAGCCTTTTATCTTCTTTCTCTTCTCTTTCTTTTTATATCTTATCCTTTTATTCTTTCTCCATTTTCTTCAACTTCTCCCCTCCCCTTACAATTCTCACCATCCCTCTCTCTTCCTCTCTCTGCCTCCAATCTTCCCATAGAGCAGTCCAAACATTCAGCCATTAGCAGAGGATCCTTGCCTCCATGTAATGTTATTTCACATGTCACTTCCATCACAGGTCTATTTACAATAGAACATGTCACCATGGGCCCTGACATGTGGGTGGGCTTCCGATATCACACAAGCCAAGAAGAAGCGCCCCCCCCCCCCTTGGGCCCTGACATGTAGGCGGGCTTCTGATATTCTATCCAAGCGGCAACCCCCCCCCCCCCGGCCCTGACATGTAGGGGGGCTTCTGATATCATACTAGCGAAGAAGTGCCCTCCCCCCCATGGGCCCCCCGACATGTAGGCGGCTTCTGATATACAAGCCAAGAAGCGCCCCCCCCCCCCCAATGGCCCTTACATGTAGGCGGGCTTCTGATATCACACAAGCCAAGAAACCTCCCCCCCCCCCGGGCCCTTGACATGTAGGTGGGCTTAAAAAATGAGTTGAGAAGACAGGGAAATATACAGAGAGAGATAGAAGATATCTCTAAGAAAAAAGTAAATTTGGTTTCTGGACAGCTGGTATTTACACATATCTATTCGCTCTTCTCCAAAAACATTTTTGACACACACAAATATTTTTACCAGATGTCATCAAATACAGGTACATCAATTATGTCAAAATGCACTTAAACACACATCCACATGCACACATGATGTTGTTGCAGTGGGTAACAAAACAAATTAAAAAAAACATTATTCATAACAATGAACACATCACTATCAACATCAAAAATCACTAAAACCAGTTTTTAAACACAACAGGATCATTAAATGAAGCAACTCATATGCGCCCAAACTTTTTAGAGTTTATCAAGTTCACTCCTCAATGATTAATGCTATTAATCTAACAAAATAACGAAAGAAAAGGTCATATCATTGGACACAATGTAACACATATGCATTTGACTAAACTCTGTTGCTGTTGTTTTGGATCAATGGCATTTATCGTTCAGGAAAAAACGTAATAAAATATTAATCATATCTCAGCTTCAAAAGAAAAAAAGAAATTGAGGAACTTTGCTAACCTGAGTTGTAGATGCATTGAATACAATGCCAATAAGGGCGCAGAACCCTAGTCCTGCCGCGACCGAGCCTGCCACCAGCAGAACCCCGAAAAGACCAAGTCCTCCTTGGGACCGAACACCATCGTAAAGCTTCATCATCGTAAGGGTAGCATACATGGTCTAGAAAATGAATAAAGAAAAGGATGGAAAATTTAGTAAATTGTTTCAATTGATGTTATCTGAGGATGTTTCAAAGGAGAATCTTATTCTGAAGATTAAATTTCATTTTCATACAGTAACCTGTATTCTGAAGTCAGGTTTAATTTAGGCCGTACCTGGTCCTAAATATGTGCTTGAATTATGGGTAGTCAAACATCATAAAATATTGTTCACATTTAATATTTATATTTCTTGTGTTTCTGGGGGTGATATGCTTCCGAGCAACAGCTATTTATTATGCTTTTATCACCCCTGACCAGCATGTAGCACTGCTCCATTCTGTATTGTTTGTTTTTACCATGTATAATGTCATCTATGTTTGTATCATGATTTGGTCATATAAATAATAATAATAATAATTCCTTATGCCTATTAAAATGGCAAATAAAACTACCCTAGTTATTATTCCCAGGTAGTCATGAACAGTTCGAGCACAAAATGTGCTGATAAATTGAATCTCTACTGTTGAGAATTGTGCTACATTTGGATGTCCATAGTTTAACCACAATTTAGAGTTTGAATTGCACTGTTAATCAAGCTTAATTCGGAATATTGGCCACTTCATCGTGCTTATACTGCTCAATAGGAAATAAAATTCTTAGTTTCTATGGAAGTGACCATATTTCAAACGTTTTATGCTAAGAGCCTTGGGTTTAACGTCATTTGCTATAATCATAATCATATTCTTAATCCCTTGTAGATTGCACAAAGTAAATACATGTACAAGTAAAGGTAAATCATTATACACCTGATTACTTTTACCAGTGCCTTCATAATTCAACTGATTTTTTAGTCATTAATAAGATCAAAAGTAAAATTACCAATTACTGAGAAATGACACTCACCATGATGGCGTAACCCATAGCAACCCGAACAACACTGGTCCTTGAGAAGTCTTGGAGAAGATCCTCTAACGAGGCGGACGAGAGAGCATTAACGTTTTGAGTTGTGTTGGTTATTGTGCTATTCCTCACAATCTATTCAAGAAAAAAGAGTAGGAAAGGATATACGGAAACTGACTGGAATGGTTTATTATTAATGCCACAGTCACATTTCCCCGACAGCAGCCGTACGGCGAGTCGAAAACAGCTGTTTTCACCTTTTTGAACCAGCTACATTTAGGTGGTTTGAATAAAATGAATAAAACGGCTGTTTTCGTCTCGCCGTACGGCCGCCATAGGGTTTAATGTGACTGCAGCATAACTGAGTAGGTCTCTTACTCTCTATATTTCTTTTAATCAATGCTGGTCGGACAGAAACGTTGTTAGCCTAATAGTAAGCCCATGCAGTCACATGTTTCGGATTGTGGAAGTCAAACATTTCAATGTGTGATACATTGTTATAACATGAGGAGTCGCTGCCCCATTACCAGTTGTAACAGGGCCTCTATTAGCGCGCTGTTACGCTAAAAACATTTCTGTGCGGTCAGTACAGGTGTTTATTCCAGTTGAATATTCATAATTCGACCTCACATACACCAAAACATTCACATGAACCTAAATTTAATATTTCCTTTTCTAGGCATTATTGTGACTTAGAATTAGTTAGGCTCGATTGTTTCATCTCTCAGGATTGGAGTTGAAATTGACTCCAAACCAATTGACAGTATGTTATTGCACCCATGTGTCAATGTGCCAGTGTGATTGTCCCATAATGCAAGTTTAAAACATTCTAAATTTATGCATTTGGAGACTTATTCTTACACTTGCCTATGCATTTCTATGTAACCATTTATTACTCCCTCAAGTAGTCTGCTCCATCTGAAACTTATAGTTTTCCAACATTTACTTTTGATCATTATTTTTGTATCCCAACAATTGTTTGGGAACTAATTGTGGATATAAATAAATCAATGAAGAAAAATCGACTGAATACTTACATCTGTAAATTTTCTCTGCCACTCGTTGAGGATAGCTTTCGCTTTTTCGTCCGTCCATGTGACCTCACTGACCTTAATGTTATTTTTCCATGCTTCGTACATGTCTTTTTCCCCTCTCAGCTGAATAATGGTTTGTAACGCCTCAGCACTGAGAAACCAAAAGGAAAATTTGTTAAAGGGCTTTTTGCAATTTTAACATATTCTAATGAATAGTAAATGTGAATTATCTTAAGTTTTCGGCTTGCAACCTCGATTTCCAAAAAGATGAGAAATTTGTTGAGATATTATGAGTTCCTTTCCACCAGTCAGATACAGGGGATGATTTCCCAAAACATCATGTCTGCTGGATTTTAGATGAAATAAATAAAGAATATAATCATGGGAAGACCTTGAGGTCAGTCATCAAATTCTTGTGCAGGATTAGCAAAACATGAAAAACAAAGGATTTACATTAGAGATTACAAATCAACTCCAAATGAAGCAGTTCCTGATTCTAACCCTTTTGCCATGCAATAGAAGATATTCACAGGAAACAGTGGATTGAATGGGGAAGGGGACAGGAGGGGAGGGGGAAGGGGGGAGGGCTTATCTTATCCTTGAACTGCTGCCATGCATTGCGAAACAATACATACATAATTCATTATTTCACTTCGGGCAGTATGCATCATCAATTTCCTCCTTACAAGTCCCTCCATTTTGACAGGGTAGACGGCAAGTTGTTCTCATTTAAAATCAAATCCTCAGCCAGCCTTCATCAATCAAGGAAATAATGTTACCCGCCAGCCCTTAACCGTCAACAATTAATGCTTCTAATTATAAAAAGGAAACTACTCAAGACTCAATGTATGATCACGCCAATAAAATGTTTGAAAGGAATTAGTATGGGTTGTCTATTATGTAACAATTCTCCATTCCTGTTTTTGACTAATTTCCAAGGAATAAGAAGCTGGCTTTCACCCATTAGACATATGTGTCATTGCAAATTTGCTTTATCATTCCATTACAATAAATAACATTTTGATTTCCTAGATCATAAAGTAATAATGACAATTTTAGAAAGTATAATACATTTGTTTACCATGTAGATCTAACCACATAAAGTGATTCTTCAAGACTATCAAATCAGGTCTATTAATATATAGGTTTTGCATCATAGGAGTTAAAAAATAATAATAAAGACAATTTTAGAAAGTATAATACACTTGTTTACCATGTAGATCTAACCACATAAAGTGATTCTTCAAGACTATCAAATCAGGTCTATTAATATATAGGTTTTGCATCATAGGAGTTAAAAAAAAACCTGAATATTTCATAATTTATAGTGAGTGTGTGACATAATGCAGTCCCTACATAAATATCTGTAAAACTAGTAAATGTCATATCTTTCTTAATGTTTAACATCCAAGTTTGATTAAATTTTCAGCATTACGCTTGTTTGATTGTTCTCAAGCTCAACATGTCCGATAAACTTGGACCAACTTGGCCTTTGGCAGGGCTCCACACTAACACTTTTTACTCCTGGTCCAACCTATTCATGTCGACCAGTAGATACCCAGATTTTCAACTTTTTACTGGTCTGAACCTAAAATTTACTGGTCCCACAAAATAAATAAAAACATTAGAAATTATTATGCTGTCGTTTATTGATTTTATCCCCCCCCCCCCCCCAATTCAAATAAACAGTACATACTCACAACATAATTTATTAGAGCAATTTCCCAATTTTGGAGAGCCATTTTTATAATTTACAAAAGAGGAGAAAAGATCATTTGTATCAGTTTGATATATTTTTACTGGTCATGTCGGACCAGTATATCTGGGTATTTCTGAAAAGGTACTGGCCCAACAGCAATTTTTACTGGTCTGGGACCGTCGGACCAGTGCCAGTGTCGCGCTGCCTTTGGTAAATTCCAAACTTGACTGAGAATATGATGGGTCCAACTCACCTCTGTACTGAGCCATTCTGATTCTTGGAGACTCCCCCGATCAAGAGTTCTTCCGGCCACTGCATGTAGCGGCTGGCAAACCCTGCACAGCCACCTGTTAAATGAGCTGCAATATTTGGGATCTGCAAAAACCACAAATGAAATGATTTTGGAGTCAAGTATTCCTATTCTGCCAGTCCTTATCTAAACTTTATTTCAAGTACAAATTCATGCAATTTTTATCTGTATTTATTTGAACTCTAAACTTTATTTCAAGTACAAATTCATGCAATTTTTATCTGTATTTATTTGAACTACATCAATCAATTTACACAATGTTCATCTCAAATTAATTGTATGCCAGATGAAGTATAATGGTCTCAAAAGTCAAAACTTCCATGAAATATTTTTTTTATTTCTTAAAAGGCCTTTATTTAAAGGGAGATGTTATCATCATGTATCTAGAAAAGACTGAATATGAATATTAAACAATTGAAAAGAGAGAGACCAAGAGAAGAACTTTCTGGACAGTTTTTAGAAACGGATAAGACTAAGAAATATCTTGCTTACCTCTCCCGATAATTTGTTGGGTGCCATGTCAGGACATTCCTGATCTAAAGGATTTAGACAAGGTTTCACTTGATAGGCATGCCCAATACCCGTCTGAAAAACAAAGGGAAAAGAGAATGATTTAGAACATATAATCTGAAAAGTTCCAAGAAAAAAAGGAACAAGCAATTCATAGATGGTCATCTAGCAAAGAATAGAACACTTCTAAATTAATCGATACTGAATATGGTATGATCAATGAACAGGCACTCATGCCTACAGCAACGTGGACATAAACTTAACTCATTAAACTAAATGATACATATCACTGCTTGAAAAACAATTTTTTTTTGTAGTAAGTTATTGATTTGATTGGAACATAGTATTGACTGAATTCTTCATAACAACTTTAAAAATGTGTATGTAAAAAAAAATTGTACCTTTAAAAATATGCATAACTTAAGATATTTTCACGCTTAATATTCTATTCTATTTAATACCCACTCCAATTAGAATACTCACTCTATTTATAATATCTCTGAAGGCTTCCGGCGAGAAGTACTCCTCGTAACCCTCAAAAATTTGAAGAAGCCCAAGAGGGTCCAAAGTGGTCCATCTTAGGGTTTTGTTATAATTTCTGAAATGATAAGAATCATTATAAAAATTGGTAATTAGACTTTAGAATCAGATTGCTAATCTTATTTGAATTGTATCTTCTTGTACATGGGGCGGGTGATCATCTACAAATAGTTAGAGTTTCATATTTGTCAATAAAAAGTTGATAAATTTCTCTTGAACAATAACATGGCAGGATTTTGATAGATTATAGTAGCCTATACTAGCATCGGTTTGCAATTGATAACAAATTCCATCCATCATACCTTTTATAAACTTCTCAATGACAGAAGCTAACTTCTTATGACAAATCACAGGCAAAGAGGAAAGTCACTTCCGACAATTGTTTTTTTCCTTATTATATTCAAACAAATATATGAAACAAGGTACAGGACCAGGTTTCACATAACTTATCATTGATTAAGAAACCTGGCAGTCTATCACAGATTTGCTCTTGACCAATTAGAAGACACCTGTCGGTCAGTTTGCAATGTGCCATTGACAACATTGATAACATTTTTTCAACGAGACAGGATCTATTATAGGCGATGAACATTCATCCTTGTTAAAGATTCAACGCCGACAAGTCTGTCATAGCCTTATCGATATCATCCAGTACATATGTAACCACTTTGATCACATGGGGCATGTTGCCAATTTGCTGGGAGAAATGCAAGACAGTGATTTGACAATTGACATACGTGTCCTAGAGGAAGGTTCATAAAGCCGTTTGTAAAGTAAGGCACAACGTAATGAACAATCGTAATAAATGACTGTAGTTCCGATTTACCTCAATCGAAATGTGGCAAAAATCCAGCAAAAATTTAAAAGGCAGGTGGAGAATAAAGAGACAGTTTCAAATATAGGCCTAGTTACTCAATGTGATTGAAACTTTCGAAATTAACTGCTTGCCATGTTGGAGCCATTTAAAAGTAGTTATTTGTAAATTCACGAACAGCTTGCGGAAGAGCCCCAAGATTCATTTCTTACCATGCCATTTAATAATCTAATTTGCAAAATATGATTCAACAAAGAAAACAGCAATTTAAAAATATTGAAAATTAAAAGTAAAAATTACAAAGTCAAAACAAACAGTGTCTCTGGAGCCTTTCTCCCAAGGCATTCATCTTATAAATCTATAAAAAAAAGTCCAATCAATGGAACCTCTTGGTTGACCAGTTTTGACCTGGAATGCCCTTAACACCTCAAGCGAATGGCAGGGTTGAGTTCAGTGACTTGGCACCCCATTTGCATATTCCTACCACCCACAGTAGGAGGTTAAGGGGAATATCCTATAAAATAAGACTGCGTTTATGCAACCTCAAGCCAGAATCATGATTTGAATCATGATTCAAAACACAAACATGAATCACAATACCACAGAATCAACGTTTCTCCTCGGATTCGGGCCGATCCAGTGCGCAGTTTGACAGCGAAAGTATAGGTCAACTTTTATAGCACGCGCCTTGAGCTTGGAAAGAGTCAAACCGAGAGAAGCCCGACACAGTGACGTCATAATATCATGATTCAAATCACGATTGCGTTTATACAACCTTTTTCGTTCTTGATTCGACAGAAACGTCTTTCCAAACGCCCCATTTTCCGTGTTTCATGTTTGTAATTTGAAAGACGTTTATTTGCAATTTTGACTAAACGCAATCGTGATTCTGCAGAATCATGATTCTAGGGTAAAAATGTGGCACATAAATGCACCCTTAAATGCCAAGGCGGTTGAAGAGCCGTAGTGTAGTGGTTCTGACTCTCGCCTTGAAAACAGAGGGCTGTGAGTTCGAATCCCATCGCTGTCTAGCGACCTTTGGCAAGGCGTTAATCCACACTTTGCCACTCGCGAACCCAGGTTCTAAATTCGAACCCGATAGGATGCGAAAGCCTATGTAGTATGCCCAGCAATTGAGTCTTGGAACTCTTGTTGGAATGCTCCCCAGGAAGTGGAGAAAGTGCATACATTGCATGTGGGCATGCAAGGATCCGATAACACGGGTAATAATATGCTGCAAAGCACTTTGGGCCATTATGGGAAAAGTGCTACAAAAAATAGCTATTATTATTATTACTTTGGATAAGATTTTTCTGAGCTTGATTTTAACAGAACATTAAAATGAGTGATAATTTAGATAGAGGCCTATAGAGTTAACTCATATTTTTCAGAATCCCAAGGAATAACAAATCATTAGCTTATTTTCACAATGAATGTATATTAATGTTTTTGACAATATTTTAGCTAACATTCATAATCCATATTACATTGCTTCAGCCCAACTAGTAAGGAGAGTTTTATAATACAATTCACTCAGTTTCACTCATTCATTGCAGCATAATTATGTATAAAAAAAACAGTTACATTATTCAAAAACAAAAACTGTTATCATCAATAGATGAATTTTAATAGATTTGAGATTAAATGTTACTCAAACAAGATAAATATAACTCAGATAAGAATAATTTATGACTCAAATATGATAAAATGTAACTAACATACAACAAATCATATACGAGATGAAATGAATCAAAATTAGGAATTAAAATCCCCATCAAACAAGGTGAAACACTAATGAACTTCTGCCAAAATTGAAACTTTGTTTACTATTTAGGAATCACGATGTCAGTATAAACTACAATGCAAGTATAAACTTCAATGTGAAATGAACTGAACACGATCTAAACAGCGAGAACACCATCGAACAATGCGCATCCGTGTGGAATTTCTCTGTTTATTATCTGAAAAACGGGTCGAATTCCAGGAACATGTGACAATGTGACAGGGTGAATGACCACCAATTGGATCCACATGATTTCTCCTTTTTTTTGCCTACTTAACAAGAACCTGAGCTATAAAGAACTCAACAGGTGCACAAAGTCCTTTCATTCTATGAAAAATCGAAGAAGTAAATTGACTTTGGCAACTCCCAAACTCTGCAAAGAAAAGAAATTTAAAAAAGGGCAATCTGTTTTTTTAATTCTCAGTACATATGAAAAGCGAATAATTGCGTGCCAACGATTTTATCTTTCAAGACAGTCGAGCTTAATGTGTTTTTTTTTTGTTAATGTTTTTTTACCTTGTATTGATAACATTACATAGGCCCTATGTATTCTGGTAAGCACATTTACAAACACAGTACAATCTAGACCAAGTCTAAGAAATTAAAATTTAGCTTTTCCAGGGGGACTTTTCCAGGTTGGCTTTACCTCACCCCTTACATCTCATAGGTTCTGTATATATGTATGACCTTATAAATACTTTCTTATTTTGCTAAGCCTCTCCATAAACTATACATTGCATTGCCAATTTAATGACCACAAGTAACATCCCAAAATTTCTTTAAAAAATACTTTTCATTCATTTTGAATATCTCAACCACACCCAACAAAAAATTTAATAAGAAAACAAAAATAGGAAAGAGGGAAAAACCCAAATTTCCAACAAGCTATTGCTTCTTTTAGCTAATATGCAGTATGCTCTCTCTATTAAGGGCATAGGGGATTTGGAAAGGACTCTCTTGCACAAGCTGCATTTCTTTGGCCATGTTTAGTGGAAAAACTGGCAGCTCTCAGGGGGTCCTGAATAACCTCTGGCCTTTAACCTGTTGTTACCCACAAAATCAAAATATTGTCTTAACTATACCAGGGGCCTGTCTTACGAAGAGTTGCGATTGATCTGATCAATCGCAACTATGGGAAGCCAGCAAGGTCAACATTTAAAATGCATGTTTGTTCAAAAAAAATTCTAGATATGAATGTATATCCATAAATTCATTGATTTCTTGACAATTTGGTGTGTTCTCCTTTGTTTACAAGGGACATTTTACAAATTTTCTGTAGAAGAAATTATGACACTGATGGATTTCCATAGAGTTACGATTGATTGTAAGACGGGGCCCTGGAACATTTCCAATGCAATAATAAACCCTTCACACAAAAATTTAACGTGGATAAGGGCACTAAGGCAAATGACAGTTTTATCACAAACTTTGCTTACTGTATCATCCAAGTTCACAAAACAAATAGGGAAACGTATCGAGACATATATGCAGTGGTGCTCAAAAGTTAGTGAACCCCACCTCGGCCATGTTTTAGATATTTAATCGTGGGTTTTGAAGTCAGGTGATAAAATATTACATCTAATGAAGTTTGTTTCTCTTGGCTCGCTGAACATTGTAGTGTTGTTGTCGGCATTCAACACTCGGCATGAAGGAGTGCATTTTGTGGTGGGGTTCACTAACTTTGGAGCACAACTGTACATGATGATAATAGGCCAAACAACAAAATCAGTCAAATAAAGGGGAAACATCAGAGTGGGAAATTTTGAAACACACCTTGTCAAATGATGCAAGGGCTAAAATGGGATTTGAACCCTGAACAATGCGATTCATAGTCCGGCTGCGTATCCACTGAGCCATACCACCTCTGCATATTACATGACTTTAAAAAGTTATTTATATGATCATACATTTATTCATTTTCTTGTAATAATAATAATAAAAATAGCTGGATTTATAAAGCGCTTTTAGCCTGAGGATACAAAGCGCTGCTATTATTACCCCGGCTTTAGCTCGAGCTACCATCACCGGCGCTCAGTGCATGCAAGGAATTAGTCCTGCCGGGTACCCATTCATCTCACCTGGGTCGAGTGCAGCACAGTGTGGATAAATTTCTGGCTGAAAGAAAACATGCCATGGCTAGGATTCGAACCCACGCGACCCTCTGTTTCAAAGGGGAGAGTCAGAACCATTAGACCATGATGCACCAACGAGTATAATGTAATATAGGAGGCACCCACAAAAATAATATAGGAGGTACTTACGGTATTTGAATAGGCCTTTCAGGCCCAAGTAGCTTGGCTCCTTCCCAGAAGCAGTCCAATGGCGTGATTATTGTACAAGGAATAATGTTCTCTATAATCTGTAGATACCAAAAAAAGAACATTTGAAATACATAAAATAAGAGGCGGAACATTAAAGGATCGTACAATGTTGTGGTTGTACGTAGGCTATAAAGAATATTATAAAAATATAGTTAATTTTTGATAATTGATAATGAAGATATGATTGATAATGTGAATTTACAAAATGGCGTCACGATGACCTTTTGACCTTGAACTGGTTTCATACAGATGACAGGATAAGTCCCCATATCTGATGATATTTTGAAGATAATTGATGATGTAGATTTTGAGATTTTATGGCAACAAGAAAAGGGCGGAAAAATAAAAATAAATAATAAATAAATAAAGAAAGAAATAAAAAAGAAAATTCGTACGAAATTAATAGTTGATCTGTCGATTGACAGATCACCTAGTAAGGTTAAATTTCAAAGTTCGCTGACATAGGGTGTGCAGGATGTGGTCAAACAGTAAATACATAAATCAATGCTTAGTTTTGTGATATGGATCCAGCCCTGCTATCAATAGTTTTTGTTTTTTTATTTCAATGCAACAGAATCCAGAGATATCAATTCAACAATATAATGCAGTCTTGTCTCCATGTAAACCCTAATTGCCTGAGATAAAAACTTTTGTAATCACTGCAAATGAAGAGTGACCAAAGCAAATTTAATGAAGCAAGATTGATATTTCTTTAAATAAATTTGAGAACAATTCTTCGAAATTCATGATAAAAAAAAATTATATCATATTTCTAGAATATTGTAATCAAATACTCACACTATCTATTAAATGGTCTTCAAAGCTAGGATACTCTGTTATGAAACATACATCTTTAAAACTCCATGTACTGCAAATAAAACAAAAGAAAGAAGAGAAACATTGCAATTAAATGAAAATGCACAATACTTTTTTTTTGGCAATAGTGCTCGAATGTGAACAGGGTGTTGTATTGGTGGTCTTCAGATAATATTTCAGAGCTACCCAATCAATTTAAATAAATTCAATCCCAAACTTGAGAGCATGAGAAAGTGAAAGCTAGAGAAAGAGAAAGAAAATAGAGAGTAAGAGCAGGAGAGTAGGGGCTTTCACAATTGCTCTTGCGATCATTTGGTCATGATATATGATGCAAACAATAGCACCGGTTGTAAGCAGTTGCACCACCTATTGTAAGAGGGGCTTCAGAGAGAGAGAGAGAGAGAAAGAAATGGCAATAGTAATTAGAAAGATCTTTATAGGGAGTTAGAAAAAGACACCGTTCCCATTCCGCTTTCTAAATCTAGTTTACTGGAAACCGGTTTGGGAAACCAGTTTGGAAGATCGCTTTGCTAGCGTTCCCATTTGATCACCCAAAAGCGGTTTTCAAAATCACTTCACATAAAGCGATCTTGTTGATATGGAAACGCTCTCAGTGGGGTGACATGTTTCGCGCGAAATTCGAAACCGCAGCATAGGCATTCTACACCTGTCATGAGTAGCGCGCTCAAAATGTGCAAAGATCGCTACCAGAAGAACGCTTGCATCCTCACTTACGCTAAAACCAGCTTAACGAGGCAAAGCAATCTTGAAATCTACATCGCGAGATGGTTTTATGAACCGGTTTGGAAGATCGCTTCGACCGTTCTCATTACACGTTAAACTAGTTTCCAGTAAACTAGTTGTAGTAAGGTAGTGAGAACAGTGTCATAGAGAGAGAGCAAGAGAAAGGAAAAGAGATAACTGATGGCATCAGTGATGGAACACGAGTAGCATTCTGGGTGTTCTCTGTTTTGAAACGTGATACTGGACGTCACCGACTCCTTCAATATGACACCCATCTGGAACATCACATTAGCATTATCATCTATCATGATCTATGCTTGCCCCCAAACAATTCCAAGCAGTTCTTCCCTTGGAAGGTGTTGATTGGATTGACCACAACTCCAGCAGCCTGACATCAAGAGCCAAGAGTCTGAGGGGCACTAAGCACGAGTGACAAATTTCTTAGATGCATGATTGATGTATTTTCGTTGCATGGTTTTATTATTATGTTAATATTATCTTCTACTGCATTCAATGTAACTTTTTGCAAAGGCTATGATACAAATGTGACTGGCGTCTCTTAAATACAAGTATTTTTGTTATTATCATTACTTCATTTCACTTTCATGACTTCACATCAAAATAAAGTTTGCAGTTGAATTATATTACTTGGTACTATTAGGTTTATGTTAACTTAAAACAGTAAACATTATAAAACTGTGAGTACTTTTCATGATTGATTTAAACAGTTACATGTATTTCACTCTTTTTAATTCAAGAAATTTACCATCAGCTAATGTACTCAAAAGTTTCAAAAACTTATTCTACATTGTTGATTTCATCACATCCAAATAACTTATCTTCAATCTTTAATGGGTTTCTAACTACATGGATAACATCATTTTTTGTATCATGGGTGAGGGAGCACCTACTAAACATGTAGGCCTATACATTGCATAAATATGGAGCACAATTGCACAAACCAACATCAAAATGACCTCTGTAAATACAGGCATGTGATATCATAACCACTCCGCAAAAGTATTTGACTAGTCTTGGTTCTATTAGTGGGGTACAATCCTAGAGAATTTCATCCACCGTAATTGAGTTAGTGCCTGCCTGTTGGTTGGGCCACCACAAGGATCAAAGTGCCCGTCTAACCCAGCCAGCTATTTACCATGGGGCGACTCTATTACCCCTGTCTTGCTCCGGTATGGTGAGGATGTGGGTAGGAAGTAGGTGGGTGTGCTGAAGGAGGGGGCGATGGGGGGGGGGGGGCCTTGGGGGTCAAACATCAAAACTTAGTCCATTAGGCATTATCACAGACTTTTTTCTTATTACAATTCATGCGATTGTCAGTTACATGGCATGTAAAATTATCTAATGATTCTTCACACAAAATTGTAAAATTTCAGAATTTCAGAACATAGCCTATAGGCTTTGATGCTGCAAGTGTCACCAAAACACACAGGAACATCTACACGTAGGCTATACAATTTTCAGGAATGGATGAATGGGATGGATAGATAAATGAATAGATGGATGAATGGATGAATGAATCAAATAATAAATGAAAGAATGAAAATGAAAGTGAATATCACAAATCAAAATAATAACTTGAATGCATTTTCCATAAGCTAGGCCTACAGAATATAGGTCCTATCGATTTAAACCTTAACTTTCGTTCTAAGGACCAACAAATAACAAAATGTGCTACTTACACTCCGTACATGTCGACTTCAACTTGCGTCGCAAGAACGGCCGACCTGACATGTTGCAGTAAGGCCGATTGTGTAAGGATGTTTTCCCCATCTTTCTTTGGCGTTTGCACGATTATTTGGCTTGTTGCACCCCAGCCCGCTCCCAACGTTGCTTCTGTGTACTCCAATTCCTGCTCTAACCTCCCTCCAACTGCACAAATGAAAAAAGAGAGAAAAATTTAATGAAAAACAATGCACATGATCCAAAGTTACAATACAATATATTTTCTACCATAACATTCATACCCTATAATCATTTGGAATTGATCGGTCTATAAAACATAGGAAAAAGGTGAGACTCCAAAGTAATTTATACAACACTTCATGAACACTATGTCAACCATCCCCCCCCCCATTTATTAATAAATATACCCAGAAGATAGGAATTAAATTTTGCTGGTGATTGAAAAAATTGAAACTACCCCCTCCCCCCAAAAAAAATGAATAAATAAATAACAATAAACAAAATCTATATATAATAAAACTTAATGAATAAACAAAACATAAATGATAAGACAGGCTTAAATAAACAAATTTGAATAGATAATTAAATAATATGAATCGAGAAAAACAGAAACCTCTGAAGTCAGTTTCAAAGACCAAACTCCACTAACATCCATCAAATCAAAATGGACATTCTAATAATGATAATAACACAACCATTCGGCATAAATAATAATCCTGAGCGATAAAAGTCATTACACCTAAACAACAACTAGTATAACAACTGGTATTTTCAAGCACTGCAAGCCATCAAGTTCATCAAAACTGAGAGTGAGGATAGGGGAGTTGACATCCAAGGTCCCGGACCTCCCCGGTGAAGCCCACAAATCAACCCTCCAATGAATGAACCAAGTGACCCACAGGGGCCAAGGTCCTGGACTATCTAATGTAATCCTTAGTCCAGGAATGGGTCAAGGGCACCCACACTCCTTGTGGAGTCTGCAGTCGTAGGACTACATCAAAATGGAATAGAATTATACACCAAGCAATTATGCACTATTCCAAGAGACTGTCAACCCATGTTGGTGCATGGTTTTAAACAACAGGTTCACAAGTGTACAATTGAGGTCTGGTGGTGAAAGTTAAAGCAATAAGATCACCCTGGTAGTTTGAAGCTAATTGATTGGTCATACCTTCATTTCTATGATTGATTGCATTAAAACAGGTTTTGACATCTGAAATATCCTAAATAAAACCAATAAAATAATATATCCTTGATAATAATAATCAAAAGTGGTAAACACTGGTAAAAAAGAGGTGAGGTCTAGGCCTACATTGTAAGGTCTTCTCTGATCTGAATTGTATCTTCATCTCGTTTGTGAGTCAAACAGAAATTGATTCTCCACATGAGATACATCATGCATCACAGAAACATATCCGTAGTAAATATGAATAGAGTTGTAATATGAATAAAAATGGAGAAAGATACATTTCTTTTGGTTTTAAATGTAAGGGAATTTTGCAAAGACGTGACAATCATTAGACGACTTTGTGAGATGCTTCCTTGATCAAAATTTACACAAACTTTCACAACCTGTTCCCCCATCTATGTAATGAGCTGGTCTACAAAAATAAGGCTTAATACTATCTGAGGTCCTGGCTAAAAGGTTTATATTCAGATGTATCTTCATCACTATCACCATCTGTAGTGGCGGATCCAGGGGGGCCACATCTGGCCGTGCCCCCCCCCCCCCTCTTTTGAGGGTCATAATAAAAAAAATTATTGTAAATATGTTGTTTTCAGTTTTCACACAGGTGTGAAAGGGGCCCCCCTTTAAAAGTCACAGAATATATTTTTTAACAGGAATGTCTTTCATACACAAGTGAAGACCTTTTTTATCTTTTTTTTTTGCTTGTCAAATTTTCCTCAGAAAAATGTGCCCCCCCCCCTTGGAAAATCCGGATCCGCCTGACTATTAAACAGAACCCTTTCATGCAGTTTAAAAACTCTAAACATTAATATGGGCTAAAATTTTGCAATCCAATGGTAACTACAGCTATGGTAACAAGACTGAATAGTGAATTAAAATCAGGGATCCCATGCCAGTTAACATTGGATGGCGATTAAAAAAGTTGCCGTAATAGCAACATCTTATGCAATGCAGCCCCAGAAATGGTTTCTGGCCATATTACATCATGAAACAGGCAACAAGGTAAAGCATTCCAGGGGCCTGTTTCATAAAACTTGTTAAAATGACAAGTTTGCAATAACAGTTTAAAGCTACTGAAATCATTCAATTTGATTGGCTGATGACATAGAAATTAGTCTTTATGAAATGGGTCACAGGAATGGTTTCCTGGAACAACAAGTGGTCTTCCTAATAAAGACCCGAATCACATTACTGTCAAGCACAGATCTGTTCTAGAATCCAATTCTGAACGGGGTCCGAGTGTTTTGAGGTGTGAATTCTGAGGAAGAAAACTCATTTCACTTTCTCACTTCTGGTCAATACAAACTGACCACCTACCTAGATCAGGAGTGACCAATGACTGTAATCAAGCCTTCGCCCGACCAGAGAGAGCCATTCAATGATAGGGGGCTGGAGGGGGACATAATAGGCCCTCTTACAATGGCCAAGCAGAAGAGCTCACTCGGCCTAGGGAGCAAATAATTACCGTGTCAATTAAAGAGGGAAACACAAATACGGATGAATGCAGGGGCCATTGTCGGAGGGGCTCAGAGAAGCCCCTTAGAATCGATCTCCGTTCAATATGGGAAATCCTCTCTGAGAAAAATCAATGGGGGTGTTACCTCTAATGTTAACTCCATAGTTGCTTGGCTGTCAGCAGAACAAATCTTACATAATCTTATTCGGGCAAGGAATGGAAAACGGGTGTAAATGTAAGATAAACAACAAGGATTGATGGGCAACTCCAAGATGTGTACTGCTGAAAGTGATGCGTGGTTGTCCATGAGGAAAGAAAGATTCATCAAATGTCTTTGGCGAGTTTGGATGATCGTTTCTGGAGCACAGAATGAAGCTAAAACTCTTGACTGTCCTTTGCCACCCAGTCTCAGAGAGTTAGGGAGTGTTTCATGGAGCAAGTAAATCAGGGATTTTCACAGACAAATTTGTTCTGAGCCAATCAGATGTGACGATTTCAGTAGCTTATAACAATACTCAGCATAAATCACTATTTGCTTGCAGGTTTTATAATAATTTAGGTCAACAATCGACTGTCCTCTACATTGTTTACACTCATTGTCACTTATCAGGCTTTCATTTTTCTATTATAAAAAACACCATCTTTCATTGACCCTAATGACCTTTGACCTTGATTATGTAATGTAAAACTTATTTATGCAAAATGATCAGTGATGCTTGATTGTCCATATGACCAAGTTTCATACGATAGATCCACTGTTTTTAAAAGTTATAACATTTCAAAAAAAGTTAACCTTGATTGATACCACGACATGGTCAAGAGTTCATTGACCTTAAATGACATTTGGCCTTCATCATGTTACCTGAAAATTGTGCATAATAATCAGTGAAGCTTGATTACCCTTATGTTCAAGTTTCATGAAATAGATCCATAAATTTTAGAAGTTCTGACATTCAAAAAAAATACCCCAACATGGTCAAAGTTCATTGACCCTTCTTTGACCTCAATCATGTGACCTAAAACTCATGCTGATGATATGTGATACTTAAATACTCTTTATGTCCAAGTTTTATGAACTAGATCCCTATAAAGTGATGACATTTCAATAACTTAACCTTGGACCTTTGGTTCAGATTTCAATGTTGAACCCCCACATGGTCAAAGTTCATTGACCCTAAAATGACTTATGAATTCAGTCATGTAAGATAATCAGTGACACTAGATCACCCCTTTTCCAAGTTTCATGAATAATCCAAATAATTTCAGTTACGATGACATTTAAAAAACTTAGTTTAACCTTGGTTAAAATTTCAATCTTGACTCCGTTGCTGCCGCCGTCAGAAAACAACGCCTACAGTCTCGCTCTGCTATGCAGGTGAGTCAAAAACATATGTAGCAAGATTCACTGTATATGCTTGGCTTATTATTTTAAGTTGGCTAGCAACAGATATACGAAGATACGAACCATTACTAGATCTGGTCTAAAAAGTGGCCATGGTCCAAGTGCCACTTCAATATGTATCCAACTGCAGGTAGCGGATCTACAAACTTTTATAAAGCAAAGGAGTACAGAATGACAGAAGTGGACTGAAAGTGGGCCGAGGTCCGAGAGCCAGTGTAAAGTATGGATGCAACTGGCAAAGGGTCTTGTTGCATTCAAGTAACCATTTTAGTAACTTTGTCATCCAATGGTATCTTTCATAAAATCTTTGATTTTGATTGGCTGTTGATCGTTGTTACCATGGTAGTTACCATAGGATTGCAAAGTTACGATAATAGTAACTTTTATGCAAAGAGGCCCTGAACTACTGAGTACAAACCATTATATTAAAGGGGGGAAGAGTTACAGAAGTGGACTGAAAGTGGGCTGTGGTCCGAGAGCCAATGACTGTAATATCCAATGCCAGCAGACCTAACAAACCCAGTCCTACAATTATTACAAACCGTTATAAAGGGGGGCAGAGGTGGTCTGAAAGAGGGGCTATAGTGCACCCCTGAATGGCAGAGTGAATAGCAGACAAGGGGAATTCAGGGCGAATGAATGGGACGAACAGAGAGGCAGATTGTGAAAGGGGTCTACAGAACAAAAGATGCAAGACACCTCATTCTCTGACATCACATTCCATAAGACTGCTTGGTCATCTTCTCCGCAAACACAAGAGGGAGGGGTTCTTCTTATAAAAAAAAAGTTGTTGACGTTTTGAGGGAGGTGGGTGAAACACTATGGTAAAAAACAAGGCAAATTCGGTTGAGTCCCCAATTTGCCTATAGCCAGCTCATTTCAACAGTTAAAATAGAAATGTACAGAAAAGCTGTACTAAAAACGAGAAATGAACATGTATTTAAAAAAAAATTGAAAGTGTACAATTTATATGAATGATATTGGCAAGACAGTGAGTAATTCGAGGTGGAGAAAAGTAATATTCTTGAAAGTTAGTTAGTTTAGTTACATTATTGAGCAAAGAGGCAGAGAATTCAGAAAGTTTTCACTTTAAATTACAAATCTGACAGAAGAGCAAATTCTCTTTATTTTATTTACTCAAACAGGAATGTGCATTGAAGACTGCCCTTTTGGCTAGATCAAAGGGTCGAGGCCACCGTTCTCCACTATATACTCAGTTATGTAACGGCTAGTGTGCAAGTGTGTAGGCCGGGCTTCATACCAGTTTGTGAATGGGTCTGTTTCGACAATAATTGTAATGATTCAAACCCCATAGGCACAGCAGAGAGAGGGCCAGGAGAGGGGGCTGGCTGGAATTTGTGGAAAAGTGAAAAGCTTGCGGCTCGCCTGTTGGATTTTGTAGGCCAATACATTGTAATAAATGGTTTATTTTCAACTGGTCTAATGCCAATTTGTCCAATTACCATCTATCTAGTCTATAATCATTTGGTCTACCATCAGTTCGTCCACTATCCACATGGTCTTATTGCCATTTCCTATCCACATGGTCTTATTGCCATTTCGTCCATTCACCTACATATTATACTTAGATTTGGTTGCAAATATTTTTTCTTTACCTTACTATACTAATTTTCGCATTATTTCATGTACTTCACAATAAACAACTTTAAAATTACAAGACCATTACACCTCGAATCTACATACATACACATGTAGTTTTATCACTTTGTGGCAACCTTCGAAAAAGTTCTTTTACAAACGACTCAAGCATTTTAAAAAAATTTAAGAAAACATGGTGGCAAGAGAGAGGGGGGGGCTACATTCTAACGTTTTATATACTTTTTTTCTTTTCTTTTCTTTGGACCATGTCCCATGTTTATGTTTTCTTGTATTAAAGTAGCAAGTTGAGTGGAAGAAAACTGGATTACATTGCACCCGAATGGGATTATGTTCTTCAAAAAAACTGTTGTTTTTGTCTCAGATGGAACTGATGACCTCCAAACAAAATGTTCACTTCAAGTCTAGCCTCTCCTCCAGGAAACATGGGAGTTAATTTCCAAACAAAGTGAAATGAATGCTGAACGAAAAGGATTTTACCCTTGCACGGTCATTTTTTGGTGACAATCGATGACATTTTATTAATAAAATAATGCCTATTGGCTATCCTGATGATCAATCTTAATGTATTCATGACAATTTTTTGGTCACTTCTTCTTCTATCAACTCCTGGCTATATTGAATCTTGGCTTCAAACCATACAAAAGAAGCTGAAGTCAAATGGCAGAAATCTAAAGCCAAGTATAAACTCAACTACTCAAGTACAAATGTGAACTTGGAAATACATTTAATAGAATGTTATAAAAAAGAACTATCATTTACTTACTATTTCACACAGAAAAATAGGCTAGTACAACTGAACATTCACATGGCACCTAATAATTCAGGTGAAAATGAGATTCCCCAAAATGAATGTTACACTAAATGAATGATAAGTTATTCATATTTCTACAACAATACCGTAAAAGTAACACAGCAAGGGCACTGTGTGGTATCGTTGGAGAAACATGAATGAAGAATTTATCTTTTTCACCCAACGATGAATCCTTTGATTTGAAATTTAAACTAGTCCAGTTACCTTTTATGAAATAGATCTTTGACTGGTAATCTTTGACTGAGTCAATGTATTCAAAACTCCACCTTTTCTCAAAAAATTCTATAGATTTTGGGCCATATTTTTTCCTTTTCGTCCAAGATCGATGATGGCAGCTTGGCACTATTCTACAATACATTATTTGGATGCCATCTTCTACCAATCTGCTGTATTGAGATAAACAAAACTAATTCATCACATTTCCCTTCAATCAGAAAACACCAGCATTGTTTGACAGGGCCACTCATGGATAAACAGTGTTCAAGAAGGGGAGTGGGCATGTTCACATTAGGCAAGATGTCAGGGGAAGTGCAAGGGGTTAAACGCACCAAGAATTCATATTATTATCAAGTAATACAACCGTTCACCATGGAATCAATATCATAGACCATTTAACATTGTTTCTTCCCCTCCCCTTCCCCCATTAAAAAATGTATTCATCATAATCGCCATCAACACCGTCAACATCACCATAGCCATGATTTTTCTTCAATAGACTCGTACCATCATCACTATCATCAAATTTCTCCAGCTTCATCATAATCATCATCATCATCATCACATCATCAAGACCATCATCATCATCATCACCAAGACCATCATCATAATCATCATCATCTTCTTCATCATCAACACTACCACCACCACCATGATCATCATCGTCATAATCATCCTCATCATCATCTCATCCACTACCACCACCACCACCACCGCCGTCCACCACCATCAACATCATCATTATCATCAATTCATCATCATCATCACCTGTACCACCATAAATCGTCATCATAAAAATATTGTAATATTCAGAGGTTTTTTTTAAGGCCTACAAGAGTAAAGGCGACTGCCTAAAGCCCAGCTTGTGGAATTTGAATCAAATTTTCGGGAGTACACGACAAGTTCACTGGCACATGTGAACACAGTTATGGTGAATAAGCTCAAATGCAGCACCCCTAAGAAAATAAACTTGGCAGAGGCCATACTTTATAGCCTTCTGGTGCCCCTCTAGTCATGACTACCAGATGCCAATGCCAGAACATCCTATTGTGTCCCATGGGGGTGGGCAGGTTGAGCAGAGAGGGTGGGGGTCAGAAAATGGTGTTAATAGATCACAGGGAAAACTCATCTAGGAGACCTTTTGGTCCTACATAAAACCAGATCAAGATCAAAGAGCTTTTTTTAGACATGCATGCAAGTGTTTTTCCAAACTAAACCAGGTAAAGCACTTTGTGCTGTATTAATCCTTCAATTTTGATAAAGTACATCATAATAGCCAAAACATGGTGGATCACAATTTCACAAAATAATCTTGGCCAAAGTAAAGACAAGAACAAGCCTTGGAAGATACATAACAGCAGTTTCATCTCCTTGATATTTCACCAGTTTCCTACAAATTTCACAATGAGAGCTTCCAAATTTCAGTTCTACTTTGAGATGGTGTTTCATGATTTTAAGTAAGAGTGACTAAATGGACAGTATCTAGAAAACTAAAAAATGGTCTCAGTGGATCTATGGTCTAAGGATTTACAAGGGAATGAACAAAAAAGATCACGGTTGCAACCATGGAGGGAAAGACCATGAAACTGGTAGAAAAATAAAAAGAGTTTCTCGAGTGGGAGATGTCAGCCGTTCTGTACACAAAGCTTGGGGCATTGTTTTTCCAGCCCTCCTGTTAGGAGAACCAACAGAAACAGGAAGACTACGGTGACAGTGAACTTAAAGGGGTGTTTAAATTATTAGTAGAACCAAGCCAAAGACACCTCAAACCGTTCAAAAGATTGTTTTTAAGCTTTTCAGTTAGAATAGTAGGATCCACAGAAATAAAAAGACAGAATTAGCGCAGATGCAAAACAAGGATCTGATTTTTTTTAAAGCTGATCAGAGAAACGCAAGACAAGACTTTCAAATTTGTGCTTGACCTTGGCCATTAAAAACCTAAAAACCCATCTAATTTCCATGCATCAAAAATTTTGCTCAATATTGTACTGACCAGCTCTTTTTAGGATCCTCTTTTAGTTTATTATTCATCGTAATCCAATCAATACATGTACATGTATCTCTTATCCCCAGAAACCACCATCTCTCTACAAAAATGTTAGATTGCTGCAGAGTTTGTGAGAGGAAACATAATTAATATGAATAGAAGTGACTCTTCTCCCCCATCTTCTACCAATTACCAGTACCATCCCACTCTGAAGTTCCTCATGATTCTTCCTCTCACACTATCTTGCTCCTTCTATCTCCACCTCGGTCTCCATCTTGCTCCATATCTCCCTTCCCCTCTCTCTCCCCACCTCCCTTCCTCTACCTCCATCTACCTCCGGCTCCCTCCCTCTCCCAGCTCCCATCACCTCTCCCTCTCCCATTTCTCTATCTCTGCACCCTTGAACTTCTACCCAATATATACACACTCGCCCACCAAACCGGGGACCACACAAACACAAACCCGGCTGTACCTTCAGCCCACAGCCCGGGCGATGATAGACAAAACCTCTTCCGAGAGCGAGAAGAGACAGGGGGTGAGAGGAGAACTTCATGAAGTTCATTATCAGTACCACCAACAACAAAATAAGAGCATGCAGGGAAGCCGAGGCGATGTTATTTTAGTTGGAGGGAACAGCGTGGAGGCTGTAATGGAGTTCTGAAGCACAAGAAAGGGGGCACTCCGGTTCTTGGCATGAAAATATAGGGGGTTATAAACACACAGATCATGGAGCACTGATATAAAAACTCAAGCGATCATCCAAAAAATGAGGTGTATCATGCCTTTTTGGAAGTAATGACAAAGTTTGAATTTGGAAAAAAAAGTTTCCAAGAGTTTCCTCAAGATTACTTTAGCAATCTACCTTTCATTCATCTCCACTCGGAAAGACTCAAGTAAAACACAATTTTGCAATTCAACTGAAATTAATCAAAGAAACATTACTTGAACACATGGCATTCTGAAGAATATCAATACTCATGAGGTAATTTTCAAACAGTCATCAAGAAGAGAAAATATATTTCTGCATCCATATCAACAACTTACTACATGTAGACCAATGACATGGTCAAGTGGTTACTGGCGAAAAAACTGTAATGATCTGGACCCTGTTTTACGAAGAGTTATGATTGATCCAATCAATCACAACTATTGAAAGGCAGTAGCTTTCAAAATTAAAAAAGCATGTTTGTTCAAAATATTTTCTAGATATGTTAAAATCATATATTCATTGTTTTTCTGGAAAATTCAGTGTGCTTCTCTTTGTTCACAAAGTACGTTGTGCAAATTTTCCGAAGAAAAATGATAACATTGATGGATTTCCATATAGTTGATTGGATCAATCTTAACTCTTTAAAAGACGGGGACCCAGGCGTAAATTACTAAACATGACACAAAGCCTCTACAGTCTTAAACACACAGATGCAAGAACTTTATAGCAAGAAGAGAGCATTCCATAAGAGGTTGTTTCCCTTTATCTGGTTTTCATACGTCATACACTGTCAAAAATGGTGTATTTTGAAGGTGAGAATGGGTTTCATTCTCATCCCCTGCACCCTAAACCCCTCAAACAATGGGGGATAGGCTGGGAATAAGATTACCAAACAGCCTGCACAACAAAACAAGGATCATCTTCTGTAATGACCAGGACCACCACATAGTTCTCTGTATATGGGACTAAAGACAGCCATTCATTTGCCATACATGTAGGTAAAGTTGGCACAGGATTCTGTAAGGGCTAGCATTTTGTAAAGGAAATTTTCACTGAAACTGTTATAAGTGAAAGTCACTGGTAAAAACTCTCGATAAAATCCTCCTTCAAAGAGTGGGGATTGGCTCAGAAGAGCTGTTAAACCCATAACTAAAAAAAAAAAAATTGAAGTTCAATAATAATGAACTAACAACTTTAATGCATTGTGGGAGGAAAAAAATAGCCAACGATAAGTAACATAAGATCCAATATGACCGCCTAAGAGGAAAATGTAGGCCTATTTGAAAGTGTCAACCCGAAGTGCGAACTGTCAAAAATTGAAATGCGTAGGCCCTATACTCCTCCTATAGAAGAATAGGCCTACTTTATGGCAAAACAAAAGAGTTGAATAGAGAATGAAAGATGGAGATGACATTGACCTTGCCTTCTCAATTGACCTCTTCATTTTATCAACTTGCAAAGCAAATGTACACTAGACCAACATCATCAGAAGGGAATTGTTAGTAAGTACATAATGGTGAAGTACCGGTACACCAAGTTCAAGAATTTTTATATGGCATTTGAGTGACAGATTGACTGAAATATTCATTCTAATACTGGCATTGTAATTTTAGGGGAGCTTAAAAAAGAGAAGGGCCAAGAAGTGAGTCCATAGCTAAGTGCATAAATTTGTCTACCTTATTCAAACTTATGAAATGTCAAACATTTCCAAACTTTACAAGAATAATTAAAAGTTTTGAAAATGACTGCTTAAAAAGTTAATGCAACCTGGGTAATATTTTTTTTCTATGAAAAGAGAGAAAGTAGAAAAGACAGAATGGTCATGAATTTTAAAGAAATCAGACATGAATAAAAAATATATATATATGGCTGTTTGAATGATGAGATCACCAAAACAATAAAATCTCAAATTGGTAATTATCGTAGGCAAATATGTCAGAACTTTCTAGAGAGCTCTACATTTTGATAATGGTGATTTGGACTTAATACTCATCACAATTGCGATAAGTTTGCTCTTTATTATAACGTTTTGCCATTTGGACATGGAACCCCATAAACTACAGTGCAATTCATCAGTTGTGGCTGAGCACCGTGGAATGATGGGGGGGGGGTCAACTTAAAGAAGCATGGGCTATTATAACTTAAGGCAAGAAAGGAGGAAATTTACGTAACCAGAAGACAAAAATTGTTCTTGCTCTGAATAACGAAACCTGTACATTCACTCTCCCTTTACGAAGCCATAGCTTAACAAACAACAGGGCTGTCAATATATTCCTATCTCCCAGCATAAAGTCTATTTTGAAAATAGCATTTGATTGGAGTGAGAACAAATAACATCAAATGGAACAATAACCTGGACGAAAATGGGGGAGAAAAAAACACTATTTCTCCACTGAATGACACCTCCATCATCAAAAGACCAGGCAGTTATTGCCAAATAATCAGAACGCAGCAGAACCCCATCGAAGGAACCAGATAGAATTTTGACTATTATTGGGAGTGAATACCTTTGGAGAAAGGAATTAACAGAAAAGTGGACTGGGCTGAAAAGGTTGCAGGCACCAATCGCCTATTTTGGTCTGTCGTTCGAATTGACTTGCTTTTCAGGACCCTTTCTTTGACTCTGAAAAGTATGCTAATAGCAGCAATTCTCCACCAGAAATTACAACAATAGAAGTAAAGAGATGAGCAGTCACAAGCAACAAGTGCAGCAAACTGTGACAATTCGAAGGAGCAGGCCAACTCCCCTCCCCTGTCCCCCTGCCCCCCCCCCCCAAAAAAAAAGATGAAATGTCCATGATAAAGAAAGGCTTTCCCCTTGATACTTCATCATAACTTTGTAATTGTATCCATGCATTGCATTTGCGGGTACCAGAAAGTAGACCTACATCCATTCACTTTTACACAAGTAATACATGTAAGTTTCTTCATTAAGACAAGGGGTGATGAAGGAGAAAGAGAAGAGGGCAGGGGGTAAAATAACAACAAGAAAAGGAGGACATGCATTCTAAAACAGGAATTAAATAGTAAGTAATGATAAATCATTTTTCAGTAAAATTTGAGGCACTAAACATACACAAACACAAACACCCTCTATTTCTAAATTCTATAAAGCTGCACCCCACTCCTGCCCCCCCCCATCCCATCTCTTGCAACGGCATGATTGCAACATTGCTACTATCTCCAAACCGTTTTCAACATGACACAGGAGGTTGCGCGACCAGGCCTCCCATAGAAAAACATGAATATTATCATCCAGCTTAGCTTTCATAAACAGCCTACATCCCTGGTCTGATAAATGATAGAGCTTTCCTAAACATGCCACACACGATCACGGTTTTTCTTTGGTCGGGCACTGGCCCGTGCCTGAATAAATAACCAAGAGAAAGTTTGGAGGTGGTACCAAGAGAAAGTTTGGAGGTGGTGGGTCTAGTATTCTTTTATCCCAGTGCAGGCCTCCTGAAAATGCCGGGTTGCAATTTCTCATCAATCAAAAATATGGAGCAAAAAGTAATTTAAGGTACAAAAAAAGATATTCATAATATAGGACAAAATAAGATAGAATAAGACATGTCCTTGATATTACTAATATTGCTGTTGTGCTGTTGCAGTTTTGTTTCATTATGTTTTAGGTTTTGCTTTATTTTTTAAAAGAAAATAAGTATAAGCCCTCATTATCATCAGGTTAATATTCAGAAGAGGAGAGCTACATGTACAAGGCAGAGAGAAATAGATATCAAAAAAACATAATAATCCCATCATTCATTCTTTGAAGTTTCAATGTTTACAAATAATTTCCAGGATGTTAATATCTTAATGAATAAACAAAAGCCTTTTAAGCTCGGATGTTAGCTGTGTGAGGCTTCAAAATCTTGACTTCCTCAAAGAACATCCTCTTGAACATGAACAAGGGATATTGCATGATCAAGCAATACTTTAATTCAAAGCATACTTTATGACCAAAAGTCACTGTCTGTAATAGCTCTATGGTTAAAGTGTTATGACCACCCAGATGTAGTAGGGTAATACTCTTTCAAAGCTCTGTAATAGATAAGTTATGCCATGGTTATGCCAACGAAGACATTAACATACATGTACATAAAATTTGTACTTGTAGTCTTGTACATTATTTTAGTTTATAAAATTGAAAGAGCATCTTTAATTTCTAAAATGTAAGAATCCTCCACGGACTCATCCCAGGAAACATAATCTTCAAGGTAACAAAGTAGGGGGTGACAACAAGGGCAACAGGAACAAGGTCACCGGGAAGGATATCAAAACTTTAGGGGGAAATTTTCAAATATCAAGCATATTTCATTTTAACATCCTTTTGAGCACAAACTCACAATAATCGAGGTTCTGTGTGCCCTATCTGCGTCATAGTCCCGATTCACAACGTCCCAGCAGGGCCGAAGACGCCAAAAAACTTCCCTCAAATTGGCTAGATGATGGCTTAACATGACATACTTATCTCTCGTCTCTACTACTGAACTTTGAGCGAACTACTCTCTTCGTACTCTCTATCCCAGAAAGTTGTGCCTCTGCCTCTGGTTTTGGCATGCGTTCCAACTGATCTTTCTGGATCGAAACCCCCAAGACAGGGGCCAAGGAAAGCACTGCAGATTGCATTGGGAAGCACAATGTCTCTCGCTTAGCTCCTGAACGGACCACTGCGTGGGACCGCTGTCAAAGAGCAGCTGTTAATCTATATTTTTCCACCAGATTTCTCTTGGAGGTACAGGAAAGATTGGTGATAACAGGAGCTTTACAAGTATTATCAAACCATATGACATGTGTACTGTACAAATCAAGGAGCATGTTATGTTTACACTTTACAACCAAAGGTTGAAAGACTATACAAACATTTGTGTGTCAGTCAATGAAAGTGGGGGTAAAACTAATAGGAAGTGAGATACTCTTCTAAACATCAAAGCATTCCTACATAATTTGTAAAATGAACCTGAATTGTCATAGGCCTACATTTAAAAAAAAATCTTAATAAATTTTGGGACAATTGCTAAACGGAAAAACCAACTCCAACCTGATAAGTAAAAGTCATGTTAAATGAGAAAAACAAAATATATCAATGAAGGTTTGGTTCATTTACATCCCAAAGTATAACCAAGTGACAGACTTTTAGGTAATATCACATGCAAGAATGAAGAAACAATTACAATGTACTAACAGTAGGCCCTGTCCTGTGATATTGTTAAAATGCAATTTTCTTTCAGACTCAGAGAACCAACTGTGATTTCAAAATATGATCATGCACATCTTTTCTGCCTCTAAGACAAAATTGTTTCCATCAACAATCATCATGAACCATTACAATGGGTATTACCATGCATAACAATATACAGTGGGCTGTATTAGGCAGTTGCTTGCAATACAAATTATTGCTTATTCTTTAAAGGATTTTCTCCAAACCTTCAATAACTTTAATTTCATCATTTCTGTTTTTACTCGAACCATGGACCCTCCATGCTCAAACTAAGTCTAAGTGGAACACAGGGTGGACTTATCCCTTTAATAACACACAACCAGAGGGGACATCACATGTACATTTGTTCAGTAAAAGCAGGGAGTTTGGAGGTGGGGCCTTGACTTTTTTTTTCAACTGCACTTCCATCGGAGGTATTAATGAAAACACCATCTCTGAAAGAGTCCATTGTTTTGCAGGAGTTTCAGTTATCAAGGGCTGCGTTTATCCGACCTCAAGCCAGAATCGTGATTTGAATCATGATTGGAATCATGATTCAAATCACAAACATGAATCACAATTACTACAGAATCAGGGTTTAGACGACCTTCGTTCCAACGCTGTTTCTCCTCGGATTCGGACCGATCCAGTGCGCATCACAGTGCGCAGTTTGACCCAGGAAGTATAGGTCAACGTTGGACACTTAATTGGAGGTCGGCGACGTACATGCAACGAATACTAGTACAGCATACATATAACATGCTGTGAAATTTTGGATAGGTACAGTATGCGAATTAAATATAGATGTTTTTACACTTCTCGATGAACGGTATTCCTTAATGATTTTATGCAGTTAATTGACACAAATAAGTTGATTTTATTGCTGTAACTGCATGAAGTTCAGCTTCAGATTGGTTTTTCGTAAAGATTACGTTTGGCTTATGGACGACTTGTGATCTTGTGGAGTCAACTCATTTCCTGAAAATATACATGTATTGTACACCACTTCAGTACTATTTTGTTTGTGTGCTGTTCTGCAGTATATTTATCTATCATTTCTTGTATTTTTAACAAGAATCTTTATCACATTTCTTATTGCCACAGCTCAGAAATAAATATTGTTCACATCAAACTCTTGAAACCATGGAATCAATTTTTTATGTCATTAACTGACTTGCTCATATTGACATTTATTATTAGCAAATAGAAAAAAAGGCAGAAGAGGAGAAAGATATTAAGAACATAAGGAGGTAGTGAGAAAGGCAGAATTGGAAAGAGAATTGGATTCTCCGAGCAAAGTGAGCGAATACAAATTCAGCACTTAACGAAGAGAAAGAGATGGGTGAAAAGAACTGGCAGAAGTGAGAGAGAGAGAAATCAAGAGGAGAGGGGGCAGAAATAATTGCCAAGATTTATTGGATGACATGAGAGGGAGAGGGGGATAAAGAGAGAAGTTGGGCAGAAGCAATGTTGGATAAGACTAAAGAAAGAGAATGGGGACATTCAAGAGAAAAAGGGGCAAGAATAATTTCCAAGAGCCATTAGATGGCTATAGAGGGAAGAAGGATAAATGGAGAGGGTGCATGGGCAGAAAATTTGTGATAAAAATAAAGGAGGAGAATCAAGAGAAAAAGGGAAGAAAAAAATTACCAAGAACAGACAGATATAGCTAGTAGAGAGGGGGCAGAAGAGCTGTTAGATAGAAGCATGAAAGGGGAAGGCAGAAAAAACTAACAAGTGGCAAATAGAAGAGAGAGAAAAAATAATAATCAAAATTAAATGCCCGTTTCATGATGAATAAATTCACAATTTCAATTCAGCAAAGTGCTCTAGCTGTGAACGCATACAGTAGACGCCCGGGATCTTTGCTCTACACAAGATGGCGGCGTGTGCGCTCGAGCGGGGCCATCGTGGTGTGTGTACGGTGAATGACAACAATCCTTCTACGTGTATTATATTTCGTGTATTATATTTCTGTGCGTACATGTGATGTGACAACGTGGGGCGCGCGCCTTGGCAAGAACCGGAAATAGCTCGACACAATGACGTCATATAATCATGATTCAAATCACGATATCGTTTATCCGAACATTTTCGTACGTGATTCTGCAGAAACGTCTTTCCAAACGCCCCTTTTTTCGTAGTTCATGTTTGTGATTCTAATCATGATTATATTCAATTTCGACTAAACGCAATCGTGATTCTGCAGAATCGTGATTTGAATCATGATTGGAATCATGATTATAGGGTAAAAAAGTGGCGGATAAACGCACCCAAGGTCGACTACTTCAAGAATGGCCATAAATTCCTGCATTATTTAATGGATGTCCATTTCAGAATACCCTTTCTGTCCGGTAATAGGGAAACTGCCACTCTTGTATGGAAAAGGGGCCAATGTAGTTGGTTTGGTTCTTTTTGGTACAACTACAAGGAATCATGTGTCTTTTCTGAGACAGAATTTTCCGAAGATTCTTGCTGAAGATTTCCAAGAATGTGATATCACCTATAAAATATGCAGGTTACAAGGACAATTACAATTATGCTCTGTAAAAAGTGAATGGAAATTTTGCATATTTACCATCCTCCTCTTGAGATGAATAGGGCCTATATTTTTTAAAGATTAAGACAAATTTTAAACTAAGGAACCTTTTCCTTGCATTCAAAGTAAAAGAGCAGAGGGGAAGAAAATACAAGATGCGATGCAATACCAATGGCAAAGCGTAGAATCATGAATAGCAATAACCAGCTCGAAGACCAATTACCATCGGATCAATGCTTCGAGCAAGGCAGCATAATATAATCATTTTCAGGTTGTCAGTGTCACTGCAAAACTGTAGTCATTACAAATGTCAACACTGAAATTACCAGTTTTACACCGTTTAATATTTATTTCCGTAGAGCCCGGGATAGGGTCTCTCCCTCAGAACAACATACCACTGCATCATCTCCATTGTTTGTTTTCATTAAAACAGAAACAGGTGTGGGGCCTGTTTAGCGCTACATAATATTGAAGAAAATGTTTGCAATGTACTTTCAAGTCAAAGTTCATCTACAGTGCTGAACATGATATCATTCTTAAAGTTTGAGAAGTCTTCCCGGCCTTCCTGTAATTCAAACTCGCTCCTCTCCCCATTCTAAATTCATCTCGACACAGGCCATGGTGTCGTGCCGCTTCAAAATATTCACTTACCGACAAGAAAAAGAGGGTCTCTAAAGAGGGCTAAAATAATCTCACCCTAATGCAATTTGGGAGCACCTCACATCTCCACAATCGGAAAGGGTTCACACTTGTGGATAATTCGCTATTTTGGGATCAAACCGTCAAGGATGCTTGGGGAAATTGTCATTTGATATCAGAGGAAAATGTCTGCACAAATAGCTATTAATGTCGATCATCAGTGTTTTGAGAATGACTCCAAACAGATTCTTGACAAGGTAGATCTGAAATACATTGTATATATTACCCACAGATCTATGTGACCTTGAACTTTTGGTAAAGTGACCCCACAATTTCTCAATGTCATTGTGCCTCCTATTTGACATTCAACCTTTGACTTTATGTCATGAAACCTTAATCTCATTGCAAGTCTTCAAAATCTAAGAAGTTTGATTATACTTAAGTTCAAGCATTTCAGTGGGGCTGACAAGCCGACCTTGAACTTTTGACCTCATAACCCCTGAACTCATACAGGTCACATTTACTGGTCATGGCTACAAAAAAGTCATGAAAGTGAATTCCTCTGTTCAAGGGACAATGCAAAATAAGTTTGCACAGATGGATGGATGGACGGACAGATGCCCGACAAGTGGACACAGACTAAGGATGGTACAATGGACGACCTGGGGAGAGTTTCTAAAAGCACCTTGTCAGGAACTTTCGCTGACATTATTTCCTCTGAGCCAATCAGATGCATGGATTTCAATAGCTTTTAATACAAATAAACTAGTCAGAGAAATTTTGTGTAGTGAATATTTGCTTCAAGAAATGCTCCCTGAAGGCTGAAAACAAACCTTGAAGATGTCCAGAGTCATATCGAATATACTAGAGCATTATTAGTGGATTTAGTACATTGTTGCCAAGTCAGGCAAGGCACTAGTACAAATAGGAAAAAATTGTCATTTAAACTTAAAGTTTTGATACAAAAAACAAGGAATAATACCACCCCTTGAATGTTCCCCTTAGCCAGGAGAGTGTGCATGTGCATATAAACACGGCTTTGGAAAGTGTTCAGGCGGACTCCACTCCTCGGTGGGGGGTGTCTTTTCTGCAAGGTTTTATTGGACAGAATTGTGCTCCCATCAGGAGTTTGTGAACATTCTAGGGCACAGGAATTTTACAATTTACTTCCAAAGTGTACTTCTTAAAGGTAAGGATCAACCAAGCTGGAAACTTGAAATGGTTTGCGAATAGATCCAGTTCTCAGTCAACAGCTTACAAATGAAGAACTAGTATCTCCAAGTAACGTAGAATCTTCACAAAATAAAATGCCAATAAAATTTTGCAGCCAAAGGAAACTGAAGTCATTTTATAAAGAAAGGGTCATGGGTTATATCCATCTTTTACACTAAGCTCTAAAACCTATTCTGTATTTCAAAGCAGATATGTAGGCATATGTAGCCCAATGCCTCAAATAGACTCAATATTTGTTTATTTAAATGTACTAATTTATCTCTATCCCAATAATACCTCAGAGAACTTTGAGAACATCATAATCGTCAGAAGAAGTAAATTGTTGTCCTTACAATTAGCCAAGGATGAATGTGGTTTAGAAATCAACTAATTTCACGCAGTCAAAGTAAGCTTTTGTCATCACCAAATCGGTAACTACAGATCCCCCGATGTAACCTTGTTCTGCTCAAACCCACCTCTACACAATCTCCCATCCATTTAGCTTGCATTCAACGACTCGGAAACATGTTAGAGAATCGGTGAAACATTTATGTACACACCAGTCTTCTTGGTGGGATTAAAAACACTCGCTATGAATCTTGTTTAATTGTCTGACCGGAGCGATAGACCACCTCTTTGTATATCTCAAAGACATTCCAACAGCCAGAAAAATGCCATCCCCACATTTGACACAAACCTCCTTCCCCCTTGCAATGTAGTATTGGAGTATTCATTCGAAGAAAGGGTGAATAAAGAATGACTATATTTTCTCAAGGATGTCCGACAATAGGGACAGACTGCATTCATTGAGACCGCACATGAACAGGGATGGATTAATACAATTCATCACATTTCATACAATCATGCGCATAATATAGGTCCTCTATCGCAATTTGTGCACTGAACTGCTTTTTGAAAATTTGAATCGAGGGAGGGTCGATCTCAGTAAACAAACTTCGCAACTGAATGCTAAAAATATAATTACAAATTTACATAATTTTGTCAGAGAGGCCATCAGTATGGATGTTTGCCCGATATACAAGCTAGTTATCAACTTTTCTTTTCATTCTCAAAGAGTTTTTGAGAGCGAGGAAAGAGTCAGCGAAAAAATTGGGCTCTTCCAATTTCCCGAGGGTCAGTTTGCATAGTGTTGACAAATAAAAGTTTGAATTTCTTGTCAGAAGAAATAAATTGTAGGTAAGACGATACAATATCAAACCAAAGATATGAAATTATCTTCTGTTTTCACTTCAACAATATAAAAACCTTTTTCGTCCTCTTTGATACATGATAAATCAAATATATAACTAATTTTATAAAATAAAATACAAAAGTAATAGTGACTGTGAGTCTGTTGCATTGCTAATTGTATAACTTTATTCTTTCCATTACATCCACTTTTGATTAAAATCAGAGTAGTGTATGCAGCTTGTGCTTGTTAAGTTTTTCTCTCTTTTATTTTTGTATGCATTTTTTCTCATCAAATATAAAATTATTGTCGACATTTTGGGCCTCATTGGTTAAATTCTCGACAAGTTACATAAACAATGTCAAATCGATTAATCAGTCCCAAGACTATTAAAGGTATTGTTTAACTTTGTGAGCAGCCGATTTTAAAAATTCTCAAACCAAGATGAAACATGTGTACAAGTGCATGTATTAGAAACTAATAAACCCTGAAAACAACCATTATTGAGAATGAAAAGCTAAAACTACAAGGCAAACCCCGATTTTGTAAATAGGCGTCTTATAGACACCTAAATAGTACACATAAGTGTATGGGATGAAATTAAGATGGTGTTTTCGGTCACTTTATATTTCAATTTTTGAAGCACTAAATAATCATTTTCGAACGCAATTTTTTCTGGGCTTCATTTTTGTAACATATCACAGACACAGGTGACAAGTGTGACCTTCTAGCTCAGATTTTTTTAAAAGTCAAACCAATGTTAACCAATCACTTTAAAGCAGATTTGAACATGCACAAATAACTAACAGGCTCCAAATACAATTAGTGCTGCACTGGTCACTGGTCAGTACAACTTCCTTCCTTACTGTGTAGACTCTGTAGAGCCTGGAGAAGTTGAAGAAGGGTCTTGGGTGTCAAGAACAAACATCCTACCCCCACACTCCATTCCTACAACTGGTGATCGCCCAACGGAAAGTATTGTAATCTCTGTGTACAGAGCCTCCGTTAACAGGGGATCAGAGCGTCTCTGCATACATGTACCACTCTTGGGACGAGTGAGTACCACCGCGGCTCACTTTAGGCCTGTTAGCTCAGCTCTTGAGCCAACAATAGAAGGGTCCACACACTTGATCAACTTCCTGAGTGAACTATGGGTGAAGCCAATGGCAGAAAATAAAGAAAAGGGCCACAATACCAGGAATCTCTTTCAATGGATCTCCATTGCAATGGCAGGAAGGGGGACTTTCTCTGCATTCAATTCATTGATAGATATATCTCTTCTATCAGCATACTACTCCATCCCATTTCAACAGAGTAGGCCTACACTTCAGTGAAAAGCAGAAACTCGGTATTCTTTAGAAAGATTGGTCAAAATATCCAATGCATTTATCTGACTGACAAAAATGGTCAAAATCGACAAATTCATAAAATCGACAAATTCATTGGTTAAATAACTTTGTAGAATAGCCAGGAATTGGGTTGATAATGATATTGACCATATGAAATTAGATCTGCCAGACACATTTCACCAATAGATCGGTTACTTGCTTTGATCATGGACCTATGAAGAGATGGACATTCATCGCTTAGATAATGAATTCACTAACAGGTGACGGTAATTGTCATCTGAATAACATTCTCTTCATACTAGTCTTCTTTGGTCCTATGATCGTCACCGTGAGAAGGGACTGAATTAGTTCGTGATTGGACATTTATATTTCACAAATTATATGCGCAGTTGATAGAAAATCAATGAAATAATGGATAATCGATGTGCAGTTTTTGTTTACCTTTGTTAATCTTAGTTCCATGTGTTTTATTTGGAGAAATGTCTGCATATTTTAATATAGAGGCAATATCGTGATTGATTGTTTACCATTTAAAATTCAATTTTCCCAAGTTTCTCCATAATATTCCAGATCTACGTGGCACATAACATGTGTAGATCGTGTATCTTTCAATGTTATTGAGGTCCTTATGTGTGAGCGGTAGTTAGCGGATCGAATAATATCATATTTTATATCATAAAAATCGTCTGCTTCTCAAGTTTGCTGATCCATATATGAAGTATATTGACTGAAAGGCACATACTGAAACAGGGGATCAGCCAACAAAAATCAAGACCGGGAAACTGTTCCGTCTTTGAGTGATCAGATACCCTTGGTAGTCATGGTAATTGCTATTGTTACAACACCTGTATGTTCTCATTAAGATGCGCATAACCAGGTGACGGTGACTATCATTGGGTCAAAGAAATGCTCGCGTTAATCGTCCATCTTTTCATAGGTCCATGCTTTGATCAACCCATTTTAAGAATGTAGGCCTATACTAAGTCTATATGTATTTAAAAACATTATTTTCCGAAGATGAGAGCTCAGTGTTGGATGCAGGATTGATCCAATAAATCTCAAAATACAGGAATGCCAAGAACTCCATTATTCATAAATAAAAAACAAGAATTCTGTCCTTTTCTGATGAACATTATAATATGCTTGGTAATTACTTTGACCAATTTCTTTATTAAGGACAGTGCACAACTACACATACATGTATGCCTCCTACTAGTTAGGCCTATATATGAAATTAATTTCTATATTTGAGAATTGAGATCAATTGGATCTATCACAACTTTTTGTGAGACATGACTTTCATAACATTCAAACCATTCAAATTTTAGATACCACCTGTCAAGGCCTATTGGTCATAGTTTTTTCAGCATTTAGATTTTGTTTTTTAAAGAATGGAAACTTTTTAGATTCCATATCTGTATGCAAATAACCTGTACAAATGTATACTGTCTCATGCACCTATTTCTATTTTTTTAAGGACAACTATCTGCAACACTTTCTTGTAAAGTTATAGAGGATTATTTACATGTACATGGTTCCTTTAATTGCTCAAATTTGTGAGTACTTGGACTAAAAAATCATGATAAAGAAACCATTATGGTATAGGGTCTGTCCATGAAGAAACTAAAAATTGCTTTAGAAGCCAACTGCGACAAACTTTGGCCACCTACACTGAATTCTTTGTCTTTGGAATGCATCACCACCCAAATATGACATTAAAATATGGTGGGGAGGAATGCCATAAGAGGGCAAGAAGTCATAGTAAGTAGGCCAAGTTGGACTAAAGGCTATACGGCTGACCGGGTCAGAAGACAGTCGCTGGGTGGGGGAAGATTTATAGCCCAAGGAATTGAGATGAACTACTGAATTATCTTTCTAATTGAACATGAAAATTCATTATGGAACACATTTTTTGTATTTCTTGATGATGATTATCATATTGTGAGTGAACTTTTAAATGTCTGTTTGGTGTCATCCAAAAAGTCCAATCCTATTATGTACTTTGAATAAACCACTTGGGTTGACTCATGGACTATCCTTTATCCATTTAAAAATAATGTGTTGTTCATGTTATGTAGGCCAAATTCATATCTACTTTCAATATAGTCTAACACAAATTAGTTCATCTGTTAGCCTGTACATAAGAACAAATGGTCATTATTAACTACAGTGTAGGTGAAAACTGGTTTGACAATGACAAATTTCATGGAAGTTTGGTTCATAGAGGAACATATTCATGACATGGAAGAGTCATTTTCATGTGATGTGCTTTCTTTTCAATTCCTGGGGGTGGGGTGGGGCTCAGGGTGCCCTGCCCCACCCTCATGATCCAACTCTGAGGCAAAAAAGCCAAGGCAAAACAGGGAGTTCTTTACTGCTCAACAAACTTACTTTATGATCATAAAAAACATTATGGAATAGTAGTACCCTTACACAACCTGAATTCTGAAACAATCAATCACATTTAAAGTTGAAATTGGTAAAAGTTTACTCAGACTTTAACCAAATACAATGTTTCAAAGACCTGTAGTTGTACCACAAAAAATATCTTCACATTGGTGAAGTACTACAGGTCTACCAATAATAAAGTCAACTTAAGATGAAGAAGAATAAAGTTGACAGTAAAATCAAGAAGGTAATGATCAAAATCAAATATCAAAATAATTAGGAAATTTAAATCAAATTCACACAGAAAATTGATCTGGAATTTTTTGTTTGAGAGAGGAAGCAAAATGAGTATGCGGCTTACCTTGCACCCAAAGTTTTTCCACATTTGTTTCTATCTTGGTGAGTTTCAGTCCGACGGCACATGCGCCCAATATAACCAGTCCAAGAAAGAGTGCCTTGCCGCTGTGGATTTGCAGGTAACACCCCAGAGAGAAGAGGAACCCCTGGAGCTTGCTCCGGAGCCACAATGCCGCCTTGTTCCCCTGTGCCTTGCCCTGCAGGATGGGGACAGGAAACGACAGAAAATGGCTAGAAAGGGTGTCCCGTGCGAAGAGTTATCAAATCACGGAATTCAAGAACAATTCCCTGGTCAAACACATACCATTACATATCACTGAAGTAAAAATATATTGATTTAGTCCCTTAACTTCTTCCGTAACTTCGCAGTGCAAAAACAAGTGGAGCGCCTCTGGCAGTCTCGCCTGCATTGCACAATTCGATATAGCAGCAGTGCTGACTTTGAAAACTACTATAAAATAATTATTCACAAAAAACACCATTCATATAATGATATAATACTACTTTCATTGACCCTAAATGACATTTGACCTTCATCATGTCATGTGACATAAGACCATGATAAGACTTATCAGTGATACTTGATTACCCATATGTCCACATTTCATAAACTATATCCATAAACTTTCAAAGTTATGAGGGTAATTCAACAAATACCCCCAACATGGCCAAAGTTCATTGACCCAAGATGACCTTTGACCTTGGTCATGTGACCTGAAACTCAAACTGGGTGTTCAGTGATACTTGATTACTCTTAATGTCCAAGTTTTATGATCGAGATCTATAAACTTTCTAAGTTATGATGGTTGTTCAATAAATACCCCAACTTGGCCAAAGTTCATTGACCTTAAATGACCTTTGACCTTGGTCATGTGACCCGAAAATTGCATAGGATGTTCAGTGATACTTGATTACTCTTATGTCCAAGTTTTATGAACTAGATCCATAAACCTTTAAAGTTATGATAGTAATTCAACAAATACCCCAACTTTGCCAAAGTTCATTGACCCTAAAAGACCTTTGACCTTGGTCATGTGACATGAAACTCGAACTGGATGTTCAGTGATACTTGATTACTCTTATGTCCAGGTTTTATAATCTAGATCTATAAACTTTCTAAGTTATGATGGTTATTCAATAAATACCCCAACTTGGCCAACGTTCATTGACCTTAAATGACCTTTGACCTTGGTCATGATGTGACCTGAAACTCTTACAGTATATTAAGTAATACTTTATTACCCTTAAGTCGAAGTTTTATGAACTAGGTTCATATATTATTTTCTAAGTGATGACATTTCTAAAACTTAACCCTAGGTTAAGATTTTGATGTTGATTCCCCATCATGGTCCAAGATCATTGACACTAAATGACCTCTGACCTTGGTCGTGTAACCTGAAACTCAGGCAGGATGTTCAGTAATACTTGATTAACCTAATGTCCAGGTTTCATGAACTAGGTCCACATACTTTTTAAGTTATGATGTCATTTCAAAAACTTAAACTTCGGTTAAGATTTCAATGTTGACGGCGCCGCCGCCGTCGGAAAAGCGGCGCCTATAGTGAGAAGAGGGGTATCGCAACTTCGTAATGATACTGTAGATATGAAATAATGTAATGTATAGGCGAAATATCTGCATAAAGCGGCTGCTTGGGTATGCGATTCCAGAAAGCTGCCGTCTCATCATTTGCCTTGCCGACAAACCGATATTTTAACTATACCTTACAAAACATGAAATTCGCAGAGAGAGAAAGAAGGACCTGAATAATTTTCTTTCTTTACTGCTAACAGTAGAAAATCATCGGATCTCGGTGGCGCAAACACTCCACTGACGGCAGTAAAAAAAACTGTGCTCTATGCCGCGCCGATCAGGGTAAAACACGTAGAAATCATATCCTCAGGCTTCATTCACCTACATTTTTCCGACTTTGCTCCAAACTTTTCTCTTCATCTACTTGGAAAACCTCAATTTAAAATTGGTCCGATATTTATCATTTTTGTTAGTAAATTTGTTATTTCTTGCGCTAAATAACAATTCGACGGGTCCCCCCCCCCCCCAACACTTCACTTTTTAGCGGTACAGGTGGACATTCAATCGCGCTCTTTTGACACTCCGTGTGCGGCAATTTTCCGAAGGACGGACAAGGTTTGCAAACTTTTGGCATCCATCAGTGATCAGTCGGACTTCGAAGATAACAATCGGGCCTCAAACTTTTTCTTCTCAATTATTAAGCGCGGGAGTTGTGAGGAAGTTTATCAACGAACTCTTGCTACTTTTCAATATCTATACCGGACTTTTCTGGTGGGGGGGGGGGGTTATACTGCAAGTGGACCGAAAATTTCATCGAACATTGTCTTCGAAAATCGGCAGTTTAAAGATTTGCTCTCGACTCTAGTATCTAGAGACGAATTCGGTTCAGGGTTTGTTATTCTCTTTCAAAGGTTTCCAGTCTATCAAAATACAACTAACGCAAGTACCGACATAGCAGCACAACTGAACCATTTCATAATATCTTCCCTTGTACCTTGAGTTTTTATTCTTTGTTTGAAAGACCCAAGTTATAGCCGACGCAATGTAAGAATAGTCAATACGGGTCATGTGCGGGTCAAACATAAAATGAACCATATAGATTAGGTGTGAATGAGAATAAAATTTTAGAAATAAATAAAACTATAAAATAAAGGTGAAATTAGATCAGATTTGGGGCTCAACATCTCTTCTTGAACAAATCATTCCCATACAAAATTTCAACCATGTCATGATAATCACAACTCACAAGTTAACATCTCAAATAATATTTTCATATTAATAACAATGATGTCGTAGATTCCATCATACAGACTTCTAACTTTTCATTCTTATCCAGCTCTAGCAATTAAATAGACCATCAAATTCGATTTGAAAACAAAATGCCTACTTGCTTAGGATCACGGACTGGTCAACATATAGTAAAAAACTATTTAGTATACATATATTTTTGAAAGGCATAATAATTGAAAAAATCCACAGAAGCACTGACATCAAATTATTAGAATGGTAATTCTTCTCCCATTTAGAGTAGGTATACACCATCTTGCAGAGTATTTTCGTATATACTTCAATCAAAATAGTCCATTCGGAATTTTCAAACATAAACATATTATACTATACTATAGCCAGGCCCTAATAATCAAAATACACTTTGAAGATATATTTTCACTTCGGAAAGCTTCTTTGAAAGTTCCATATATATTTTTTCTGTTATCATGGTATATTCCTCAACAATCATCAAAAAAAGTGGAACAAAAATATACCCGATCCACTTGTTTGTAGGCATAGTCTGCATTGCACCAACTAGTTCTTGTTAGCAATTCCTCATATACATAGTCCTCGGGTAATCCAGGCGTCGACAATCTCCCGTCCTGTAATTGAGATAAAAACAAAACAGAATGATCCATTTATTAATCACGGTCGACTTTCAGTTGAGAAACATGATGGGTACGCGATCATCCGCTTGGGAAATGGTAAAACTAGATATCATCCAGCATGTATTGCATGTGCGCCAACGTGCTATATCCGTAATAGGGGGGTTATAGACCACTATTTCCCTATTTCTTGAGAAATGCCTTCTACAGCCGCGGTTTTGGATTCGGGACCACCCCTGAAGTTTGGTGTAGGAGCCAGGCATGCGTGGACTTTTCAACCCTTTCTGTGATGTGTGTAATCCGAGTGTGTAACACACCATTCGACCACAACAGAACTTTCACTTCCTTGGGGTCCGGACGACGCTAAAACTCCTTAAAAATCCATTATTTCCCTCGCGGAAGGACGTGTGGAAAGTTGTGATTTACCTCAGAATCCGGTGTGGCAGGTACTGCCCAACGCTCCATATTACGGGATACATAGGTTTCCTGCCACAGTCGTCCACAATGTTTACACGTAAACTCGCATGTTGCGGCGTTGTACGGAAAAGTAAAAATCTCATTCAAACGGGTATCGTCGTTGAGCGGGTACGATTGGCCTCGCTCTCTCGTCTGCCGACTTTCCACTGTACAGTGCAGTGAGGCGAGTTTCTCTCCACCGCTGCATTCTCGCGGCGCAGCAGGCCCCGCCTCCACCTGTCACTAGCATTACAGCGCTGGGTCAAGCTCGCTGCCTCCCATTGGTCGATTCGAGGACCTCCAATTGTGCCTTCTACAACGTGTGTCATTAGTAGCCTAGCGACGCACACCATCGCAGCCGAAGTCGGGGGAAAGTTCCCGGACCACACACATGGTCTCGGCGTTGGGCCACCCTCTGTACTTCGGGCTGCAACCTCCACAACGGTGCTCTCAGAGAGCAGTGACGGGTGAAAAAAAGGGGTGAAATGGCGCTATTCACTAGTAAATAGCCGTCATGGCATCAACAGAATAGTGAAAAATATCTCACTCTCTGACCATTTTCAACTTTTGTGCGAAAGAATTTCGCAGTAATGTCTACTCTTCTACTGGACTAGTATGAGCTTGATGGAAGTTCGTGGGGCAGATCGGTGGGGGGGGGGTCCTCCTTCTTGCGAAAGACTTACAGCTACGGCAAGCACCAAAGTTGAGAGCGAAATTATAAATATTTCTATTTAAAAATACGAATATCAGTCAGTTTTTAGCACCACTGGGAAGGACAGGTCATATCGGTGTGACCCTTAAAATAAGAAGATATCAAGTTAGTTCTCAATGTAGACACCGAGCAAAGCCTAAAATGCTGAACATTTACGGCCGAAACCCATTCGTTTACGATACAATTTCACTTGTGGGGTTATTGTTGTTGTTTGTTTCATTGTTTCCGTTTTTGCTTCATCAATCTCATCGAGATCATGGCATGAAACTTACTTATGCATGCTCTTAAATCGAGCAAAATTCTAACAATAGGATTAACATTAAATACAACATAATAAATTTGACATAACCATGCAGTTGACCACTCTCTGGCCCTGCCAGGCCTCCCATATTGCATGCGGTATGGAACTATTCGTACCGGAAATGGTTAACCAGCAATATTTTTTTTGGGGGGGTGGAATAATGAGGTGGTTTCAGACCGCCTCGAAGTTCGCCAGTTCCAGGTATTCTCTGATCGGGAAATTTACCCCGATCAGAAAATACCAGGTATTTTGGCGGTCTGAAAGCAAACTACGCGTAATATCCCCGAAAGAAAATACCCGATAAATAGTAGGTACTTGGCGAAATTACGAGAACTTTCGCTGGGATTTTTCCAAGGTCGTGGGTATTTTGGCGGTCTGAAAGCAAATTACGGGAACTTTTAGCCCAGCGTGTCGTTGGGTGCGGCGCCGTGCATGGGTTGCTGCTGGGCTAGTGATTTTGAATTTCGCGCCTTGCTGCTTATCAGACCATACTGCGCATGCTCGTAACTTCAGGAACTTATCCCGAAGGGTATGTTTCAGGGCGGTGTGAATGCAGGAATAATTAATGGGTATTTTTCAGCCTAAAAAAGTTCTCGTAATTTAACGGGGATTCTTGTGATCGAGGCGGTTTGAAACCACCTATGGTCTCCATGATTTTTTTTTCCGTCGGCCAATCAATCTCAAAGACTCAATATTCCTAATGAACCTCTTTTCTAAACATCATAGCATATAATCCCTAGCCTTAAAGGCACTAGCGTACCTACGGGGGGGGCAGGGGGGGCACTCTGCCCCCCCCTGACGAGTCACAGCCCATGCAAAAACGTATCTTTACCCCCCCTGACGTGCTTGAAAAACCTTTTTTGCCCCCCCCTGACGAGCTTTTCAATTTGTTTCTGGTACGAAATCCTTTATTTGTGATCGAAGACCCTTTTTTTTTTTTTTTTTTTTTTTTTTTTTGCTTGTCAATTTTTTTCTGGTACGAAATCCTTTATTTTTGATCGAAAACCTTTATTTTTTTTTTTTTTTGCTTGTCAATTTTTTTTTGGTACGAAATCCTTTATTTTTGATCGAAGACCTTTTTTTTTTGTTTTTTGTTTTTTTTTGTTTTTTTTTTGCTTGTCAATTTTTTTCTGGTACGAAATCCTTTATTTTTGATCGAAGACCTTTTTTTTTTTTTTTTTTTTTTTTTTTTTTTTTTTTGCTTGTCAAATTTTTTGGCGGACGGTTTTGCCCCCCCTGTGGAAAATCGTAGGTACGCCACTGCCTAAAGGACAAGTCCACCCCAACAAAAAGTTGATTTGAGTAAAAAGAGAAAAATCCAACAAGCGTTACGCTGAAAATGTCATCAAAATCGGATGTAAAATAAGAAAGTTATGACATTTTTATGTTTCGCTTAATTTCACAAAACAGTTCATGCACATACCGGTTGGTATGCAAATGAGGGAACTGATGACATCACTCACTCATTTTTACTTTGTATTTTTATTATATGAAATATGAAATTTTCTAATTTTCTTCCCATTGTTCTGTGAAACAAAGTTTTATTTCTCCCTGAACATAAAATTATGTGGAATTACCATTGTTTAAGATTTTATGGTTCAGTCAAGTTTGTCCTTATTGTCAAATCTGTAAATATTGAAATATTGTATAATTCAAACAATAAAAAACAAAAGGAATAGTGAGTGAATGACATCATTGACTCTCTCATTTGCATATCACTGAGTTGAGCATAGAACTGTTTTGTGAAAAATAAGCGACACTTTAAAATGTCATAACTTTCTTATTTTCCATCCGATTTTGATGTAGTTTTCGGCATTATTCTTGTTTGATTTTTCTCAAAATTTATTCAAATCAACTTTTTGCTGGGATGGACTTGACCTTTAATAAAGAGTACCAAAATAATATTTTGAAATGTGTATGCATTCTGCCTTTCCATCCGGTGCCTCTTGACTGTTGATAATGCTCCAGCATTCCTTCTCAGCCAGATGTCCATATGTTGTGTTAATTGTACTATTCTCCATTCGCTTTCAGCAACTTGGGTGGCCAGCCCCCCCCCCCCCCTCTCCTCTCTTTCTCTCCGTCGTTGCGTCAAGATTGGATAGTTCTCAAGGGACTTTCGTGATCGATATGAACATTAGAAATACCTGCAACTACATCGTGTATTCAATTAAGGGAAGTTCACCCTGACAAAAATATGTGTAAAAATAGCAGAAAAAAAATATTGATGAAGGTTTGAGGAAAATCCATTCAAGATTAAGAAAGTTATTAGTTGTTTTTTTGTGACGTAATAAACGAGCAGCTTCCAATATTTTATGTAATATAACATGCAAAAATTGATGACTTATTTTTATTTTCTATTCAGATGTGAAATGATTTGTGTATTGATATACGGAAGATACAATTTAAAAAAAAAACCTTTTCAAGTATCTGAGCAAATTACTTTTCATTGATTTTCATCATACGATATGTAAGAAAGCTGCTCGCCTGTGACGTCACAAATCAAATAATTATATTTCTAATAACTTTCTTAGTCTTTGTTGGATTTTGCTCAAACCTTCGCCAATATATTTCAATTATTTTTCTGCTATTTTTACAATAAAGTGTTTGTCAGGGTGAACTTCGCCTTTAACAAGAGGACATATTGAAGTCAAAGCAGGAACGTTCAGGCCTATAAAACTTTAGAAGCAATGGGGATTGATGGGGAAAGAAAGAATGAGAAGAATATGTTACGTAATATAACATGCAAAAATTGATGACTTATTTTCATTTTCTATTCGGATGTGAAATTATTTGTGTATTGATATACGGAAGGTACAATAAAATAAAATATATTTCAATTATTTTTCTGCTATTTTTACAATAAAGTGTTTGTCAGGGTGAACTTCGCCTTTAACAAGAGGACATATTGAAGTCAAAGCAGGAACGTTCAGGCCTATAAAACTTTAGAAGCAATGGGGATTGATGGGGAAAGAAAGAATGAGAAGAAAATGCAAATTATTCTGAAGAAAAATGAACTGAAAAGAGAAGCTTTTGAAGCATTATAGCGCGCTATAAGGAGACATAATATTATGGCTGAGACATATATGATTTTACAAAATAGAAAATTTAATTAAGAAAAAGTTGTCATTATGTGAGGGTGTATGCCTACTTTTGTGCACCACAAACTGTTTGCTTAAGTTTTTTAATGACGTATAGGTAGGTCTGGGGGCTTGGGGCACTGTGCCCAGTAAAAAAAAATGTTCCATGGCCGCATTAACGACCGACACAAATGAAGAAAGACCAAAAAAAAAAAAACAGGGAGCTGCTAGTGGCGGCACCGGGGGGGCAAAGCATTTGCCCCTCAGTCAGGATCGTTACCCCCCCCCCCTATATATTTTGAAAAAAAAAATAGTAAATGCTGTAATAATCATCCTACTCAAGCTGTAAAGTGCTCCAAAGTAGTATTCACTCTTCAAATTTTTCAAAATTTTCCCAGAAATATTCACTGTTAGCACCAAACAATATTTACTGTCAGTCACTAACATAAATCTTTCAGGTCATTAAATAAAAAAAAATCATTGTTTTGCAAAAAGGAATTTGGGAAAGGGTATGGTTGGTCGCGGTTTTTCTTCCAATATGCTGTTCTTATTGTTATTGAATATTGCACAGGGTCATCACAATTGCCCTGTCCGAACACAATCTCAATTTGGCAAGAAAATAAAACAAAGTAATAAAACTTACCCTTCATCCCCGACTCCCCCCCCCCCCCCTGCTACAATTCCGAGGAGACAAGTCTTATCGGAGATTTCTGGAACCTTGGTGGATTTTCTTAATCAACCTTGACCGTTCTGCGTACACACGAGATTTAAATTTATCACGTTATGTACCACCCCTCTCTCTCTTCCAATAGTTTCAACAATATTCTTCACTTATTTAGTTTGTCATATTGAAATAATATACGACCTACGCAATATACTGTGAGTACTGTATAGCCCGATAAAGTACACTCTCATTAAATATATATATATAGTTTGGGACCCACCAAATTTTGTATATATAATTTATATTTAAAAAAAAGAATTGAGATTCTTAACCAGCAGTTGGTAAGTGCATTTATTAATCTATTTATTTATGTATTTATTTAATCATTCATTCGTTCATTTATTCATTCATTTGATTATTTATTATATTTCATTATTTTACTTAGGGTAGTCTCTTCTGTATCATAACTGCTTTACAAGAGAGCTCTTTCCACAGTTAACATACAATCGTAATACAATATATAACAGGAGAAATATAAAACATTTCTACAGTATTTAACTATAGCACATAGAAAAAACAATCTATTAACAGAAACGGTGAAAACGATATAATAAATGGTATTAAATAATAGAAGGTTTGGTCAAAAGTCAAAACATAGAGGCTACATGTTCATTCTTTCCCCCCAAGATATGTCGCCGTGTGCACTTTTTTCATTACTTTTTAGGTCGTATGACCTCTGACCTTTCAGGGTCAACCTCAATCAGATCTCCCATGTTGGTCCCTTTATATTTTGGAACTACTTGATTCGGACTGCTCGATATCAGCATCAGGATGAATTCTCGTCTTTTATTGCCTGGATGTTAAAGGGATGGTCCGGGCTGAAAATATTTGTATCTTAATAATTAGAGTAAAATTCACAGAGCAAAATGCTGAAAATTTCACCAAAATCGGATAACAAATAACAAAGTTATTGAATTTTAAAGTTTATCAGTATTTTGTGAAAACAGCTATATGCACGTCATCATGAATATTCATTAGGTGTGCTGATGATGTCACATCCCCACTTTCCTTTTTGTTATTTTCTTACATGAAATCATAAATGTTTCATTTTTCATACATGCGTAATTGATGTGTCTCGATTATGATGAAATAAGTTGCGGCAATAAATAACTAATGCACTTAATCAGTTGTCAATCCAATTGTGTTAGTTCTTGGTAGAACATTTTTAGATAAACCTAATTTCATATAATAAAATACAAAAGAACAAGTGGGGATATAATATCATCAGCCCACCTAATGAATATTCATAAAGGCATGCCTAGAACTGTTTCACCGGAATAATGCAAATCTTTAAAATTCAATAACTTCATTATTTGTGATCCGATTTTGATAAAATTTTCAGCATTTTGCTCGGTGAATTTCACTCTATTTATTGAAATGTAAATATTTCTAGCCTGGACCATCCCTTTAATTCATATCCTTCAAATAAAAAAGAATAATGAAAAAAAAAAAACATTATGGATTTGCCCTCCAAACGGCACATTACAATAAACACGTGAAAATTGACATGAGACACAAACTCTACACAACAACAAAGCAGGTAATTATTTGGGCCGGGCCAACCTTACATAACGAATTAGAAGTTAGACCTGTCATGAACTACGAAACGTCTTTCGAATGAGAAAATACTGTTTACAAAGCGAATACATTGATTGATGTTGATATTCTAATATTGACCTAAATTCTCAGTGGCGTACCGTGGGTCACGGCATTGGGGGGGCACCAGCAAAAATTATGAGTCACTTATAGAGCGCGCGAAGCGCGCTCAGTTGCTAGGTATACTGACATAATAGGGACATTTAAAGGACAGTGTCATTAAACGGATATGTATCTCACTGATCACATAATGCGAGCGCGAAGCGCGAGCTGAAATTTTTGTATATATTGACCCCAAACGGACATTTTAAGGACTATATTTTAGGAATGCATTAAGAGTATACATATCTCACCATAGTCATCTAATGCGAGTACAAAGCGCTTGCTGATATTGTTAGAATAATATACATCTAAACACATGAAGCACTTGTAGTCATTGTAATCATGATTAACATACGCATCTCACTAATCAAATATTGCGAGCGCGAAGCGCGAGCTGAAAATTTAGGAAAGTCAGACCCGAAGAGGGATATTTCAAGGCTTGTTTGTAGGAATTCACGTAGATCATACGTAGTTCACTAACCAAATGATGCGAGCGCGAAGCGCGAGCTGAAATTTTTGTATATATTGACCCAAAAGAGGGATAAGGACTATTTATTTTTTTAAAGGATTCCATTAAGAGTACAGATATCTCACCATAGTCATCTAATGCGAGTGCCAAGCGAATGCTGATTTTGTTAGAATTACATCTAAACACATGAATCACTTTTGTAGTCATTGTTATCATGATTGTCATACGCATCTCAGAAATCAAATATTGCGAGCGCGAAGCGCGAGCTGAAAATTTAGGAAATTCAGACCTGAAGAGGGGCATTCTAAGGCCTGCTTTTAGGAACTCACGAAGACCATGCGTATTTCACTAACCAAATGATGCGAGCGCGAAGTGCAAGCTGAATTTTTTTACATTCAGATCAGAAAAAGGGACATTTTAAGGACTGATTTTAGAAAATTCATGAAGAACAGACATATCTCACCAATCCACGAATGCGAACGTAAGTACGGACAGGAAATGGTTTATATTAAGACCTTAAAATCGGGCAATCACTTTAAGTAGTCATGAAAAAAAAGTATATGTCACTACATAAAACAATAATAATTCGAAGTCTAAGAAAATATATTTGGTGTATATTGACTTGAAAACGGGAGGTTTTAGTACAAGAAGATTATATATATTGTTAAACAGACAATGCGAGCACCAGGAACAATGAAGACTAGGCCCTGTGCAAATTATGTTTCATAAAGTTATAATTTATTTATGTAATATAACATAAGATAATCATAATATAATATAACATTATAATTAACAATAATTTCTTCTTTCCCACTACGTTTCTTTCCCTTTCTCCCTCTTTTTCTCCTTTTCCCCGTTTTTTTTTTGTTTTTTTTTTGGCCAGCCGATTGGGGGGGGCACGTGCCCCCCCCCCCCCATGCCCCCCCCCCCCCGTAGTTACGCCTGGACCTAATGCTTTATTTATATTTATTTTATATCATTTTATGGGGGAAGGATATATATTCTGTGAGTTATCACAACGAAATTCGAGAAAATAAGTTTTCTTAATACATTTATCGTTAATAAGCTGTCTATCTTCGGTTCTGAAAAAAAGGAAAATAAAAACTATATATATTATATTGTTTAAGTATACCATGATTATTCACCGAATACAAAATAGTGAGTTGTTGATTTGAAATTCTTCGTGCAGGACAAGAAGCACCATTTCATAAATAAATAGTTTATTTTAAATTGATCTAATGCCAATTCGTCCAATTGCCAACTCGTCTACTATCATTTGGTCTACCATCAGATCGTCCATTGTCCACATGGTCTTATTGACATTTCGTCCAATCACCATGTCGTCTAATAACCAGTTGGTCCAATGGCCATTTAATCCATATAATTATACCATTTGGTCTAATCGGACTAAGTGTTGATTTGGTAACTCATGAATGAAAATAAAATGGATAAAAGCATAACTGGTTATGAGACGAAGTCGTCATAGACGAACTGGTGATTAATAGACGAAGTTATGATTGGACCAAATGGGTGGTCAGACGAAATTTTGATGGACGGAATGGCATTAGACTGAATGAAGGTATACCATGTGGCGAGTGGACGAGTTGGCAATAGCCAAATTGGCAATTTACCCATCCAAATGGGGGTGGGTATATTTAGTAGTCTCTTTTTCTTTTTATTAATTCTGAAAGGAATTTAAGAAATACATTCGAATGGAGGCATTTGTTTTAAAAATAGAGGAAAATTGACTGAATAAAGAACGATAATTTGAAATTTCTCACGCAGTGTCGCGAGCCGTATGTACAGCGGTGTGTATTTCCGAACCACCCCCTGTGAGTTTATTTTGTATTATTTTCTAAAAACACGACCAAACGCAAGGTTCCTTTCTATAAGGTAATAACTCCAGTTTATAGAGAACACACAATCTGTTTTATAAATATGTATTTTGTACACAATTATACGTCTACGAAATGTAATAATGAGATTCCCAACCAAACGTTTATTTGAAAAAAGGTAGAGTTTTTAATCAAACAAGCACAAAAAGTTAACATTTTTAAAGTTCGTTTTACGTGACAAAGTTAAGTACATGCAAGTAAGAGAGTCAATGATGTCACATACTTTATCTTTTTTATATTGTTTGAATACAATCCCTTTTTTCAGATTTACACCTATGGCCTATGCATGGGCTCTACTATTACAATGGCAATGTTACACGTTCATGAAGGTATCGAACTTTATTTCACATTATGAAAAAAAAAATACATTCATATCGTAAAATACTTACAAATTTAAAAATGAATGAGTGACGTCATCGATCACCTCATTTGTATACACCTTTTTTTTTGCTGTGGAGGTGCCGTGCATGGCGTAGTGGTCTCAGGCGCCTGGTTATACATGAAAAGTCCGGGGTTCGATCCCCGGCCGCGGCACCTATGCCCGTGAGCAAGGCATTTAATCTACAACGCTCTTTTATCCTGCTTTCAAATAAAAGGAAATGCTATATGCATTATTGGTAACTAGGTGTGCACTTGTTTTAAAAATAAAGTATACTAGGATGAACCATCTGCAGGATGTAGGCCTATATATATAACTATTTTTGTTGAATATCATATTCTTTCTTAATCTTATTTGACATCCGATTTCGACGAAATCTTAAGTGTTATAACTAGTTACTTTGACTTTTTTATTGAAATCATTTTTAGGGGGAGGGGGTGGACGTGCCCTTTTAAAAAGGAGACAAGTCGGGCCTACATCTATACAAGTTTTCGAGATCATTCCTGTACAATTTAGAATACATAAATTTATACACTTTTTTTTGCTTGTCAAATTTGGCACGGGAAAATATGCCCTCCCCCCCCCCCTTGGAAAATCCTGGATCCGCCCTGTTCAGCACAATAGATAAATGATCAGAAGTGGACATAACTCCTTTTGGAATGGACGTCAAATACTTTGACCAAAAGCTTAGTCTACACTCTTCAGGCATTGTGAAGTTTATATAAGCTGATTTCCATTTCTGACGTCATACATTACATCTAAACTGCATGTTGTATTAATGATTTAAAGTAAAATGCATATGAAACACTACATGGTTGTTCAAAGAGTACCCCGCCACTGGTCGTTTGAAATAATAGTAAAAACGCGTTTGATTCATTTTGGCGGTTAGTAATTTGTGTTGTACCGGAATGCACAGAAGACTAGCATTACTAAAGTAGAGTAAATAGGAAGAAAACCCCCTTGATTTGACATATATCACCTGCACGGCTGCACTCCCGATGAATGTTGACTCGGTGAGATGGCGCGAAGGCTTCCGGAGTATACGAGCTGCCATTTTGAAGAAAGAATAATAATTCCTTGACTTTTGAGTCAATATTTTCTCGTGTCCCTTGAATTTGGGTACAGTTTGTTGGTCAAGCACGGAAACTATCGTTTGTCCTCTTCCGGAATCATTTTGAAGGGGAAGTTTGTTTTCATAATTTTTATTGTCACTTTGATGAGCAAAGAAACTTGCAGAAACTTCGAGAATGATAAACAGCTTCATATAAAGCGACAAGACTGTGCAGGGCCAGTGCACTTGGCTCTAGGTCAACACCAAGATGAATAGGCATTACTGGTATTACCGCAAAAATATTATAATAGAAATGAAGTTGGTATACACTTAAGAGTAAACTCGAGGCTATTTAATTATTATCTTCATATATTTTTTAAGAAGTGTAGGCCCAAACTTACAAATTTACGATAAGACCAGTTCATTATGTGCATGATACTTAGGGCATAAAGACAGGAACGAAAATGAATGAATAATTACATTCATAACTCTAAATTCTCTAATCTTCTATTGTTCTAAAATATTAGCCCTCGTTGTACACGTCTGCCCTCCCCATGCCTATATAGACCCGCCGATCTTTATGATTTTCAAGTCCACGATCATTCATGCTGACTCCTCCTTGGATCGAGTGGTATTATTACCCGGCGGCCTCCCCACGATTCAGCCAGGAGTCCACTAGCTGGGTGGTCCCCCTCGGTAATTACTGAGGTCAGTCCGAGCTTTGTTATTCCACGAACGGCAGCCATACCTCGCCGTAATCTGCTCTTACAAGCAAGGAGCGGTTTCACGAGTCCGCACATTGAAACGTGTGCTGGAATTATCACATGCATTCTATTGTGCGGTGTCCGTCGAAGGAGAGTTTCGAGTAAAAGGGGACCTGCATGGAGTTATGTACGCCATATGCATTGTAAACATGATTACACCATATTCTCATTCGCGTTTGTTATCATGATATAAACACCCAGATAACAATCAGGGCGCATCAGGAAACAAAGAAGAAGAAAAGATATAGGCCCAGGCGGTGACTGTCTTCCAAGATAAACATGCAAAATTATCGTCATTTGGTCTTACCAAGGAGGCATCATACCATGGACCTACAGTACATGCTCATGAAAAAAAAAATATGGGATATGGGAAAATCATAGAAGAAATGCCGAGTACTTCCACTTAACCGTTTTAATTAATATCCCATAAGGATCAAAATTCCATGATTTAAAAAAATCCTACAATTAGGGCTCAGTATGTCATCGTTGCTCATTCTAATTTTGACAGATGTCAGGAATCATTATTCAAAATTTATATATCGCTCGATCCTATAGCTCTCTCTTTCTCTCACTATACTATAGGACCTATATCGGTTTTTTTCAGTTCCTGAAATTATCCTTGAAAAAACGTCAGAAGCTCCTCACATGCACAGTCACAACGACCATGGACTTTCGTTGTGTAAGTCCATGCAACGACACAGCGATTGCAGCCGGTTCGTACAAAGGCGACCTCTACGGTTCAAGATTGAAAAGATCAAAATCCTCCCGAGACTTGCTAATCATAATTAGGTCCATGATTTGCTGTATAAATCGGCCATGCAAACTCATTGAAGGGGGGGGGCGATATATTTGGTGATTGGATTTTTTCACTGTACAAAGTAATACAAATATTCCATTTTACTATTCATACTATTATATTGCCTAATATTCTTTTAAATTGTAGGCCTATATTCTTCTACAACTATCCTGAGTTTGTTTGTAGCCTCGTAAGGATATAGTCTGTCTACATAGCTGGTTTTATATATTCACTATACTTTGTTTTATTATTTTTATTTGTTGACATTTTTTTGCAACCAAATAAAATATAATTACTTCATATCCTTGGTTGGGATATGGACACAGAAAATACAGGCGAGCCCCAGAGATGGGTGATTTACTAAGCATCGCTTGCAGATTTTGTATACCCTGCGAATTCGTAGTGCATTGCAGTTCAAACGATGCAAGAGCTCATATGCTTGCCTGCACGCTTAAAAAATGAAGCCAAAGTTAATCGTGAGGTTAGCAATAAATAAATAAAACACTTCAAAAATACCGTAATTTTGTTAATTTCATCGAGCTCATATGACATGTGAACGGTATTAATTGTGCAATAATATCATTTTGTGCCATGATAAATACTTTGCATATAACATTAAACTTCTTAAAAGATGATATACAAATGATAAAATCCAATGCGATTGTGAATTATGACATCTATTATTCTAGGCCTACTTTCTAAGATCCATCAAAATTATCGACACCCCCCCCCCCCCCCATCGCGCCCCCCCCCCCCCCTCTCTCTCTCTCTCTCTCTCTCTATGTCCCTCCCACCCTGTCAGTCCATCAACTGATTTCCCATTATATAATAAGTTATTGTCAGTGTTGGCAATAATTCATCTTTTAGTCTAAACAATATTCTCGAGAAGACATCTTCGCCACGGGTGGTCGCCTGTCCCAATCGACTCTTGATTATTTTATCAAAATGGGGGAACCTTGCTCATTGTTTACTGACGAGCGAGGATGGCATCGCTAAATCATGGTTAAATCGTGGACTTACGATACGTCCATGGTTAAATCTAAAGCTTCCCTTCATTTGTTGGGGGGTAGATTATTACCCCTCTTCAGAAAGGAGGGGTTTGATACTTGAGTATTATGGGTTTCACTTCTGTATTAGGTTGGATGCGTTTATTGGATCGCGCCATTGTTCAGTGTCTATTCATTACGACACGTTTGAAATCCGATTAAAAGATAAAACCAAACCTCAAGTTCGAGAGAAGATCTGCTATCCCCAAGAACACCACATATCCTGACAAGACTCACTGCATATAATATAGGCCTGCATGTTCACACGGATAACATAATCAAGGATACGTCTGTAAACAAACATGACCATACGCAACAAGGAGGGGGAGGGGGGCTTCCTATAATCAAATCCTTCAAATATCATAAACATTCTCACAATAATACATCAAAAGTGTGTAGCACGAATTCATCCGATTTCAATCCATAAATACAGATTACCATAAAATTCAACATGGCCGCTTCGCTCGCTCACTCGTATGGTTGTTTTCAAACTCATTTGAATCCCCCACCCTCCCAGCAAAAAAAAAACAACCTCACCGAAATGTCAGAGGACACTGAGAACCTGGGATTGAGAACCACGGAATTCAGTTGTTGTGTTAATTGTTCTATATTGGTTGCTAATTTCATTCATTTTTTTTCTTATTTCGTCACTATAATCTTACCAATTTTACCCTTTTTTCATCATAAAATGACTAAATTTGCAACATTTTCTCTTTTTTAAAGTTCCACACAACTGGGTGCAAAATTGTGAGAAAAAAAACGCCCACCCTCCCCTACTTGGCCGTTGGTCCTTGGTCAGGCCCTGATGATGGTCCACAGTGACGTCTTGCACGTGATGGTTGAAGTTGATTTACGGCCATTTCCAAGGGGAAAACATGAAATATATATATATATATATATATGAAATCTATAAGAACTCGTGTAAGCGAGGAAAGCGACCGAGATCATTAAGATGAAACTTTTGTATATAATCTAGAGGACAATTTAGGTGTACTTTTTTATGTTGTAATTTAGGAAATTGTAGCAAGAAACGGACAACATTACCGCTCCAATAACCCCACCGCCTGGCATGACCACGGAATTGAACTATTTTGTGAGGAGGGGTCCATGATCCGGACAAATAACTTCAAAGGAGTCCGACATCTGAATACTGCAACAATAATCACTTTTCATTTTCAACTAATCCCGTCGTGAAATTTTCACAATAGCTTGTTTCTTCCATATTTTCTTCGCGAATATATATGTTATTTGTTGTTAGAGAAAATACACTGTAACAATGAACCATACATTATTATTTCTTTAAAAAAATTTTGAATAGTTGTGACGCTTCTGATTTTCTCATTGCACATGATAATAACACTTACAATTTATTATTTTCATTCAACGTTCCTAAAGAAAATACGTCACAAAGAATTTTCGATATAAAGTTGACATTAAATCGTTGCATTAGGTCGATTAAAAAAATAAGAATGCATGCTCTTTCATCTTTCCGATCTCTGGGTATATTGTTAATCTCGATATTGGTTAATCAATCAGGAATTGTTGAACTTCATCGCGATTAGAAAGAAAGGTATCAAAATTTTCCTTTTCAAGAGATTGATTGCATTATTAGAAGAATGGAGAACAAACCTGTGATGATTATTCAAAGTAGATTTAGAAAGAATTCCAAAGGAAATGGTATCTTGATCCATAATTCATATGGAAACCGAATACGCTTTATAAGATCAATTCAAAATGTGACGTGTCAAAGAAAATTATCGTGCGGTCCGTGCCCCATTCACGAGTTGACACCTGCAAAACTTTAAGCTTAAAAACTCTCTTTTTTAAATAAAAGAGAATATAAAGGAATATTCAAAAGGAAAAGAAAGACCGAAATGGTCCTGACAGTGTTAGATGTAGAAGGTTAATATTCAGTTTTTTTTTATTCACAAATTGAAAAATGAAAATGTAACATGCCTTTGTTGTATACATTTGTATTATTGCACATAATGATTTATTTGACCTCAATAGCACGATACGTGCGAATGTTGTAGAAAATAAATAAGACTTCTTTTAGTTTTACACAGTATCTTTATTTTCATCTGCTCATATTTTGTCACGCGATAAAACTGAAAGGTTCCCAAAAAGAAAAGATGTTAAATAAATGATGTCGTGTAATATATTTTGGCAGGGATTGTAGCGCGGATTACAATAGTTAGTGCCTAAAAGCTAGTGTTTTCCATAGAGATTTAAAATGTTGGAAACAAAAAAAACCTTGAAGAATTGTTCAAAAGAAAAAAGTACATCTTTTCTAAAGTATCCATATAATTTTTTTTTTCGGCTCATATTTTTTTCACACGATAAAACTGTAACTGAAACTGAAAACGAAAAACGAAAATTCTAAATAAATGTCCTATGATATATTTTGACAGGAATTGTTGCCTGGATTACAATAGTTTGTGCCTTGAGTTTCCCATAGAGTTTTTTTTTTCAATGTTGCAACAATAAGGTAAACCATTGAAAAAAAAATTGTTCAAAAGAAATAAGACTTCTTCAGCGTTCATATTGTTTTCATCGACTCGTATTTTTCACACGATAAAACTGAAAGTGCAACGTATAAAAAACGATGGATGTTAAATGAATGATATCATAACATATTATTTTGACAGTAATTGTAGTGTGGATTTCAGTGGTTTATGACTTGGGGTTTTCATGAATTTTTTTTTCTTTAAATGTAGCAAACAATGAGTTAAACCATCATAGAAGCATTAAGCAAGAAAGACAACTTCTTTACTTCATTATTCATATACTTATTATCGGCTCCTATTTTTATCACACGATAAAACTGAAAGGGCTACGCAAACGAAGAATGATAAATGAATATCGTATGATTGTTTTGACAGGAATTGCAGTGTGGACTCCAACAGTTCGTGCCTAATTGACTTTTGTTACTAGCAAACAAAGTAAACAATTGACGAAATACGAATTGCATGAGGAAAGGTTTGGTGTTTTTATTTTTTACCTTTCTTGAAATAATGTAATTCAATAGGTAGCATTGATTGCTAAAAAAATAAAAGGAAAAATCAAATGATGAACCATGTACCCTACTTCGTAGGGTTTATTTCCGATTCGTCTAATGCCATTTCGTCAAATTGCCAACTCGTCTATATATTTGTCTACCATCGGTTCGTCCACTATCCACATGGTCTAACTGCCAATTCGTCCACTCAACATTTCATCTAATAACCAGTTGGTCCAATAGCCATTCGGTACATATACCGTTTGGTCTAATTGAACTAAGTGTTCAATTGGGCAAAATGAATGAAAATGAACCAATTGGTTATTAGACGAAATGGTGATTAGATGTAGTGATAATTGGACCAAATGGTTGTAAGACGACTTGTTGATGGCCGGAATGGCATAAGACTAAATGAAAGTAGACCATGTGGTCATTGTGGTGAGTGAACGAGTTGGCAGTAAACGAATTGGCAATTTACCCTTCGTAGTATAGTCCGTGAACCATGGACCCTACATGTATATACACTTTTTAAAATGTCGGGCAACATACTGTCCACGCAACAATTGGTTAAAACTTTATCCAATTCTGGGTATATAGTTTTAATCCAATAAAATGTGCTTTGGGTGAAAACTATACACAATATTGGTTGAAAACTGCCAAGAGTTGGATAATTTTTTTAAACCAATTGTTGTGTGGACAGTATGTTGCCCAACATTTAAAGAGTGTACTTTGTGGTAGGGTCCACGATCCATGGGTAAATTGCCAATTCGTCTACTGCCAACTCGTCCACTCACCACATGGTCTACTTTCAATTAGTCTACTGCCATTCCGTCCATCAACATTTCGTCTAACAACCATTTGGTCCAGTCATCATTACATCTAATCACCATTTCGTCTATGACCATTTCGTCTAATTACCAATTGGTTCATTTTCATTCATTTTGCACATTAACACTTAGTCCAATTAGACCAAAAATTAATGGTAAATGGACTTAATGGCCATTGGACCAACTGGTTATTAGACGGAATGGCATTAGACTAAATGAAAGTAGACCATGTGGATAGTGGACGAACTGATGGTAGACCAAATGAAAGTAGACGAGTTTGCAATTGGACGAATTGGGATTAGACGAATCGGAAATAAACCGATCCATGGACCATTCTGGATGAACCAATCAATTGATCTCTGTTCTCTCGGTGCAACACTCCGTTCCTGGTCATGAACCGGAAACATGAGGCACCAATGGACCCGGTTGTAAAGGGATGGTCCAGGCTGGATATATTTCTATCTCAATAAATAGAGTAGAATTCACAAAGAAAAATGCTGAAAATTTGATCAAAATCAGACAACAAATAACGAAGTTATCGAATTTTAAAGATTTGCATTATTCCGGCGAAACAGTTATAGGCATGTCTTTATGAATATTAATCAGGTTGGCTGATGATGTCATATGTATTTCATAATATGAAATTAGGTTTATTAAAAAAATTCTACCAAGAACTAAAACAATTGGTTTGATAACTGATTGAGTGCATTAGTTATTTACTGCCACAACTTATTTCATCATAATGGAGACACATCATTTACACAATACACATGTATGAAAAAATGAAACAATTATGAAATTCATGTAATAACATAAGAAAAAGGAAAGTAAGGATGTGACATCACCAGCCCACCTAATGAATATTCATGACGATGTGCATATAACTCTTTTCACAAAATATTCATAAAATTTAAAATTCAATAACTTCGTCATTTGTTATCCGATTATGATGAAATTTTCAGCATTTTGTGCTGTGAATTTTACTCTATTTATTTAGATATAAATATTTTCAGCCCAGACCATCCCTTTAAGGGCAATTTGACTCGAGATTTTTTTTTACATAATGAATAACCATAGAGTGTGATAGAGCTCGTGCAGGAGACTGCTTCATACGTTCACAAAATGCAATGATGATGTTCTCGACTTATTGAGCGGATTTTTACTCAAATTCTGTCAAAGACTTCTATTACGTTTATTCTTACACACAGATCGTAAGTAGTTATAATGTGTGACCATGGACCTACTCTGACAGAGTAGTAGGTCCATGGTGTGACGAAAATACTTGTGCTTCATTGACAAAGCTGCAGGTTATAATCACACTACGGACAAACACTTAATTGGAGATTGTCTTGGTTTTTTTTTCCTGTTTAAAATTGAGGCGAGACTTAAAAAAATACAGGTCCACGTATTGTAGGCTGATTCAATTACTTCAATAAGAGGTATCTGCATGTGCTACGAATAGGAAATATGGGGGGAAATCGTTGGAAAAACCCCAAAAACTGAACCCGCTGGACTATCTCGACAACAGCACTTTACAACTTTCTTAGTACCACTAGCGCCCTCTTCCGTCATAAGACTTATTCGTGAACGAAAGCGCGAGTTTCACTTCTTATTCCAATGGGTTAAGTTTCAAACCTAAAAAGGGATCAAACGCTTCGAAAATTATGATGCCACCTGTTCCTAGTTCATCTGGAGAACACGGCACCATGGCGTTTTACGAATGTTATCATTCACGAACAATTTCAGTGGAATTATTGGTTGGGATCACCTGAGAAGTACCGTTACTATGGTAACTGTTAGTGAATGACACCTCGTCAATTCCAACAACCTCCAGATCCCATCGCACCCACATTACACTCAGGGCCATTTTCAAAGCTAGCAATAGCCCAGACAGTAGCTCAGTGCGTATAGCGCCAAACCTTCGTCAGTTTACGTATAGGGAACTCCGAGAGGGAACTCCCTGATCAAGCATAATTAGCATGTGAGATGAACACTTGTTAGGACCCATTCCCTTAAACTATAATTTCACTATCAGAATTAGGATATTATTATCAATATTCAATTGACAAAGGTGATTCTTGAATGGTTGTCAAAGAAATACGACATACCGCCATACAGGATAGTGTTGACGAAAAGATTTATGAAAGTTTGTCCGCTGCTACGGCGAAGTCACACAACCGTGACGTCATCAGGACGCCATTTTGAGAAATCCCATGCAGTTAAAGTTTCACTTATGATTTTTTACGTACACGAAGGGGCACAAATGCAACCATGATCAGTAGGCATATACCAATAGTATGTGTGAACATGGAATAGTAACTTCACCCATGTATTTGTAGCAAACAATTAAGGTTTAACATTATCAATCATAGATCTAGATCTGGAAAGTGCACTTTCATATAAATCCTAATTTGAAATTGGTAAAAGTTTACTCAGACTTTAACCAAATACGACGTTTCAAAGACCTTAAAGTATATCTTCACGTTTGTTAACACTACAGAAGTACATGTCTACCAATAATAACGAAGTCATCAACTTAAAGATAAATACCAGTTGCGGTAACGATCTCAAATGAGTTCGAATGACCACCCAAGTGATTGTATTCATAAATAAAAAATATGTGCCAAATGGATCAGGAGAAAATGTGTAATTGTTGAGAAATTAGCAAAATAAGCACGGAATTCTATAAAATATCGGGTATTTTTCCGAACAATATTAATACCCTGCCCCACATAGGCCGTTTTGTGTAAGTGATCATCAGAATTATTGGTTTTCAGCTAAAATTTCATGATTTCACAAAGATAAGTTCAATGTACCACAACTATAGATCTACCTTGATTTTCAAGACTTTCTCATGAAATAATTGTTTGTGGAGCGTTGTGGCCCAGTGGATTAGTCTTCGGACTTTGAAACAGAGGGTCGTGGGTTCGAATCCCAGCCATGGCGTAATTTCCTTCGGCAAGAAACTGATCCACAATGTGCTGCACTCAACCCAGGTGAGGTAAATGGGTACCGGTAGGAAGTAATTCCTTTAAAAGCTGTGTGCGCTATGAACGCCTAGCTTAGCCGGGTAATATAGGAGCGCCTTGAGCACCTAACAAGGTGGATATGTGCGCAATATAAATACCCTATATTATTATTATTATTATTTGCCGCTACTTTCATTTACCTTTAACACCATAGACATGCTATCACTGAAGATCTCCACTGAACTATAAGCACATGTGGGGAAGTGTTAATGTTTGGGGAAATTTCGACACCTGGCAGAAATTCCATGCTTTTTTTACTTGCCTTTTTAACAATTTCTTCAAGAATCATTTGTCACATACAGCCTTCACAAACACATGGGTCTATTTTGTGATAATTATTTTTTATTGAATTCTGTCACTTATCATCGCGTTTCCTTTTGTATTACTACACTCTAAAAAACAGAGAGTAAACATTTACCAAATATTGGGTAGAAAGGGAACATGCATGTTTGCGGGGTAATTTTCCCCCCAATATTGGGCAAAAATGCATGTTTGAACTTTGAAGGGTAAATGTCAACGCAACATTGCGTAAAATTTACAAAATATTTGGTATCTTTTTACCCAGCAAACATGCATGTTCACATTTTCAGAGTGTATTTTGATGAAGGCCTTCCTATTATCATGGACCTACTACATACTATCATAGAATCTCCTTATAAGTTGTAACAAAATGGAGTTGAAGAAATTGTGTTATTCAGACTTCTTGGGGCAGAAGTTAAAATATTTGCAATCTCATATACGTGTAAAGTGTAGGAAGATTACTTTTAGCTCTTTGTCATATAAAAAGTAATAAATCCGTGCAAACTTCAAAATGCCACTTCTTCGTTATTTTTTAATACTCTGTCCTTGATATAGTTCGTGTTTTTTTAGTTTTTATTGGTTTCATAAGTTTTTGTAACAAATTACAGATAACCAATACAAAATTTGAGTAAAAAAAAGAGAAAATGTTTACCAAATCATAGAATTGTTGTTTAGTCTCAAACAAATATACGGTTATATACCTGGCTTATATACCGAGTAGTCCAAATTATTCGTTATGTAAAATCAAATCTTAAAAAATGACTGACTGAATATATAATTTTGTTCAATTTAAAACCTTGTATGAAATTTACATTGAATGTGAAGGTGAAATGAATTGAAATTCTTGTCGGAAATATGCATGCCGATGCTCTCATGTGATGTGGTGGATGCTAAAACATCTAAAATCATGGATTTTCTCAAACGGTCATGTTTCTCCACTTATTTTGTGAAGAAAACAAAACTACTCCACTTGTTATTAACTGGGTGTTTATATGATTTCCGGGTCTTCAAGGCCGTTCAACAACATGATAAAATGTTCGTTAAAAAATATAAGCGAGGGAGCAAAGCGAGATAATCATAAATAATGTGTGTCTGGGACATTTGGATGTTGAAAAGGAAGGATTCTCACAATTTTTTCAACTGTGAAGCGTGAATTTCAGTGAAACCATACAGAGCATGAAAATTCGAGGAATCCTATATCTCACCTTGCTGGGCGGTTCGAACTGTTTCTTGAGAAACTTGACTCCATCAGCAACTCGAATCGTGGGTATATCAAATTTAGGATACATCTTGGTAGAGCTATAGCTAAAGAACAGATCAAGATGCGACGATTTCACTCAAACGCATGCCAAAGAGATACTCCCCAAGTAAAATAAATCCAATACAAGTAGGTTATTCGGTGATTGACTGTTGACTGGTGTCGATTCAGATCATCGGTTCATGTACGATGATCCACTTCCGATGATCGCGTATGGCTGTCATTGGTTGATTCAGTGTTTCCCAATAACATAAATGGAAGGAAATGCTATTGCAAATCACAGGCGAGTGAGGCAACCGATCAGGCAACACTAAAACGAAGCAAGGAGAACATCAAATTGCTTGTTCCAGCCAAACTAAAATGTTGTAGGATACGTTATGAAGTCATTCCTCTCTCATCCTTACACCACAAAACCATGACCATAATGAAAGCATAAACTTACAAAGTCATTCATGGTCTTATGGTCTTGTCTTTCGCACTCTTTACGTTCAAATCAGGTGTCCTTGCATGGTCCTGTTCGAGTGTTGCAGTCAGTGTATTCCTTCAGTATTCTTCAGTTACCCCCAAAACACAAAAGGCATTTTAAACCTCGCAATGCACTCAAAGTGAAAACGATCAATAATGTCAATGAACTGTTGAACATGAGCATGAAGAATAGAAGATCGGGCAAGGAGCGCTTAGCTTCAAATCCCCATATACAGGCAATGAATCTCACTTTCACTTGGTTTCTAATGTAGTAAGAGTCGGTAGGCGTTTATATCTCAACACTTACGGTATGATTATATTTTCTCCTTAATTTCCACAAGCAGTCATATTTCCACCAAGATTTAGTGCTGCTGATGCTGATGATGACAAAAAGGTACCGAAGTGCTGACAGAAGATATCTCGTTTAATAATATTCGATTTAAAAAATCGACACAAGTTCCAGTTCTCAAGACCAAGTTTAGTTTTTCGTCAAAACTCGAAAAAAAAAAAAAGATTTTCGTTTTGTTTTGGCTTTAGAAACAAAAATACAGTCTCTTGTTAATTGTTAATATCTTCAAACACAAAACATGCGAATAGAGGACCGAATTCCTGGACTAATTTACTGGAGCCAGATTGCGCAGCGTGGAGCGAAAATATTATATTCCTCGTCACACGACGTACTTGGAACCAATGAAGCGAAATCGGTGTGGGCGACACATCAAAACGTTCGCAGCATTTATATGCTTTTGAGTGTGTGTATAGTAGTGTGTGTGTGTGTGTGCGTTTCACGTTCTTTTTTTTATCGGCCCCTTCAATTTTTTTTACGAGGAGATTACAAGCTGGTTGGTTCCTTCGGGCCTATAAGCAAAAACATACACTTCAGGTGTGGTCTGGCTATCGAGATGTGTACATTATGGGTGTCTAACATATTGAGAGGAGGTTGAAAAGACCATGGAGGTAGAAAGGAAAGACTGGCTGTGAAGTTGACTCTCACCGTTATGTCAACAAGCAAGGAATATTTCATCCGCTTTCCTCCTCCTACTCCGGCTGCTCGATCGTCTGTTTCTGCTTGTGTTTCTCTCTTTTGCTCTATATTTTCTTCCATCCCCTCCCCCGTTTCTCCATTCTCTCTCTCTCTATCTTTCCTCCTTTCTTTCTGTTGAATCTTGAATCTTGCCAAAACTTTCTTTCTCTCGCATTTCCCGCCCTCCCCGCATCACCCAAGGACTTTAGTACACCAATGATTACACAATTTTTTTTTTAGAATCCCGAACCTTAATTCTGGCAAACATACAACCAAACTGCTATAATTTGAAGAAAAAACACATTCCCCGCCCTAACCCCAACACCGAAAAGAAAATTATGCAAGAACCCTGTAAATGCCGTTTCCCTGTATGAGTTTGGCGCCATACAAAAATTACTACACCCAAAATGTCCAAACATAATATTGTTCCATGTGTTGTTGTGTGGTGATGGAAGTATGGCACTGGTAATGTTGGTGGTAGAACTGATGGTGCTGGTAGGTGTGGTTGTGATAGCGGTGACAGTTGCGATTGAAAGTGGTGGTGGTGGTCAGTGGCGTAACAGGCGGGGGGGCAGGGGGGGGCAAGCTGCCCCCCCTGGCGGATTTCACCGGGAAAATAAAAAAAAAGCGGGAAAAAAAGAGAAAAGGGAGACAGAGAAAAAGGGGAAGGGAAAAAAGAAAGAAAAAGAGGAAAGGGAAAAAGGGAAAGGAAAAAATTAAAAGAAAGGGAAAGAAAGGAAGAACATAAATAGGGAAAATGGAAGGAAAGCGGGAAAAAGAAGGAGAGAAGAACACGTGAGGAAGTATAAATATCTTGAAATACTAATACATTAGCATGATTAGCAAGAGAGGGATATAAAATCAAAAGGGATGACTCAGCAATGGCATGCACGGGCAAGAATGGCTGGAAAATGGGAGAAAGAGGCAGAAAGAAACGGGAAATGAAGGAAGAACCAAATGCTTAATTGGAAAATCAGAATATATAGAGAAAAGGGACGAGAATGATAAGCGAACTTAATAACACGACCGGGTTGTCAAGGAATGAAAAATATAAAGAACGGTAAGAAAGGTGGATGGCGTCTATTATAAGCTTGCTAAATTTTATGCAATATATAATGGTCGCAATCAGGACAAAGTGTCCCGGGAAAAATCCTTAGCCAAAGTAGGGTTAGCCAAGGGCTAGTCATATCCCCCGATATTATGTCCTAACCTAAGTAAAGCTATGCGCTGGCAAGATTTACCGTAAAAAGCCAATTTACTTTGGCTAAATTTGCAAAGCTACTATCACATAAGTAGAATTTAATTTCAAAATCATATTTAAAAGTCATTTTTTCTGGCTCGCTTCGCTCGCTGGCGACTTTTATAAATTTTTCCACATTTGCAATGTTGTGCTGCCTCGAAATATTTCGTTTATTATCCGCAACTGCGTTGAAGTTATATGGGTTGTGTATGTACCCGCGGTTTGATAAAACAGTGGCCATCTGCAATGTTTAGAAATATCCCGACGTTCCGGGGGCTCCGCCCCAGACCAGTAGCGGCAGGAAAGGGGAGGCACGGGTGGCATTTGCCCCCAGTGAGTTGGCCCCACTCCCAAAATTTTGAAAAATAAAAGAAATGTATAGTAAATGTTGTCTACTAAAGCTGCTAAGTGCTCCGAAACAGCTTTTTCGTTCCTTAAATTTTGAAAATTTTCTCATCCATTCACTGTTAGCTCCCAATAATTTTTGTCACTCACATAAATCTTTCAGGTCATTTTTAAAATTCAAAATGTCGCCCGCGCTATACACGCTCGCAGTAGCTGTTGACTGAGATAAGTAAATTATCTGTTCAAATGGGACTTAATAATCCATTGTTCAAGTCAATATGCTTCTCGTGATTAGAGTTTTTATTATTCGTTTTGGCGAGATACGCATCCTGCCTATTCATAATTTTCATAAATAAAAAATTTCAGCTCGCGCTACGCACGCTCGCATGAAATGTTTAATTAGATAGCCATCCAATTCATGTTTACAAAAAGTGCTTATAAACCGTCCAGTTATCATCTCAGGATGTTAAAAATTTTCAGCTCGCACTTCGCGCTCGCATTATTTATTTGGTGAGATATCAACTTCATGACCCAATGCAAACATCTAGTCCTTAACAGGTCCCTTTTCAAGTCAATAGGGTCTACATTAAAAACAAATAGCTCGCGCTTCTTGCTCGATTTTGAGAAATAGGCAAAATATTTGTGTGTTGACCCGCCCCCAAATGTTCTTTTGCCTCCCCCGAGGTTAAAAATCCTGGGCCGCCATTGCCCCAGACCCGATCCGCATATAGCACTGGCCCCCAAAAGTTCTACAACCGAGAACATAAAAGAAATGATGAAAGAAAATGAAAGGAAGATGTAAGATATGATGTTATTTTCTGAATACCATGTCACAATCAATCTCAAAGTTAGATTCTCATGAAAAGCTCTTTTTTTTCTCACTCGCTTCGCTCGCTCGGGACTTATATCAAGCAACTTTTTGCTGCGCGCGCCATGCTGTGCCCCCTCTTTTTTTTGGGGGGGGGATACTTATCACGCATTGAGCTTTGCCCTAATGCTCGGGGCACAATCATAAAAAATCCTGTTCATACCATGATATGACCGGGAAATTTTTGGCTCTTGCCCCCCCTGGCCACCGACCCCTGTTACGCCACTGGTGGTGGTGGTGATGATGCTGCTTGTGCAGTTTAAAGGCCAAGTCCACCCCAGAAAATGTTGATTTGAATAAAAAGAGCAAAACCCAACAAGCATAACACTGAAAATTTCATCAAAATCGGAAGTAAAATAAGAAAGTTATGGTATTTTAAAGTTTCCCTTACTTTTATCAAAATTGTCATATGCACAATTCAGTTACATGCAAATGAAAGAATCAATGATGTCCCTCACTCACTATTTGTATTTGTTTTTTATTGTTTGAATTATACAATATTTCAATTTTTAAAGATTTGACAATAAGGAGTAGGACCAACTTGACTGAACCATAACATTTTAAACAATGGTACTTCCACATGTTCAGGGAGAAACAAAATTTTGTTTCACAAGACAATGCTGAGAAAATTACAATATTTCATACAATAACATACACAAGAAATGGTGAGTGATGTCATCAGTTCCTTCATTTGCATACCGAAATTGAGCAAAACTTTAAAATGTCACAACTTTCTTATTCTACATCCAATTTTGATGAAATGTTCAGTGTTATGCTTGTTGGGTTTTGCTCTTTTTATTCAAATCAACTTTATGTTGGGGTGGACTAATTCTTTAAAGGGATTCTCCGGGTTGAAACTATTCATATCTGAATAAATAGAGTAAAATTCACAAAGCAAAATGCTGAAAATTTCATCAAAATGGGACAACAAGTAACGAAGGTATTTATATTTATATATTTATTCAGTCTTATTTAAAAACAGGGTAATCCTTTCAGAGCCAAGAGGCCTGCTTTTCAAAAGAGCCCTGTTACATAAAATATTACATACAAATGAGAACTTATAATGTACAAAACCATAGAAATAGAACTACACAAAATAATACAACACATATGTAATTAAACTAAATTGAACTAAAATGAACTAATCTAGACTAAACTAAACTAAAAAACTTAGCTAAAAGCATAACAAAACAAGACATGAAAAAGGAAAAGGAAACCGGTAACCAGCACGACATAAAAAGTTTGACTTCTATTAGTACGATTATAACAGAAAATGAACCAGCAATTTCCTGCATTATTTTAACAATGACAGGTTGAATAAAAATTAAAGTTTAGCAATATTTTGTTAAAATAGTTATATACACGTCATCATGAATATTCATCAGGTGGGCTGGTGATGTCACATCCCCACTTTCCTTTTTCCTATGTTATTACATGAAATCATATTTGTTTCATTTTTTTCATTCGTGTGTGGAAAATGTGTCTCCTTTATAATGGAATAAGTTGCAGCAATGAATATCTAATGCACTAAATCAGTTGACAATCCATATTTTTAGTTCTTGGTAGAAAAAAAATGAATAAACCTAATTTCATATGATAAAATACAAAAGAACAAGTGGGGATATGACATCATCATGTTGCTCATTGAATATTCATGAAGACATGCCTAGAACTGTTTCATTGTTTTCACTGTTTGTGGAGATAATGGTGATGCTGATCATTTGGTAATGATTGTAGTGGTTGTTGTGGTTTATTTCCAATTCGTCTATTGCCAATTCGTCCAATTGCCAAATCGTCTACTACCATTTGGTCTATCATCAGTTCGCCTACTCACCACATGGTCTTCTTTCATTTAGTCTAATGCCATTCCGTCTAATAACCAGTTGGTCCAATAGCCATTTAGTCCATATACCATTTGATCTAATTAAACTAAGGTGTTAATTGTGCAAAGTGAAAAGAAAATGGGTATTAGACCAACTTGTTATTAGACGAAATGGTATAGACGAAATGGTGATTAGACGGAGTGATGATTGGGCCAAATATTTATTGGACCAAATGGTGGTTTAGACGAAATGTTGATGGACGGAATGGCATTAGACTAAATGAAGGTGTAGACCATGTGGTGAGTGGACGAGTTGGCAGTGGACGAATTGGCAATTTACCGTCGTAGTGACAGTCAAGCTCTACAACGGTGTACAGAGGAGCCATGTAATAATAACTCACTTTATTGTTTTTGCTGGTGGTGGTGGTGAAGATGATGGTGCTGGAGATGTGTGGTGGTGTCGCTGATATTAAAATGATGCCATTCGTGAATAGTGTTGGTGGAAGTGGTGTGAGTAGTGCTTGATGGTGCATGGTGGCGGTGGTTGAGTTGCATGTATGGTGGTACGAGGTGACTGTTTTGGTGGTGATAACATGCAGGTACTGGTATACCTCTGCTGGTACATGGCTGGGGAGTATGGTGGTGCTAGTTGATGATGCAATTAGTTTGGATAGTGGTATGTAGGTGTCAGGTTATGGTTCTCGTACATGGTAGAAGTGGTGGTGGTGGTGGTGGTGGTACGATTTGAGTTGTATGGATGTGTTTGTTTGATTGTTTATTCATTTTTTTATTCATTCAATCATAATTTGATTTCAAAATCATGTAGCTAAAAAATATTGAAGTATAGCGGAGTAAAAGAAGACTTAAGCAAGGGGAAGGGCAACGAACAGAGCATGGAGAGCGAGAGGGGAGATATAGGATAGAGAATGAGGTAAAAAGAAATGAAAGCCAACAAAAAACTGAAAAAGGCGCTGGTGCAAAGCTTTGTAATACGAATAGGAGAGTTGGAGTGTTTTGACTGGTTAAATAGCAGGTTATTCTTCACTTCAACAATAACCCTTTTCATTGGTTTATAATCATAATAGCACCAAATAGCTCTAATTTGGTAAAAACCCGTGAGCTTATGAAAGAAAGTAAACTTTGCTAGGCCTGATTATGGCGGTAGGTACAGATTTTTCGAGTCAGAAATTCTCGAGTAGTAATACGGGACATGTAGGAAGAGCATAGACAGAATAGAGGATCAAAATGATATATAAGAGGGCATATCGAAATGGCAAATTGCCAGTTCGTCTATTGCCAACTCGTCCACTCATCACATGGTTTATCTTCATGTAGTCTAATGCCATTACGTCCATCAATATTTCGTCTAACAACCATTTGGTCCAATTATCACTTCGTCTATAAATCACCAGTTTGTCTACATTTCGTCTGGTAACCAGATGGTCTAATGTCCATTTTATTTTCAATTATTTCGCCCAATTAACACTTAGTCCAATTAGACGAAATTGTATATGGACTAAATGGCTATTGGACCAACTGGTTATTGAACGAAATGGTGAGTGCACGAAATGGCAATTAGACCATGTGGATAGTAGACGAACTGACGGTAGACCAAATGATAGTAGACGAGTTGGCAATTGGACGAATTGACATTGGACCAGTTGATAATAAACCATCGAAATGACCTTGCTCGCAAAACATACAGAATTCTTATTCAGTTCGACTTTTTCTGTATTTACATGACAATGTAAATATTACACAACAGTAGTCTAAAGTCAATCTAACTGAGAGTTGATATACACCATGTACACTGTTATCGAAAATAGTCTAACATAGTCGTTTTAGATAGTAAGAAACTGTCTTTCTAGCAAAAAAATATATGAACAACGACTAAAAAAGATATTTCAATAAACAAAATCAAAGAAGCATGCAAATAACGGCAACTAAACAAAAATCAGATGTAAAATGGTCGATTATGCGAATGAGAGAGTATATCAAATAAGCATCTTTTTTATTTGATTTGATTTGATTTCGTTTTTTTTTTCATTTGCATTCATAATATTCGTATATAATACATTTTTCATGACATAACGAACATAATATATTGGTTACTGCTTTGCCGTGAATCATTTATAAGAATATGGACTGAATAAAATGTCATTAAAATGAAATATGATCTTCTACCAAATAACTCCAACATTTACAATTTGCAGGAGAAGGATTGTCATTATAAGCAGATTGCTTGAAAAAAAAGACGACTTGATGGTTTGGTTGACATTGTGCTCTTCTTGTTTCGTCTTCGTTGTCGTCGTTGTTGTTTTGTTTTTTTTTGTATATATTATATACATATATAATAAATATATTGATTATTGGTTACTTTTGGGGGCATGAATCATGAATAAAAATATTGACTTAATAAAATGTTATTCAAATCAAATTGTCATTATAAGCAGATTGCTTGAAAAAAATGACGACCCTAGATTAGAACTCATTAAATTAATTTATACATTTATTCAGCAGAATGGTAATATTCGTTCATAATTTTAATAATGATGATTATTGGTGACACTGATGAAGATGAAGGCCATGAAGATGATAATGATGATGGTGGTCATGGTACATTTTTTAATTATTATTCTATCAAAGGAAGAGTGATTTAATGATTAACTGAAACAGAAAATTTACTTCAAATATTCTGATGATTTTTGTATATTTTAATGATAATACTTAATTTAAAATATCAAACTTTCAGAGTAGATCCTATATAATTTGTGTTACCTTCGTTATTCCGAAGGTTCGTTTTTCCCAGGGTTAGAATATTCCGAAGATTCGTTATTCCGAACGTTCGTAATTCCGATGGTTCGTAATTCCGAAGGTTCGTTTATCCGAAAACGCGCAGAACGATTTTTTTATTAAGATTTGTAAGTGGTAAACATTTAATCAAGAATGGATCTTTTAGTAGAAATTTTGAACTTGGACAAAACAATTTCAAAATGCATCAATACTCCCCTAGCGGAATTGACAGGTCTGGCAATGAGAAATAAACATTATAAACTAGCCTCATAAGCCTACGATCACTCCTCTGAGAGAATTATGCGTACGTGAACGCCCCTGGTAACGATAGATCAGCCCCTTTCCGCAGGGCGCCGGAACCGGGGGCAGGGGGCACTTGCCCATCCCCCAAAATTCCCCTTAGGAAAAAATGCCCATTATTCAAAATGGAAAATGCGGTTTTTTCGAAATGAAATACCCTTTTTGAAGTACAACATAATGTATTTTAGGTTAGAAAACAACACAATTTTTGACTCGCAAGCTACTCACCCTGTGTCTGTTTATAAAAATGTTTAGAATGTCCAGTTTTCAGGTTGGACATGGGCGGAAATCCAAGGGGGGACAGGGGGGACGCGTCCCCCTACCCAAAATAGTAGGGGGACACAATATCAAATGGTGGAAAGAAATACATCATTCAAAAAAGAAATAAAACGTGTATTTTGGACGGGAAGACGTTACTTTTAGGGTGATTCCCTTTTTTTTTTTTTTTTTTGCTTGTCAAATTTATTTTGGTGGAAATGACGTTACTTTTTGGGTGATTACCCTTTTTTTTTTTGCTTGTCAAATTTTCCAGCCCCTGGTCCCCCCCCCCTACCTTTGGGGAGAGATTTCCGCCATTGAGGTTGGAATATCACAAACTTTCAGCTCGCGCTTCGCTCTCGCATTATTTGATTGGTGAAGTAAATATCATATTCTTGAGTGACTAAATGCAGTCCTTAACAGGTTCCTTTTCCGGTCGGTATGTTGAAAATTTCAGCTCGCGCTTCGCGCTCGCGTTAATTCTTTGGTTAGATACAAATCTTTTTCATGATAACAAAAGCTGCTCGGAATGCTTAATTTTTATTTCGTATTGAAATGTCCAAAAGTTTGAGCTTGCGATTCGCACTCACAACAATGCCATTTAAACAGTAATTAGGCGCCATAATTAACTTTAAAAAAAAATGAGTTTTACAACTTCAGATTTGAATAAAATCAAAATGAATGGAATAAAATCATATTGAATTGAACTAAAGAAAGTTCAGGGTGTTCTCCATAACTCTTGTTTTCCATTTGAGAAAAACAAATGAAGTCACCTTTGGGTCATTTTTTTAATCTTCAAAATTTGAAATTCGTATTCCTTCATCTCCCATTGAAATACCATGGAGTCGCCCCTGAATGTTTATAATATGGTTGATGTTCATGTTATATGCTTACATGTTTGAGGGTGTCCTATATGCTTTTCACATTGCATTTCCTTAACCCCATACTATCCTTAACCCCGGACTATCCTTAACCCAATACTATCTTTTTTTGGATTCACACTGTCTTTCTTAACCCCATACTATCTGCTTAGCCGGGGTTAACGCCTTAACCCCGGACTATCCCACTGCTCATGAATATTGATGATTTTACCATACAGATTGTGAATAACATGCAATTTCGACTTCTGTGATTGGCTATTGCGTAGCCCCACTTTTCCTTAGCCCAGTTTCGTTTCACACTGCATCTCTTAGCACCGCAATTGTGGTGCTAGCACCGCAATATTCCGGCTAACCCTGCTTTTTTGCAGGGCCAGATAGTACCGTATTACCGTGCTAGCCCACTTTGCTAAAACGTAGTGTGAAAACTAAGTGGGCTAAGCTTAACCCCGGGAAATTGGTGGGACTAAGACCCCCCCCCCTTAGCCCCACCAATTTAGGACAAAAAGTGCAATGTGAAAAGGTTTTGTCGCAATGGTTTCGTTGACATTATGCTCATCTTGTTTCGTTATTGTTGTTTACTCGTGTGTTTATTATCGTTCGGATAATCGGATGTTTGTCATTGTTATAACATAGTTTTATTGACTCCTTTATTTCAAATCTTTCTTGTTTTCTTATCATGTTATTGCAAGACTAGGTTTGGAGCAGTAAGATAAAGTGCTGTGCATGTGACAATATACGACTTGTGTATATGCAGATTGATAAGAAATGAAAAAAATTGAATTTGAATTTAAAAAAGAAATTGCAAAAATATGGAATATAATTTTCATTGGGCAATATACAATTAAACAAAAGAAACTCGAGATAATTTCACAGATTATCAAACCACACATTAGACCAAAATTAATGACCTTGCCCCCTTCCTCTGCATGGCTTCTTATGTCCAAAGCGTGTAGTGCGAGCTCGCGTATGCCACCCCAAAGTGGTGATCTTGGAGCACGTCTGTTTATGTAGGTAGGAGTAAAAAAAAAAAGATGAAAATTAATTGAGACGTTGATTAACGGGCCAGGATTCCCAACATCATACTCATCTTTGGTGGTCCGCGGTGTGCTAGTCTGACTATTCAGACAGGATGTCAGAAATATTAAGGGGGCGTCTCATTTAGATGTTTGCGTTTTATGTCTTCAACTCGGAGAAAGTGCAACATGATTATGAAAAAATGGGTTAAAAAAGAAACAATACTTTTCTGCTTGTGAACGCTCGATTTTGATAATTTATCTCGGGAATGAAAATGAATTAAGAAAATTAAAATTTGATTTGATTTTGATGTATGATATTACGGTTTTCATTTCATTTTCCGAAGGTAAAAAAAAAAAAGAGAGATAGAGTCAAATGTGCTTTTCATCCCAATATGAGATGATACATACCTTTTATCAATTTCATGTATCGTTTATAATTAATCATTTATTAGTTCCGGAGAGCAGCATGAGCATTTCCAAAACATACGAAATAACTTAGAAAATTACGCAATAACAATCAGTACGGTGGCCGAGTGGTTAAGGCGTTGGACTTAAGTTCCAATGGACGCAATGTCCGCATGGGTTCGAACCCCATCCGTACTAATTCTTTTTTTTTTAAGTGATGTAGATCAGTACATGGAGGTCCATGATCAGTGGAAAGCCCGAGAACTATGAACCAAGAGTTCCGGGGATCAGAATACATTCGCCACTCCCCCCCCCCCCCCATGTGCATCATGTGCGCAATATACTGTTTATGGGTCGGTTATAATTATACACCGTTGTAATCATTGTCTGTTGTGGTGAGCTTACGTGTGGATACGGGCGTATGGCAAGCCGTTTTAACATTTAATCCTATTTCTTGTAATCAAGAATTCGATTTCTTGATATCAAGAAATGAATTATTGAAAGAAAGAAATAATAACGAAAAAGTAAAGTAAAGAAAGAAAGAAAGAAAGAAAGAAGAAAGAAAGAAAGAAAGAAGAAAGAAAGAAAGAAAGAAAGAAAGAAAGAAAGAAAGAAAGAAAGAAAGAAAGAAAGAAAGAAAGAAAGAAGAAAGAAATAAAGAAGAAAGAAAGAAAGAAAGAAAGAAAGAAAGAAAGAAAGAAAGACAGAAAGAAAGAAAGAAAGAAAGAAAGAAATAAAGAAAGAAAGAAAGAAAGAAAGAAAGAAAGAAAGAAAGAAAGAAAGAACGAAAGAAAGAAAAAGAATTACAGATAGAAAAAAGAATGGATGAAAGAAATGATAACGAAAAAGTAAAGAAAAAAAATATATATATATATATAACATATACAAAGCTTATGTATCGTTTATAATTAATAATTTATTAGTTCCAGAGAGCAGCATGAGCATTTCCAAAACATACGAAATAACTTTAAAAATGTCGCAAAAAACAACCAGTACGGTGGCCGAGTGGTTAAGGCGTTGGACTTAAGTTCCAATGGACGCAATGTCCGCATGGGTTCGAACCCCATCCGTACTAATTTTTTTTTTTTAAGAAGTGCTGTAGATCAGTGCATGGAGGTCCATGATCTGTGGAAAGCCCGAGAACTATGAACCAAGAGTTCCGGGGTTCAGAATACATTCGCCACTCCCCCCCCCCCTATATTTCTTGTAATCAAGAATTCGATATCAAGAAATGAATTATTGAAAGAAAGAAAGAAATAATAACGAAAAAGTAAAGTAAAGAAAGAAAGAAAGAAAGAACAAAGAAAGAAAGAAAGAAAGAAAGAAAGAAAGAAAGAAAGAAAGAAAGAAAGAAAGAAAGAAAGAAAGAAAGAAAGAAAGAAAGAAGGAGAAAGAAAGAAAGAAAAAGAATTACAGATAGAAAAAAGAATGGATGAAAGAAATGATAACGAAAAAGTAAAGAAATAAAAAAAATATATATATATATTATACATATGATTTTATTTCCTCTCAGTCACTATTTACTAATTGTCAATATGGTTTATTGAAGCATCTTTCTCCTGAAATGGCATTAATTGATTTATATGATTTTGTTACCCGTTCTTTTAGTAAAAAAGAGCATACTATTGGAGTGTTCTTGGATTTAACAAAGGCCTTTGACTCTATTGATTTTTCAATTTTATTACACAAGCTTAAGTTTTATGGAATCAGAGGATTATCTTTATCTTGGTTTGAGAATTATCTTTATGGTAGAAGTCAACACGTTCTGTATCAAAACACATTATCCGATTCACTAAACGTAACATGTGGCGTGCCGCAGGGCTCAATCCTCGGCCCCCTGTTGTTTTTACTATTTATTAACGATCTTCCTAATTGCTCTGATGAGTTGAAATTTATTTTGTTTGCCGATGATACCAACATTCTTTACTCAACAAAAAAATTACTTAACAGTAAACAACAATTTAAATGACAAATTAATCAATGTTTCATACTGGTTTAATTGTAATAGATTATCATTGAATGCTGAAAAGTCTAATTTAATCTACTTTCATAGTAAAAAATCTCAATTTCATACAAATATTTCTGAACAACTAAAGATATCAATGAACGGCAAGATTATTCAGAGAGTCCACTCTGTTAAATTTTTAGGTATTTTTATAAATGAAAACATGTCATGGACTGATCACATTATGTATATTGCAAACAAAGTGTCAAAGGGTGTTGGTATCGTTGGTAAGCTGCGAACAGTATTACCTAATAATATACTGAGATTGCTTTACAATACATTTATTTTACCATTTTTGACTTACTGTAATGCTGTTTGGGCAAACACTTACAAATCTAAGTTGAAGTCCCTTTTCTCATTACAAAAGAAAGCTGTTAGAATATGTTCTTTGAATTCATATCATGCCCATAGTAGGCCTCTGTTCAGATCACTCAAAATTCTTGACATTTATTAGTTGAATAGATATTGCATCTTGATTTTATGTTTCAAACATAAAATTGGGTTTTTACCTTGTTTACTTAATGATATGCTTTCATTAAATATGTCAGTACATAACTATAATACAAGGAATAAAAATAAATATCATTTATGGGCAGTCGAAAAATCCTATCTGTTATTTTCATTCAGTCATAAAGCACCAACAGTTTGGAATGACCTGCCAAGTAATATAACATCAATAAAGAATTATAATGCATTTAAAATAAGTATAAAGGAGCATTTAATCAATCTTCAACTTGTGTAGATTTATTTTCCACCTTTTACCTTTGTGTAGGGTTTGTTTGGTTTGTTTGTTTGTTTTGTTTTTTGTTTTGTTTTGTTCCCATTTATTGTTTGATCTTGTGTTTTATTGTGGGCAAATAAGTTTCTTATATCTTACTTTGTTAATTATATTTTGTCTAATTCCTTTAGGGGAGGTTATCTAGACAAACTCTATTTTGGGGTTTTTATAATTTCCCTATTTCCTCTGTTGTTTAAAATGTTAACTTATTGTATACATATATATTTTATGTGGAAGACTTTTGTAATACATGTACATGAATATGGTTTACATTTGCTCAATTATGTATTTTTATGAATTTGTATATTGTGATTTTTAATTGGAAATAAATGAATTGAATTGAATATACAAAGCTTATGTATCGTTTATAATTAATAATTTATTAGTTCCAGAGAGCAGCATGAGCATTTCCAAAACATACAAAATAATTTAGAAAATGGCGCAATATCAACCAGTACGGTGGCCGAGTGGTTAAGGCGTTGGACTTAAGTTCCAATGGACGCAATGTCCGCATGGGTTCGAACCCCATCCGTACTAATTTTTTTTTTAAGAAGTGCTGTAGATCAGTGCATGGAGGTCCATGATCTGTGGAAAGCCCGAGAACTATGAACCAAGAGTTCCGGGGATCAGAATACATTCGCCACCCCCCCCCCCCTGTGCATCATGTGCGCAATATACTGTTTATGGGTCGGTTATAATACACCGTTGTAATCATTGTCTGTTTACATGTTGATACGGGCGTATGGCAATCAAGAATTCGATTTCTTGATATCAAGAAATGAATTCTTGAAAAAAAAGAAATAATAACGAAAAAGTAAAGTAAAGAAAGAAAGAAAGAAAGAAAGAAAGAAAGAAAGAAAGAAAGAAAGAAAGAAAGAAAGAAAGAAAGAAAGAAAGAAAGAAAGAAAGAAAGAAAGAAAGAAAGAAAGAAAGAAAGAAAGAAAGAAAGAAAGAAAGAAAGAAAGAAAGAAAGAAAGAAAGAAAGAAAGAAAGAAAGAAAGAAAGAAAGAAAGAAAGAAAGAAAGAAAGAAAGAAAGAAAGAAAGAAAGAAAGAAAGAAAGAAAGAAAGAAAGAAAGAAAGAAAGAAAGAAAGAAAGAAAGAAAGAAAGAAAGAAAGAAAGAAAGAAAGAAAGAAAGAAAGAAAGAAAGAAAGAAAGAAAGAAAGAAAGAAAGAAAGAAAGAAAGAAAAAGAAAGAAAGAAAGAAAGAAAGAAAGAAAGAAAGAAAGAAAGAAAGAAAGGAAAAGAATTAAAGATAGAAAAAAGAATGGATGAAAGAAATGATAACGAAAAAGTAAAGAAATAAAAAAATATATGTATATATTATATAAACAAAGCTGAGAAAATATTTCAACGGAGTCATTCTTTCACCAATAATAATTGACATTGCTAAATAACGATATCTTTGAGACATTAGAATAAAATTACACTGGATAACAGGGAGATGGAATTATTGTTCGTACAAACATGGGAATAGGTTCATGGTACAAATAAAATCTTGTGGTTCAACGATCGAGTGCCCTATCGCTTGATTCGCACATGAATGACAAAATATCTGTATTTTATCATCAGTAGAAAGCTTTAAAGAAAGAAAGAACGCTTTAAAGAAAGAAAGAAAGAAAGAAAGAAAGTAAGTAAGAAAAGAAAGAAAGACAGTAAGTAAGAAAAGAAAGAAAGAAAGTAAGTAAGAAAAGAAAGAAAGAAAGAAAGAAAGAAAGAAAGATAGAAAGAAAGAAAGAAAGAAAGAAAGAAAGAAAGAAAGAAAGAAAGAAAGTAAGAAAGAAAGAGAAAGAAAGAAAGTAAGTAAGAAAAGAAAGAAAGAAAGAAAGAAAGTAAGTAAGAAAAGAAAGAAAGAAAGAAAGGAAAAGAATTAAAGATAGAAAAAAGAATGGATGAAAGAAATGATAACGAAAAAGTAAAGAAATAAATATATGTATAAATACAAAGCTGAGAAAAATATCTTAACGGAGTCATTCTTTCACCAATAATAATTGACATTGCTAAATAACGATATCTTGGAGACATTAGAATAAAATTACACTGGATAACAGGGAGATGGAATTATTGTTCGTACAAACATGGGAATAGGTCCATTGTACAAATAAAATATTGTGGTTCAACGATCGAGTGCCCTATCGCTTGATTCGCACATGAATGACAATATATATGTATTTTATCATCAGAAGAAAGCTTTAACCTCAGCACAATAAGGGACATTACGGAATTAACAATGTTTTTCGACCATCAATCGAACGGAACAATCCCTTGATTTGAATATCTCATGAAAGAGCAAGAATACTCGTCCAAATTTTGACTTATTCTTGAAAATAGGGCGTAATTTATTGGCCTTTGTCAGAAATGTTTATGGCCTTGTGTGAGCGCCCTGCCACACAAACAAAACAAAAAGACGAAAGAAAAAGGAAAAGAAAGGGAAGAAAAATGGTCGAATGAGAACATAAGCCGACATGTGTGGTCCATGTCTAGTCTATGTTCGAGACGCCTTAGCCTTTGGTACAATTTATGATTAATTGTATTGTATTATCTCTCTGTGAGGTACATGTTTTTTTTTTAAGTAGCTACATTATCACAATTACAATCTCCCTATCCACATTTAATTACCTTAAATTTGTTTATCGGGTGGGTGATGTTGTCAAATCTTATATATGGTCCGGGCGAAAAAATATTTATATCCAAATATATATGAGTAAAATTCACAGAGCAAAATGCTGAAAATTTCATCAAAATCGGATAACAAATAACGAAGTTATTGAATTTTAAAGTTTATGAATATTTTGTGAAAACAGTTATGCACATCGTCATGTATATTCATTAGGTGGGATGATGATGTCATATCCCCACTTTCCTTTTTCTTACGTTATTACATGAAATCATAAATGTTTCATTTTTTCATACATGTGTAAATGATGTGTTTCCATTATGATGAAATAAGTTGCGGCAGTAAATAACTAATGCTCTTAATCAGTTGCCGATCCAATTGTTTTAGTTATTGGTAGAAAATGTTTGAATAAACCTAATTTCATATAATAAAATACAAAAGAAAAAATGGGAATATGACATCATCAGCCCATCTAATGAATTTTCATAAAGACAAGCCTAAAACTGTTTCGCCGGAATAATGCAAATCTTTAAGATTCAATAACTTCGTTATTTGTTATCCGATTTTGATCAAATTTTCAGCATTTTGCTTAGTGAATTTTACTCTATTTATTGAGATATGAATATCTCCAGCCTGGACCATCCCTTTGATGTCATGTTGGTTGTAATATCAGGCTGGTTGTGTTATTCCATATGTCGTTTTTCTATCATTTTTTCCCATGTATTTAGTTGCGATTATTTTGCTTGTTTTGTTCATTTATTTTGTTATGTTTATTTTATTCACTTGTTATATTGTAATCATGTGTTTACAGGGCCACCTGGAAAAAGAGTACCCAGTATACTGACGGGGCTATACTTTATAAATAAGTAAATAGTTAAATAGTTAAATAAATAAATAAATAAATAAATAAATAAATAAATGAATAAATAAATAAATAAATAAATAAATAAATAAATAAATGGATAAATAAATATATATATATATATATAAACGAATATATAAATAAATAACATAAATAAATGAATAAATAAATAAACAAATAAATAAATAAATAAATAAATAAATGGATGAATAAATAAATATATATATATATAAACGAATATATAAATAAATAACATAAATAAATGAATAAATAAATAAATAGATAAACAGATTGATGAATAAATAAACAAATAAATGAATATAATTATATTTACCCATGGTACTCACTTTTCTTCCAGCGGGCCCTGAATATCATGGGTGAGTATTCGCTCCATGACGATTTCAAGAAAATTGAAAATCTATTGTCAAATATCCTTCATGACGATGAACAGCCCAGATGTCTGTGTCGAAAGCCTTGGGGATCAACACAGCAATTTCGTCCAGGACTTCGACAAGTTTTCGTTAGCTCGGAAAAAAGGGACTTTCCATTTTTCGTCAGCTCGGAAACTTCGGACGAAACTGCCGTTCCGGTTCACCAATTTTCAACAAAGACCTCCCAGCTGTTCATTGTCATTTGATGGGCATGTTCAATACATTTACTGCGTTCTTGAATCCGTCGTGCATCGCTGTGCTTGCGAAAACTCATATACCCTTGAAACGCTTCAAGTGCATAAAAGACCGAAGAAGTAAACAAGTCTTTTGCGAATGACTCGGACGGGGATCGAACCCATGATCTTCCATCCCTGAGGCTAGCACCCACCAGTCAACATCAACTTGATTTGAAAAAATGTAGAAAATAAGGGTGTAACAGAAAGAAAAATCATGGCATTTTCCTTTCTCAATTGAATAGTAGGGGTAATAAGGTAGTTTTAATAAAAGCAGAAAAAATTAAGAAAAATATTGGTGAAGATATGAAGAAAATCCGTCAGGGAATAAAGAAGTTATGACCTTTAAAGTTCACAAACGTCATTGTTGTGTGATGTAAATTCGCAAGAATGATATTTTCTATTTAAAAAAATTTAATGACATAACATAGGAACAGTGGTCACCCACCCCCACCCCTGTGGCTCCGCCCCTCTAATCATTCATCAATGTGATTCTTCCCAAAATTGATGTTTTCCCATGTTTCTCTCCCAGACCACTAATTTGTATGTCCTTCTTTATTCACAATATTCCAGGGAATTGTAATTTTCCTAAATATTCCATGGTCTTCGACGATGTCATGTCGTTGAACAATTCTATCGAAGTCCTTACAACAAGAGAATGTTCAATAATTTGTCTTGCTCGCACATTGAATTTCTCACCTCAAAACGAATGGTGGAAATTGCGTCAGGGACATAAAAAGGATAAAGATTTTTGGTCGAAAATGTGTCCTCGAAGTTTTTACTTCATTCAACAACTATAATTGAAGATCAAACTTGTAGAGAATCGTTTTATAAGGTTTCCTTTCTCTCTCCCTGTAGTGTCCTTATTATCACATTATCAAAGTACAAAATTGCTTCTTTTTTATCAAATTATGCGATCAGTGATGGCATTTATCATTCCAGAACCGTTTCTGCCCCCTCCCCCATTTCCATGGCAATATAGGAAGCAGGTTGGTTGGTATGTTATAAAAAGTAGAAATTTGACCCCCCGAAAAAAAATTAAAAAAAACACACACATTTATTTTTTGACAACCTTTTTATTTTTTCCAAACAATCACCACCTCTTCAAAAATCGCGCAAGGTCCTGCCATTTCCTTCCCCTCCCCCTCTCCCCTCTAACCCTTTTCTCTCTTTCTCTTTCCTTTTCTCTTGCTCTCTCTCACTCTTGTGAAGACCGGCATTTTGTATGTTTATCCTGAATGCTTATTTTGAAGGATCATCCACGTGTGACACAATTAAAAAAATAATAGTAATAAAAATAGATAGATAAATAAATTAATTAATTAAAAAAAGAATAATTCATCTTAAGATCCAGGTCGAGTATTTGAGTACTGGAAAGTAATTGCAAGAGTAGATTTTGCTCTTTTTTTACTTGTGTATAGGTATGATTCGCAATACATTTCTGTATTGAGCATGATGAGCAGTTCAGTAACACCATGCGAGGGAGCAAAACGAACGAGCAAGTGCGAACACGTGAAACATGCGGAGACGCGAAAAGCACAATGGGGTCACCTCACTATTGTTTTTTTTAATCTATTTTAATCATGTCAAGTCAATTCAAGCAAACAGTTACATGCGACTAAAATAGAAAGGGACCCGTAAATGCTTTAGTCTAGAGTGTCAACCACGCAAAAACGAGACGGTAAAACTAAAAGGGTAATTTTTTTATAAGAAAAGCGGCATTAGAAAAGGGGAAAGTGGTATTCTGGACATTGAATTTTCTTCACTCATATTTAGGCCATCTCTTCCCCCATATTGGTCTGGATTTCCGTGCAACGGCTGTGTGTTTGATTGCAAGCCAAGAACAATTACAAAAATGTTGATAGAATATGTTGATTGAATATTTATGTGATATTTCTTAATTATTCCACAAATTAATCTTATTTCCGAAAAAAATCCCAATGTGCTAAAATCCCTTACTTTTTTTAGTTTGATACTAAACCATCATATTTCCTTGCAATGTCGTCAAAATATGGGAAGCACTTTATAAAATGACTTGTCGATGTTTTAGCCGACAAAGTATGAAAAGGTTTATTTTCAATTCGTCTAATGCCAATTCGTCAAATTGCCAACTCATCTACTATCATTTGGTCTACCATCACTTCGTCCACTATCCACATGGTCTAAGTACCAATTCGTCCACTCACCATTTCGTCTAATAACCAGTTAGTCCAATAGCCATTTAGTCCATACACCATTTGGTGTAATTTGACTAAGTGTTAATCGTACAAAATGAATGAAAAGGATATGGATATTAGAACAACTGGTTATGAGACGAAAAGGTGATTAGACGAAGTGATGATTGGACCAAATGATTATTGGACCAAATGGTTCTCAGGCGAAATATTGATGGACGGAATGGCAAAAGACTAAATGAAAGTAGATCATAATAGCTGGGCGTTGTGGCGTGCGCCTGTAATCCAAGCTGTGTGGGGAAGTTACAAATTGATGCAGAGGTTCGAGGTTTGAGCCCTGGTCACGTCTTTCGGATGGTGACGTTAAAGGTCGGTCCCAGACGTAAATAATCATATCTGATTGATACACGTCTGACAAAACTCAAATACACACACACACACACATAGTGAGTGGAAGAGTTGGCAGTAGACGAATTGGCAGTTTACCGATGAAAAATGCTCTCCAGTTTCGCGCGCTTGAGGAATGCGCGATGGTGATCTTCTGCATGCGTTTTTGCATTTCAACAAAAGTTTCGACTTCACATCAGTATTTTGCATTCATTATAATATCATGACTAATTGGCTTTATCATTCATAATTATGTATTATGGGGAAAAAAAACATTTTTATTATGTATTGTATCATTTTGAACGCAGAATTAAACTTGAAAGCAAACAACAACAAAGTTGTGATCGACGAAAGAATATGATTGCGTATCTCCTTCAAGATTGGCATGCAGATGTAATGATTTTTCAATGTGCAATAACACAACCAAGGTTTTTTTAAACTGAAGTAAAGAATAAAAAGAAGAGACGACACATTTTCAGAACAGAGCAGTATTGTTTCTTGCAAATATATTTCTATTCTTTTCCCTATAACACGCCGTTTCTAACATCAAACTCACAATTTTAACAGTTTCCCTTTTGTTGTTTTGTGTTAGGACACTCTCTCCACAACCTCTTTGCATTTCTCCGTGAAAAGAAGAAGAAAGAGGGAAAGATTTTGCTTGAAAATGCCCTTTATCCGGCATTCTTTGAAAAGTGGTAAATTTGGCAGGGATATGCTATATGAGCTCATCAGTGCATTGACCGACTGTGATACGCTTTGGTGGTTTGATGAGTGTTGTGTCAGCAGAAAGGATTGGCGACAAGTACCATGGACCTACTAGCAAGTACATCGCGTGGACAATGCAATGGCACGTCCTTGCCATTTCTCCTTTTGACGAGAAAGATTTTACTTTTTCACAAAGAACCTGGTGTTATTTTGTACAATGATTTATTGGAATTCTGTCGTTTTTATTTTTTCATGCTTTTATTCACATAGCCTATATATACATTATTCTTTTCATATTTTTTGTTCGTGAGGAATCGAAGTTGAAGTGGAGGTAATAACGGAGAGTCTTAAAATATTGAGAATAAAGGAAGCATGGGGACAGTTGGCAGTCGCCTACCCCCTCTGAAAATTGAGAAAATTTACATTTATTTACTGAAATGTTCACAAAAAAGTGTGCACGATAGCCTTCAGTTTCCCTTTAAAAATGCAAAAGCGCGCCATGACAAGCTCGGTCGCTTCTTTTCCTTGATTCCGAGTTTCTTCGATTTTTTAGGCATCTTGCCCCTCGCCCCCCCCCCCGCCGGAAAAAAAAATCTGCGTATAAGGCCATGGATAGTTATAAAACTGATACCGTGCATTTGGACTTATTTTTTTCAGAACGATGAATGGTCGGGTTACCAAAATAAATAAGAAAAAAAGATAATGAAAAAAAAATAGTATAAGTGCTTTTTAGAGAATGATAAATCTAATAAAAATTTTGAATTTGATTCATTGATCCTGATTACATTGAATTATTTCCTTTAGTTAGGCTTATACAGCCTGTCACCTTAATATCTCTTTGTCCACCATTATGTTTCAAATCTGTATCTGATCTTGCTACATTGATAAAGCATATTGATAAAAGATTCCCAAACCAGTTTTGATGCCCGGCTATATGGTTTTATGAAAGAACGAATTTAATTTGCATACACAAACAGCATTCTTACATACTCATAAATTAACAGAGGGGCATTTGATAGAATTTCAATTAATAAAAACACAAAACAGTTTCTAAATCACAAGGATTATTGTAATTTGAATAACAATATTAAATTTTGAGATGAATGTAGTATAAGTGCCCCTCTTACAAGGTGGGCCATATTTCTTCAATTTGGTTAGATTGTTTTTAAGATGGACTTATTTTCGAATTCCCCGTCGGTATATAGCTCAACAGGAGGCAGCAATGCTTCATTTTATTTACACAATAAATCCACTTTTGAAATCAACAATATAACTCTCTTTCGGAAGTTCGTATGAAAAAGTGGAGATATTTTATCTCAGAAATCGTGCTTTTCCTGTGTTCTTAAGCACGTGGACGACGGCCGAGGTGGCTTGGACAGGGGCGAAGAATGGGCGATAGATAGAACTTGGAAAAACATTTTTATCTTTTTCCCACTTCTTCAAAATATGTTTTTTCATGTCTGACATTCGCGAATTGTATTATTTTCGTAGCTGAATTAAAAAATATATATATATTTTACCGGAATGTAAAATATGCAATAAATGAGGAATCAGCCCCCCCCCCTCCCACTGGTGTTCAGGGGGTGAATAGTATGAAGTCATGGATTTACACCACTGCCCATGCATTCCCCTTCCCCACCGGAGAAAAAAATGTTTTTTTATATATTTTAAAAAGTGCGAGTCGTGTATAGTCAAAGATGGTATTTTGACTCCTCTGCACCTCCTTAAAAAGGAACAGATGGAGGGGAATTAAATCAAGCTTTTTTCAGGAACATAATAAACATAAATTTGTTAAGAACATGACATGTCATGTCATGAACATTTTTTACCCCCGACTCACAATCAAGGAACACCAACCGGGCACGAATTTGTCATAGCGACGCGTCAAGCTGACCTGAGCCGAACTCTACCCGTGTGGTCTTCACCGCCGCCCCGCTGCCATACCGAGCCAGTTAGTACAGCCGTACCATGCGTACCTTCCAACATGCTCCGAGCATGCCGAGCGAGCAGGTTTTGGGATGAAGACCAGCGGGTCGCTTATTTCCCTCCCACTTTTTTCTCCCTCTCTTCCCCTTCTATTTTCTACACGGAGATCTTGACAAATAACAGCCCGAGACCAAAATTGAATCTCTGAAACTTATTATTGAAGATGAATTCGATTGTGCGGGTCTAATGCAATGTGGGATCAGGTGAATAAATACAAAAAAATGCCAGACTCGGGGCGCCCCCCCCCCTCCACCGCACTTCCAACAAAGTCTCTCTCAACCATGTATACTTCTTCCAAGCTTCTTCATAGGATCCTTCAACTCTTTTCCCCTCAAATGAGCGCATTTTTATCCCTTTTCAAACGATTTCTTTTGACGTATACCCATAGCTGTATAGGCCTATTCTCTATTTTCCCGGGCTATTTATTTTCTTTCAACCTGAAAATTCTACGAAATATTGCCATTACTCTCTCATTCTCGAGTGAAAAAAGTACTCGAGTACTCGAGACATGTAATCCAATCTCTTTGTCACACTCTCACTCTGCGAAATCGATTCAAGATCGATCAAACCCGTTACATTATTTTCAATGACTTCTCATCGATCGGTTTGGAGTCAGTTTCGCTGGTGTGACAGACCACTCCATGATTATAACTGTAACCATGGTAACATAAGTGAATGAGAGGGCCATGCAAAATATAATGTATAAATTACTGATTTGATAATTACATCGCCAAGTTACGAGTAAAACTGGTCCATTCACTCTTTCCAGATAGTTATGAAAGCATCAGGGGCGGCACCGAGGTGGGTTTTTTTTTTGGGGGGGGGGGTTACCAAAAGCTGACCTTATTTTTCTCAATACTAATTGAACAGAGATATCGAGTTACTTTTCTTCTATATAGTTGACCGATCGCATTCTCTTGACACAGTGGCGTAATACATGAGCTAAAACCATTTGAGGGGGCCAGATGTGCCGGATGGACAAAAGTGCTTAAAAGATACGAGCGAGCAAAGCGAGAGAGTTTTTTTTTACTTATTAATACAAATATCTAAACATTTTCTCCTTTTTTTTAGGGAGAGGGGTTGTCTGCTTCGCTCGCTCAGGAGCTTATAGCACCACATTTTGAGCTCACCCATCAAACGTGTTGCCTCGTTTTTGGTCACTCTCGATATACTTTGATTTTGAAAATGTAATTAAGTCACTCATTAATAATTGTTTCGAAATATTTCTATGTTTACACTTACGAACAAAATAAAAATAATTCATACAAATGACATCCTGTAAGAGAGACGGTGAAGTGTTATATTCTATAGAGATCGAGATAGTTCATTCATATAAAGCAATATCCATTGCTGTTTATTATAGCACATCCACTTTATGATCATGAATAAATTGAGCTGTATCGCGTGGGTAACGAGCAAATTAATGAAGTATAGAATTGAATACTAATTTAAATTGGCGATCGAGCGTAGCGAGT